>NW_028227273.1:56359203-56699203 GCF_978045245.1 Mus caroli
TCATTAGATGCTGAGAAAGCATTTGACAAAATCCAACACCCATTCATGGTAAAAGTCTTAGAAAGATGAAGAATTCAAGGCCCATACCTAAACATAGTAAAATCAATCTACAGCAAACCAGTAGCCAACATCAAACTAAATGGAGAGAAGCTGGAAGCAATTCCACTAAAATCAGGGACTAGACAAGGATTTCTCCCTACCTATTCAATATAGTTCTCAAAGTCCTAGCCAGAGCAATTAAGCAACAAAAGGAGGTCAATGAGATACAAATTGGAAAGGAAGGACTCAAAATATCACTATTTGCAGATGATCTGATCGCAAATATAACTGATCCTAAAATTCCATTAGAGAACTCCTACACCTGATAAACAGCTTCAGTGAAGTAGTTGGATATAAAATTAACTCAAACTAATCAATGGCCTTTCTCTCAAAGGGTAAATAGGCTGAGAAAGAAATTCTGGAAACAACATCCTTCACAATAGTCCCAAATAATATAAAATACCTTGGTGTGACTCTAACTAAGGAAGTGAAAGATCTGTAGGATAAGAACTTCAAGTCTCTGAAGAAAGAAATCAAAGAAGATCTCAGAAGATGGAAAGATTTCCCATGTTCATGGATTGGCAGGATTGATATAGTAAAAATGGCTATCATGCTGAAAACAAACTACAGATTTAATGCAATCCCCATCAAAATTCCAATTCAAATTGTCACTGAGTTAGAAAGGGCAATTTGCAAATTCATCTGGAATAATAAAAAAACTAGGATAGCAAAAACTATTCTCAACAATAAAAGAACCTCTGGGGGAATCACCATGCCTGACTTCAATCTGTACTACAGAGCAATTGTGGTAAAACTTCATGGTACTGATACTGCGACAGGCAGGTAGATCAATGGAGAAGAATTGAAGACCCAGAAATGAACCCACACACCTATGGTCACTTGATCTTTGACAAGGAAGCTAAAACCATCCAGTGAAAAAAAGACAGCATTTTCAACAAATGGTGCTGGCACAACTGGAGGTTATCATGTAGAAGAATGCAAATTGATCCATTCTTATCTCCTTGTACTAAGGTGAAGTGTAAGTGGATCAAGGAACTCCACATAAAACCAGAGACACTAAAACTTATAGAAGAGAAACTGGGGGAAAGCCTTGAAGATATGGCCACAGGGGAAAAATTCCTGAACAGAACAGCAATGGCTTGTACTGTAAGATCAAGAATCGACAAATGGGACCTCATAAAATTGCAAAGCTTCTTTAAGGCAAAAGACACTGTCAATAAGACAAAAAGGCCACCAACAGATTGGGAAAGGACCTTTACCTATCCTAAATCAGATAGGGGACTAATATCCAATATATATATAAAACTCAAGAAGGTGGACTCCAGAAAGTCAAATAACCCTATTAAAAATGTGGTACAGAGCTAAACAAAGAATTCTCACCTGAGGAATACGGAATGGCTGAGAAGCACCTGAATAAGTGTTCACTATCCTTAATCATCAGGAAAATGCAAATCAAAACAACCCTGAGATTCCACCTCATACCAGTCAGAATGGCTAAGATGCTGGTGAGGATGTGGAGAAAGAGCGACACTCCTCCATTGTTGGTGGGATTGCAAGCTTGTACAACCACTCTGGAAATCAGTCTGGTGGTTCCTCAGAAAATTGGACATAGTTCTACTGGAAGACCCAGCAATTCCTCTCCTGGGCATATCCCCTGAAGATGTTCCAACTTGTAATAAGGACACATGCTTCACTATGTTCATAGCAGTCTTATTTATAACAGTCAGAAGCTGAAAAAACCCACATGTCCCTCAACAGAGGAATGGATACAGAAAATGTGGTACATTTACACAGTGGAGTACTACTTAGCATTTGAAAACAATGAATTCATGAAAATCTTAGGCAAATGGATGCATCTGGAGGATGTCATCCTGAGTGAGGTATCCCAATCACAAAAGAACACACATGGTAAGCACTCACTGATAAGCAGTTATTAACCCAGAAACTTAGAAGTCACAATTTGCTAAACTCATGAAACTCAAGAAGGAAGACCAAAGTGTGGATACTTCGCTCCTTCTTATAATGGGGAACAAAATACCCATGAAAGGAGTTATAGAGACAAAGTTTGGAGCTAAGACAGAAGGAAAGACAGTCCAGAGACAGACCCACCCAGGGACCCATCCTATATACAACCACCAAACCCAGATTCTATTGCATATGCCAGAAAGACTTTGCTGACAGGACTCTGATATAGCTTTCTCTTGTGACTCTCTGCCAGTGCCTGGCAAATACAGAAGTGGATGCTCATAGTCATCTATTGGATGGAACACAGGGCCCCCAATGGTGGAGCTAGAGAAAGTACCCAAGGAGCTGAAGGGGTCTGCAATCCTATAGGTGGAACAACAATATTAACTAACCAGTACCCCCAGAGCTTGTGTCTCCAGCTGCATATGTACCAGCAGATGAGTTCGTTGTCCATCAATGGGAAGAGAGGCCCCTTGGCCTTGCAGACTTTATATGCCCCAGTACAGGGGAATGCCAAGGCCAAGAAGTAGAACTGGGTGGGTAGGAGAGCAGGGCAGGGGGAGAGTATAGGGGACTTTTGGGATAGCATTTAAAATGTAAATGAAGAAAATATCTAATAAAAATTGAAAAAAATTAAAAAGAGGAAGAAAAGGAAAAAGAAGAATAATTTGAATTGGCTCCCAGTTTCTGAAGGTTCAGGGCATTTTTATTTATTTTATTTATTTATTTTATTTTATTTTTTTTGGTTCTGTCATTTCAGCCAAAAAGCATATCAGAAGAGTGATGGAAGAGGTTTTTCCTTTATGGCCCACAAAGAGCAAAAGGGGTTGAGAAAGGAAGCTATATTCTACCTTGCAAAATTTTCACAGCTTCCAAGAGAGTGACATTCCTTGAAAAACCACATAGTCATAGCAGTGCAGGCTGCATCAACCTGGATTGTGATTCACTCAAAGGCCTCAAAGTAATGCATTTGCATTACTATATGAGTGTGTGTTTTCAGAGGCTATGGTGTAATATTGTGGCTTAAAATGCATGTTTTGTGTCAAACTCACAAGGGATGGACTTGTGATGGTTCATCTTGAGAAGTCTTACAGGCATCACTAGGTAATTCAGAGTCACTTAGTGCCTTGTTCGTCATCAACATCACACCCCACTAACAGGACCACTGTCGGGAGCCATAATGGGACAAGCTAATAACTAGCAGGTGATCATCCTGAAGTGGCCTGCCTCAGATTATTATATAATCTGTAACAGGTGAGCCCTCATTAAGTAAGGCTGTGAGGGACTTATTGTAGGAAAGATTCTTGCTATTAATATGCTTTTCCTGTCATTATTAAACATATATAACAATCACTAAGTTGGAGCACACCCCTCTGGAGCAGATCTCTGCAGATCCACGAAGATGTACTATCTTGTAGTGATGCTATATAGACAAATAGATGACTTAAGTCTTAGTGATGATCCTAAAATTATATCTGTGATTATTAAGCTCTTTTATTAATGGGACTGCTATTAGGTCCTTTTCTGATAGTCAGAGCTGCAATGAGAACTCTGTCAGTCCCCCAAGTGTCACCAGTTAATTGCTCTTAGATGGTAACCAGGCTTTCTCCTACCCAGAGCACATACTAAGAGGTTGTAAGACAATTAACCAAAGGTCATTAAAAGGGAACTAATGATTTATTATAGGTGTTAGGACAAATGATTAAAATATCAACTGGGTTTATCTATACAACACTTCACTAATAACTTAGTTATGGTTTTAAACCTTCAGTGAACCTGTGGAGCTGAGACAAGTGATAGATGATTAGCTAGATAATTACTACTAATGGATATGCATGTAAACATTCTCTGTTGTAAACTTCTATTTCAATTTATGATTTGATTTTCTGTATGAAATTTTGACGAATTTTTTAACACGTGATCATGTATTCTGAAGGATGTTTAAGAGCTGTGGACAAAGAGAAGAGTCAGAACTGAGGGACTAGGGTGAGAGGAAGGGAGGTGAGAAGAACTGAGCTGAGGAGAAGTTTTTAGTAAGAACACTTTTTAGATTAGAAGGAGAATGCAGAGTGAAGTAACTTAGAAATTATAGATAACATAAAATACTAAGAGAGCAATGTGCAAAATGCAGAGGGAAAGAGGAAAAAAGAAGATCTCACAGAGAACAGAAGGAACAGGCAGGCTTCTCCTTGCCATGAGACAGAACCTTGTCCTATGGTAAGGACAAGGCAGGTTTAGTCTTAAAAGAAACAAAGCTTTTTTTCTTACAAACATGGGTTTAATCCATTTAGCATTAAAAAGGTAAAAACCTTTCTCTATGTAATAAAGATTGGAGCACAATTCTCATCCAGAATGAGTGAGTTCTTTCTGCACCAGTGCTTGGTCTTTTGCTCCGTACGTATATGTAAGTATGGATGTGTATATAAGTGTGTAATTGTGAGAATGCATGCAAGTTGGGTTCTGAATGAAAATGAATAAATAAGCATGAATGAAACTGAATAGAATTTATGTGAGATTATGCATATTTGCTTATGTAAAAGTTTTTCCTTCTGCGAGTGTTACTCTCTTCTCCTGGTACAAGTTTATTGCTCCTAAGTCCCCCCTATCCTGCAAGAGGCTTCTGGACAATAGGGGAAAGACTCTAGCAATTAATCCTTTACCTAATTTCCTGCTGTTTTAGGATGAGGTGCTAAGTGCCAGAGATTGCAGTTTCTGGCCTCAGAGGATCACAGAAGGCAGGTTACCTACTATAGCATAGTAACTTAGACTTAGATAAGTAAACTTTTTATTATACAGCAACCTGAAATTTCTCATAAGACAAGGTCTTAGCCCAGAAACTCAGTAAGACAAAATCTTATCCTCCACCTACACTCTTCCTCCTCTGCTGCCTCAAGAACTGACAAGAACTAAGAAACACCCCACACTGGGGATTTCCCCCACCCCCAGCAGACCACACAGGGGCTCTTTCTCCTGGTTGATCGTATGTTACCAGTCTACATTCAGCTTCCCTCTACAGCATAGTCTGTGCTTCCAACCATATGTAGCTTAATCTATGCACATAAGCCACATCACAGTAAATTTGACTCATCCTTATTTTCACAGCAATCATTTAGTGAGTGGAAAATCCAAAGACCTCCAAAGAAAAGTCTGTGGAGTTTGGAGCGGTAAAAATAATGGCTTTTGACTATCTATTCAGTTGGATTTATCTAATCCCAAGAATCCTAATTTCTTTGATCATAGATTGTGACAATGCAAGGGCTGTGCCCCCAGCCACTTGAGAGACTGACCAGGAAACCAGCACATTCAAGGCCTTCCTATACAACAATCAGTCCCAGGACACCCTAGAAATTTTCAATAAGCCCTGTCTCAAAAAAGAAAAAAGAAAAACAAAAACTAAACACTGTAGAAGAAAACCTAGAGAGATTGATTGGTCAGTTGTAAACATGGCATGTTTCAGATATTGGATTGCATTCTCAGTTCTGCCTCTTAAAGGGATTTTATTGATCACATTATGAAATTTGAAACTAACTGGCCTTATAGATAAGTGTACTGATTAATATCCATCTGTTCAAAACATGGGTAATTCAGTCATATTTTCTTATATTTCATCCATTCTGTGCTATGAGGAAGAGAAGAGAATATACCAGTGGGCTAATGAGATGGTTAAAACCTTTTATCAATCCCATCACATAAGCAGAGTCGCTGAGAGATCATGGTCACTAAAAAGAATTCAGGAGCCTTGTTTCTTGTGGCAGCCCCAGATTTTGCTGAAAGGACCCAGATATAGCTGTCTCTTGTGAGACTATGCCGGGGCTTAGCAAACACAGAAGTGGATGCTCACAGTCAGCTATTGGATGTATCACAGGGCTCCCAATGGAGGAGCTAGAGAAAGTACCCAAGGAGCTAAAGGGATCTGCAACCCTATAGGTGGAACAACATTATGAACTAACCAGTACCCCGGAGCTCTTGACTCTAGCTGCATATGTATCGAAAGATGGCCTAGTCGGCCATCACTGGAAAGAGAGGCCCATTGGACACGCAAACTTTATATGCCCCAGTACAGGGGAACGCCAGGGCCAAAAAAATGGGAATGGGTGGGTAGGGAAGTGGGGGGGAGAGTATGGGGGACTTTTGGGATAGAATTGGAAATGTAATTGAGGAAAATACGTAATAAAAAATATTTTTAAAAAAAGAATAAAAATATTTATTTAGGACTAAAAAAAAACCAAAAAACTTGCAAGCAGATGAACCAAGTTTATTACAGTTATCATTTAAACCAGTCAGAACACAGGAATTAGGGACTACACAAAGTGTTCCATCATTGTCAGCTGATATTGAATGTAAGTGGGTTTTTCCCCAATCAATCAAGTTTGTTCTTTAAATGTTGTTAGAGCCTTTATATTTTGGATAATTATTATTGCATACAGGGGTGTTGGTAACAAGTATGTTTCTGGAACTATGTTGCTTAAAAAGGGAATTGGTATGCCCCAGTACAGGGGAATGCCAGGGCCAAGAAGAGGGAGTGGGTGGGTAAGGGAGCAGGGCGGAGGGAGGGTATAGGGAACTTTTGGAATAACATTTGAAATGTATATAAAGAAAATATCTAATAAAAAAAGGGAATTGGTCAGGTTAGGTAAAATAAAGTCTAAAGTCAAAATGGCAGTATGGAAGACAAGTTCCTTTTATCTACTCCCAGCAATTTATATACTTCATTTTACATATAAAGATATTTGAAAGGATACCAAGTTGGATTCATCAATGCTTTTCTCCCAAATTCAGCGTTGGCATTTTATAGGAAGCACCTTGTTTGTTCCAATTTCCATCTTATTTATATATTGGAATTTCAAATACAATTGGGCAACATTTTCTCATATATTTATTCTCTTACCTGGTCATCTTTGTTATACATATCATAAACAATTGCAGAATCAAAAGTTTCACATGTCAGTATTCACATTAGTTGCTTGTGTTTTAATATTTCAGAATAACTTACTGGATTTCTTCAAGTCAAAGTAATATTCTGATTTTTCTATTCAGAGCACCTCTCACTTCCTTGTTCCTCAGAGTATAGATAAGTGGGTTGAGTGCAGGGGTGACCACAGTGTACATGACAGCAATGATCCTGTCCTTTTCCAGGGAGCTCCCTGAATCAGGATTGATATAAATAAAGAGAACAGGAGCATAGAAAATCATGACAACCATGAAGTGAGAGGCACAGGTGGACAGTGCTTTGTGCAGCATGCTGCAGGAACGAGTCTTCAGAAAGAGATAGGTGACAATGTAGAAATAAGAGAGAAAAGTCAGAAAGAAGAGGCCAATGGCAACTGTCCCTGTGAGAGTATTTAGCAGCCACCTGTTGAGTTCAGTGTTTCCACAGGCCAGCTCCAATAATGGTTTAACATCACAGAAGAAATGATGGATGTGGTTGGAATCACAAAAGTTCAATTGAGATGTCAATATAGAGTGAACTAAAGCATGAAGAAAAGGAATGGCCCAGATGGAGATAGCCACCTGGATGCAGACCTGACTGTTCATAATGGCAGGGTAGTGGAGTGGTCTGCAGATAGCCACAAAACGGTCAAATGCCATGACTGTCAGCAGCAGGGCTTCTGTGCTACCCAGGAAGTGGAAGAAATGAAGTTGAGTTATGCATCCCAAGAAGGAAATTGCTTTGCTTGTAGAGAAGAAGTTCTCTAACATCTTTGGCACTGTTACAGTGGAGAAGCAGATGTCTAGGCATGCTAGGTTTCCCAGGAAGAAATACATAGGCAAGTGGAGTCTTGGATCTGAAATGACGATCATCAGGATGGCTCCATTCCCAGCCACATTGACAAAGTACATGGCAAGGACCGTGACAAAGAGAATAGGGTTTAATTCTTGAATGTCTGTCACCCCCAAGAGGAGAAATTCAGTGATAAATGTGTGATTCAATAACACTTAAAAAGAAAAGATAGGACAGTTTGTGGAATACTAACACTCTTGTCCATAAGTCTTACTAGGCAATAATCTCATGCCAACTGAAACACAGTTCATGAGAGTAGTTTCTATAACCCTGTAAAGTTCTTGTGAATATCTTATATATTTGCCTATCAGACCATAAAAATATGAAGCCTAAATTTCTGTTGTGTATTCCTATTCAAACATTTCTAATTTATTATAGTTTTCATTATTAATGTCTTTTATTGGAGGTGCAGAACAGGTACCATCCTACCATTTTTTTCTAGCTATAAGTATTTACATAGTAATCCAGCTTTCTTTTCATTTCATTAATTGTCTCTAACAGTGAACAGGTTTTAAAATATCTTACTAGGCAGACAGACTCTGAAAGGTAAACATACTCTTGAAGGGTTTTAATGTGAAGACAGTAGGCAGGGACAAATTTGTTTCAATCACAGAGTTACTAGAAAGAATAGACAACTTATCATAACATAGCAACTCCACCTCAATTTAAGAAAGTATAAGGTATACAAACATCTTTGCACTGATTTGTTTTTTATTCATTCTTGACCCAGATGAGATAAGAAACATGACCATATTAATCTCAAGTGTCTAACCAGATATGTGTATAACATTTTCAGTTTCCTAGAAAATAATGGGCTTAATGTCTTTCAATAATCTGAACCATTGACCGCTTTAGAAATAGAACCCAAAGATGTTCTTTGACACTCTCAAATTGTGCCCACCATGATTCTGTCTCCTCACTCGGTTGGTTTTTTTTTTTTTTAAGATTTATTCATTTATTCATTTATTTTATGTGAGAATATTGTTGCTCTCTTCAGACACACCAGAAGGGGGCAGAAGATTTCATTGCAGATGGTTGTGAACCATAATGTGGTTGCTGGGAATTCAACTCATGACCTTGGGAAAAGCAGTCAGTGTTCTTAACTGCTAAGCTATCTCTCTAGCCCCTCCCTCAGTTTCTTGAGTGATGGGGTTATAGTTATAATACCATGCTGACCCAAGGCTCTTTTTGCATTATAATTTATACTTTATGAAATTTCTATCCTCCTGGATATTCTTAAACTAAAGAAAGCCTTTTCTAGGGCTCAGAATATATGAATAAGAATATGTGGTCTGGGTGTGCCTGACAGTCTCTTCCCTCAGTTCATCAAAAGGAACTATAAAAACCTATGGCATTAGTGTCTTTGAAATTTTGACTCTCTGTTAACTATTTAAACTCATTCTTCAAATATTGAGGAGGTTTACTTGCCTCTCCACTAGCAGCACTAATGGGACCATGGTAAATAATTCTCTTGTGTTTTAACTTCCCCAAAGTCAGGCTGCCTTACATCATCCTATTCTAAAGTTTCCAGGGTGGTTCAGCTCTCCCTATTTTAAGAGTTTCCTCTCTATGAAATTAATTCCTGACATTCCTTCCTATGAAATGAAGACTCGTTTTTCACCTAAAGAAATGAATAATTTATTTTATTTACATAAAACAAAACTGAATTGTTTTTATGAATATTAAAGCTTTTGAGGAATAGATTGGAAAAGATTTCCTATTTAATTGTAGAGTCAGAACTTATAAAAATCAAGGTAACTGTTAAAATTGCTTTTGTCCTCACAATATAGGAAAGTACCTGAATTACATTCTTGAGATACACTGGTAGGAGCAGACATAGCTATGATAAGTAGTATTTCTGATTCCTTTCATTTAAGGTGAGCTGGACTCATTCTGTGTACATAAAAGAAGAATAAGAATTAGTGTGTGGAGAGCCTGTGTTGGTGGGACAGATAGAGAGAACTCCCCAAGCTGCACTGGAGTTAGACAAAGGGAGACACCAAGGAGATTGCCTACAAAGGAGGAAATACTCAAGGTGTGAGACATTACCAGGTGAAGAAAACAATTTGTCCATCTAAAAAATGAAAAGTTAATGAACTGTAGAAAGCTTGTAAGGGTTTTGAAGAATTCTAAGCTTTATACCTGGAACACAGTCTGAGAAATGATATCATCAGAGGGTCTTTCTGTGAAGGGTTGCCTTCAAAGAACTCAGGGCATTTTGTTTAATAATCATGCACATTTTCTCTGTTTATAAACACAACAAATGTTCTTTTGAAAAGTTCAACTCCTTTGAGCCAGTTAATTTATGAATCTTTGGGCTAGAAAACAAAGTAGTTTTAAAGATATATATCATACATATCGACCAAAATGCTAAAGAAAAATAGCAATTGAAATGGTCAATACTACTGATTCTGTTCAGCACTTTCAATATTTGGGGATTTCACGTTGGCTTTACAGAATGTTTAAGTAACCATGATGATTAATTGAGGTGAGTTATGGTAACATAATACAGAAAACAAACAGTCTTCACAATACTGAAACATAATGAAGAGTCCATTTCAAGGCAGAGAACCAACTCTGGACCTGAGTATTGATGTTTAATGTTGCAAACTGACAGATCATCCCATAGAGAACAGAAAATACAGGAAATTTCCAAGTTTACACCTAATTCATTCTCTTACCTGGCTGATTGTTCACAGCACAAATGACAAAAATTCTCAGGTTTATGTACACAAATTGAGAGGTTGTAAAATATTGGAAGTGACAGCTCATGTTGTTGTTCTGGCCTACATTTCATCTCCAGAATCCTCTGTGCCACCAACAATTCCCTTGGTGTTTTAATGAGACAAATCTGGAGACATAAATCCCAAGGGGGCCCATCCCCTGGTACTGAGCAGAACAGGTATGAAAATAAACAAGTTTCTTTTCCTCACATTTGTGCTCCTCTATTTCTCACAAGCTACATGGGCACCTGCCCTATAAGATACATAAGCTAAGCCTCCAGCTTGGCTACTGCTTTGTAGACACCATCTTGAAGTTTTAGTAGTATTTTTAGCATAGGACCCTTCATGTTTATTTTCTCTTAGTCGTCGAAATGTTGTAACTTTTACATTTGTTATATGAACAATTTTACATTTGCTATGTTAAAGTCAAAGTTACTGCAAGTTATCTTTGTATTTAATGACTTAATCAACCACACTGGGATCTAATTTGTAGCTCTCTTTAACCCATACATATTTTCTTTACATTCTTTCACAATGGAATTTATTCACTGGACATGGTATTAGGCTACATAGGGACATTTATATAAGTAGGTGATAGACATTAAACTTCTTCCACCCTTTACATTCATATGTTTCTATTACTAATTCCCTGTGCCCTCATCCATTATTCTTCCTGGATCCTCTAGATTCTAGAGTCAGATAGTTTTCCTTTTATTTCTTGTCATATATACATACATGATTTCCTGTGTCATTATAAAATATAAATAATCTAGGAACCACAATTGGCACTGTCTTAATTGATTTAGTGAGTTTATTGCTAATTGCTAGGTTTCCATGACAACAACATAACTTTGTTCTTCTTATAACCAAATATATTTATGTATGTTTGTGTGTGTGTGTGTGTGTGTGTGTGTGTATGTTACATAACATTTCTTGATTCATTCTTCTATAGACAGATACCTAGGTTTTTTTTATCTACTGTGTTTACAAGAGTATACAAATATAACTTTAATATCCTTCTTTTCCTTATTTAAAGAGATTGCTCACACAACAATGGTTGTGTTTGTTTTCTATATTTTATTAAAATTATTTATTGCATGCACACACACACACATATTTACTTGGGTGTACATGAGCTACAACATGTATAGGTCAGTGGGCAAGTTTAAAGAGCTGATTCTCTTCTTCCACCATATGGGTCTAACGGATTCAACTCAGCTTGTCAGGTTTGTTTGCAACTGTCTTTGCCCACTGAGATATCTGACTAGCTCTGTTCTAGCTTTAACTGACTCTGTTGTTTTTCTGAATACATATTGATGTGGCTCCCAAAGAGGAAATAGTGGATATAAAAGAGATAAGTTTTTCTTTAAAAGACTGAAGGCCCAAATGAGAATGTGTCAGTCCCACTAAGAAGGAGGAAGAAAATAATAATGTAAGTCAGAAGGGGGGAGGGACCTGGGTGGGAGAAGGGAGGGGAAGAGGAAAGAGGAACAGGATCAGGTATGGGACAGGGACAGTAGAAAAGCCCAGATGGCCAAGAGAATGAATGGTAATAAGTAACCTTGGGGAGGGGGAGGTGGGAGGACTCTCTAGAAAGTAACAGAGACCTGGGAGGTGAGAAACACTAAGGACTCAATAAGGGTGACCTTAGCCAAAGTGACAAACATTGGGGAAAGGGAGTTCACCTCCAGTAGATAGACAGAGCCTCAAGTGAAGGGACAGGATTACTAACCAACAGGCAAAATTTCGGACCCAGAATTGTTTCTGTCTAAAATACCTGCAGGGACAAAAATGGAGAAGTGACTGAAGGAAAGGCTGCCAAGTGACTGGCCCAACTTGGGATCCATTTCAGAGGGTTGGGGAGAGGGGCAGCCTGGGGGAGGAGCAGGCACCAAGGCCTGACACTATTACTGATACTATGATGTGCTGACCAATGGGAGGCTGGCATGGCTGTCCTCTGAAAGATCCTACCAGCTGACTGAGACAGAAGCAAATACGAATACCCAATCACTTGACTGAAGTCAGAGACCCGCATGGTTGAATTAGGAGAAGGATTGAAGAACCTGAAGGGCAAAGAGACTCCATAGGAAAACCAATAGTCTCAACTAAATCAGTCCCCAGAGAGCTCTCAGAGACTGAGCCACCACTTGCTGGTCAGAGGCCCCTGGAACAAATATATTAGAGGTCTGCCTGGGGAGAAGTTTTGCTTAATCCTCAAAAGACTTGAGGCCACAGGGAACTGGGAGGTCTGGTGGCAGGGCTCACCCGCTCAAAGGCAAGGGGGAAGAGGAAAGGGATGAGAAACTGTTGGAAGGAGGACTGTGGGGGAGGGGAGGAACAACTGGAGTGTAAATATGTAAAATAATAAAATAATAATAATTAAAAAGACACCTTCTGGTCGGTGCCAGTCTATCTTGGCCACAAACTCAGCAGACAATCCCCTGGGAGACTCCACTTCCAGGCACTCTAGCACACTCAGGATCTTAGGATCTTGGGATCCCAGGATCCCAGGATCCAAAAATCCCAAGAGCATGGTCACACCAGGATCTCAGGCTCTCAGAGGTAGCTTGACTTCCAGAAACTCTGACACACCCAGAATCTCAAGATCGCAGGATCCCAGAATCACAGGATCACAGAAAAGGCTGGACTCTGAGGAGTTCTGACTCAACCGGGATTAGAGGAAGGACAGGCTCCAATCCGATATAGCGAAGGCAGGGAGCACTTGAGATAATCAGATGGCAGGAGGCAAGTGTCAGAACAGAAGAAAGAGAAACCAAGAATTGGGCATCATCAGAACCCAATTTTTCCACCATAGCAAGTTCTAAATACACCATTCAAACCAGAAAAGCAAGATATGGATCTAAAGTCACTACTCATGATGATGATGGAGGACTTTAAGAAGGACATATATAACTCCCTTAAAGAAATAGAGAAGAACACAGGTAAACAGGAAGAAATCCTCAAAAAGGAAACACAAAAATTCCTTAAATAACTGCAGGAAAACACAACCAAACAGGACAAGGTATTGACCAAAATCATCTAGGATAAAAAGTAGAAATAGAAACAATAAAGAAATCATGAAAGGAGAAAATTCTGGAGATAGAAAACCTAGGAAAGAAGTCAGGAGTAATAGATGCAAGCATCTCCAACAGAATACAAGAGATAGAAGAGAGAATGTCAGGTGCAGAAGACACCATAGAAAACCTTAGACACAATAATCAATGAAAATGCAAAATTAAAAAAGATCACAACCCAAAGCATACAGGAAACCCAGGACACAATGAGAAGACGAAACCTCAGGATAATAGGTATAGAAGAGAGTGGAGATTCCCAAATTAAAGGGCCAGTAAATATCTTCAGCAAAATTATAGAAGAAAACTTCCCTAACCTAAAGAAAGAGATACCCAGGAACATACAAGAAGCCTACAGAACTACAAATAGTTTGGACCAGAAAAGAAATTGTTCCTGTCACATAATAATCAAAACATCAAATGCACAAAATAATTAAAGAATATTAGGAGCACTAAGGGAAAAAGGTCAAGTAACATAAAGGCAGACCTATCAGAATTACACCAGACTTCTCCCCAGAAACTATGAAAGCCAGAAAATCCTGGTCAGATGTCATAAAAACCCTAAGAAAACACATATGCTAGCCCAGGATACTATACCAAACAAAATTCACAATTACCATAGATGGAGAAACCAAGGCATTCCATGACAAAACAAAATTTACACAATATCTTTCCACAAATCCAGCCATTCAAGCAATAGTAAATGGAAAACTCTAACACAAGTAGGAAAACTACACCCTAGAAAAAACAAGAAAGTAATCTTTCAACAAGCCTAAAAGAAGATAGCCACATGAACAGAATTCCAACTCTAACAACAAAAATAACATGAAACAACAGTTACTTTTCCTTAATATATCTTAATATCAATGGACTTAATTTCCCAATAAAAAGACATAAACTAACAAACTGCTTACATAAACAGGTCCAACATTTTGCTGCATACAGGAAACCCACATCAGTGACAAAGACAGACACTACCTCAGAGTAAATGCCTAGAAAAAATTTTTCCAAGCAAAGTGTTCAAAGAAAGAAGCTGGAGTAGCCATTCTAATACTGAATAAAATCGACGTTCAATCTAAAGTTATCACAAAAGATAAGGAGGGATAATTCATACTCATCAAAAGTAAAATCTACCAAGATGAATTCTCAATTCTGAACATCTATTGTCCAAATGCAAGGGCAGCCACATTCATAAAAGAAACTTTACTAAAGCTCAAAGGACAGATTGCACCACACACAATAATAGTGGGAGATTTCAACTCCACACTCTCATCAATGGACAGATCGTAGAAACAGATACTAAACAGGGACACAGTGAAACTAACAGAAGTTATAAAACAAACAGATATCTAAAGAAAATTTTGTCCTAAAACCAAAGGATATACCTTCTTCTCAGTGCCTCATGGTACCTCCTCCAAAATTGACCACATAATCGGTCACAAAACAGGATTCAACAGATACAAAAATATTGAAATAATCCCATGCATCCTATCAGATCACCACAAAGGCTGATCTTCAACAACAACATAAATAATAGAAAGCCCATTTACATATGGAAGCTGAACCACACTCTACTCAATGATACCTTGGTCAAGGAAGAAATAAAGAAATAAATTAAAGACTTTTTAGTGTTTAATGAAAATGAAGCTGCATTATACCCAAGCTTACAGGACACAATGAAAGCAGTCCTAAGAGAAAAACTCATAGCTCTCAGTGCCTCCATAAAGAAAGTAGAAAGAGCATACACTAGCAGCTTGACAGCACACTTAAAAGCTATAGAACAAAAGGGAGCAAATCCACCCAAGAGGAGTGGATGGCAGGAAATAAACTCAGGGCTGAAGACAAACAAGTAAAAACTAAAAGAACTATACAAAGAATCAACAAAACCAAGAGCTGGTTCTTTGAGAAAATCAACAAGATAGATAAACCCTTAGCCAGACTAACTAGAGGGCACAGGGACAGTATCCTAATTAACAAAATCAGAAATGAAAAGGGAGAGATAAAAACAGAAACTGAGGAAATCCAAAGCATCATCAGATCCTACAACAAAAGCCTATTCAAGACAACTGTGAAATCTGGACAAAATTGACAATTTTCTAGACAGATACCAAGTAACAATCTTGACAGTCCCATATCCCCTAAAAAAAGATAAACAGTCATTAATAGTCTCCCAACCAAAAAAATCCCAGGACCATATAGGTTTAGTCCAGAATTCTATCAGATCATCAAAGAAGACCTAATTCCAATTCTCCTTAAATTATTTCACAAAATAGAAAAAAAATGGTACTCTACCCAAATTGTTCTATGAAGCCACACTTACTCTGATACCAAAACCACATAAAGACCCAACAAAGAAAGAGAACTTCAGACCAATTTCCTTTATGAATATCCATGCAAAAGTACTCAATAAAATTCTTGCAAACCAAATCCAAGGACACATCAAAGCAATCATCCATCATGGTAAAGAAGGCTTCATCCCAAGGATGCAGAGATGGTTTAATATACAGAAATCCATCAACGTAATCCACTACATAAACAAACTCAGACAAAAACCATATGATCATCTCATTAGATGCTGAGAAAGCATTTGACAAAATCCAACACCTGTTCATGATAAAAGTCTTAGAAAAATCAGGAATTCAAGGCCCATACCTAAACATAGTAAAAGCAATATACAGCCAACCAGTAGCCAACATCAAACTAAATGGAGAGAAACTTGAAGCAATCCCACTACAATCAGGGTCTAGACAAGATTGCCCACTCTTTTCCAACCTATTCAATAGAGTACTTGATGTCCTAGCCAGAGCAATTAGACAACAAAAAGAGATCAAAGGAATACATTTGGAAAGGAAGAAATCAAATTATCACTATTTGCAGATGATATGATAGTCAACATAACTGACCCCAGAAATTTCACCAGATAACTCCTAAACCTGATAAACAACTTCAATGCAGTAGCTAGATAAAAAATTAACTCCAAGACTTGGTGTTCTTATCATACAGATTTTTTACTTCCTTAGTTAGAGTCACTTCAAGGTATTTTATATTATTTGTGAATATTTTGAAGGGTGTTGTTTCCCTAATTTCTTTCTCAGCCTGTTCATCCTTTGTTTAGAGAAAGGCAATTGACTTGTTTGAGTTAATTTTATATCCAGCTACTTCACTGAAGCTGTTTATCAGGTTTAGGAGTTCTCTGGTGGAATTTTTAGGGTCACTTATATATACTATCATATCATCTGCAAAAAGTGATATTTTGACTTCTTCCTTTCCAATTTGTATCCCCTTGATCTCCTTTAGTTGTCAAATTGCTCTGGCTAGGACTTCAAGTACTATATTGAATAGGTAGGGAGAAAGTGGTCAGCCTTGTCTAGTCCCTGATTTTAGTGGAATTGCTTCTAGCTTCTCACCATTTACTTTGATGTTGGCTACTGGTTTGCTGTAGATTGCTTTTACCATGTTTAGGTATGGGTCTTGAGTTATTGATCTTTCCAAGTCTTTTTATCATGAATGGGTGTTGGATTTTGTCAAATAATTTCTAACGAGATGATCATGTGGTTTTTGTCTTTGAATTTGTTTATATAGTGGATTACGTTGATGGGTTTCCGTATATTAAATCATCCCTGCATCCCTAGAATGAAACCTACTTGGTCAGGATTGATGATTGTTTTGATGTGTTCTTGGATTCTGTTAGAGAGAATTTTATTGAGTAATTTTGCATCGATATTCATAAGGGAAACTGGTCTGAAGTTCTCTATCTTTGTTGGGTCTTTCCTCGGTTTTGAAAACAGAGTAATTGTGGCTTCAGAGAATGAGTTGGGTTGAGTGCCTTCTACTTCTATGTTGTGGAATAGTTTGTGAAGAACTGGAATTAGATCTTCTTTGAAGGTCTGATAGAACTCTGCACTAAACCCATCTGGTCCTAGGCTTTTTTGGTTGGGAGACTATTAATGACTGCTTCTATTTCTTTAGGGGATATAGGACTGTTTAGATCATTAACCTGATCCTGATTTAACTTTGGTACTTGGTATCTGTCTAGACAATTTTCCATTTCATCCAGGTTTTCCAGTTTTGTTGAGTATAGCCTTTTGTAGAAGGATCTGATGGCTTATTGGAATTCTTTAGGCTCTGTTGTTATTTCTCCCTTTTCATTTCTGATTTTGTTAATTAGGATACTGTCCCTGTGCCCTGTAGTGAGTCTGACTAAGGGTTTATCTATCCTTTTGATTTTCTCAAAGAACCAGCTCCTCATTTGGTTGATTCTTTGAATAGTTCTCCTTGTTTCCACTTGGTTGATTTCGCCCCTGAGTTTGATTATTTCCTGCCATCTAATCCTCTTGGGTGAATTTGCTTCCTTTTGTTCTAGAGATTTTAGGTGTGTTGTCAAGCTGCTAGTGTGTGCTCTGTCTAGTTTCTTTTTGGAGGCACTCAGAGCTGTGAGTTTTTCTCTTAGAAATGCTTTCACTGTGTCCCATAGGTTTGGGTATGTTGTGGCTTCATTTTCATTAAACTCTAAAAAGTCCTTAATTTCTTTCTTTATTCCTTCCTTGACCAAGGTATCATTGAGAAGAGTGTTGTTCAGTTTCCACATGAATGTTGGCTTTCTATTATTTATGTTGTTATTGAAGATCAGCCTTAGTCCATAAAGATCTGATAGGATGGTGGGACAATTTCAATATTTTTGTATCTTTTGAGGCCTGTTTTGTGACCAATTATATGGTCAATTTTGGAGAAGGTACCATGAGGTGCTGAGTATATCCTTTTGTTTTAGGATAAAATGTTCTGTAGATATCTGTTAAGTCCATTTGTTTCATAACTTCTGTTAGTTTCACTGTGTCCCTGTTTAGTTTCTGTTTCCACGATCTGTCCATTGATGAAAGTGGTGTGTTGAAGTCTCCCACTATTATTGTGTGAGGTGCAATGTGTGCTTTGAGCTTTAGTAAAGTTTCTTTTATGAATGTGGCTGCCCTTGCATTTGGAGAATAGATATTCAAAATTGAGAGTTCCTCTTGGAAGATTTTAACTTTGATGAGTATGAAGTGTCCCTCCTTGTCTTTTTTGATAACTTTGGGTTGGAATTTGATTTTATTAGATATTATAATGGCAACTCCAGCTTGTTTCTTCAGACCATTTGCTTGGAAAATTGTTTTCCAGCCTTTCATTCTGAGGTAGTGTCTGTCTTTTTCCCTGAGATAGGTTTCCTGTAAGCAGCAAAATATTGAGTCCTGTTTGTTTAGCCAGTCTGTTAGTCTATGTCTTTTTATGAGGGAATTGAGTCCATTGATATTAAGAGATATTAAAGAAAAGTAATTTTTGCTTCCGATTATTTTTGTTGTTAGAGTTGGCATTCTGTTCTTGTGGCTGTCTTCTTTTAGGTTTGTTGAAGGATTACTTTCTTGCTTTCTCTAGAACATAATTTTCCTCCTTGTGAACTTCAAGTCTCTGAAGAAAGAAATTAAAGAAGATCTCAGAAGATGGAAAAATCTCCAATGCTCATGGATTGGCAGGATCAATAAAGTAAAAATGGCTCTCTTCCAAAAGCAATCTACAGTTCAATGCAATCCCCATCAAAATTCCAACTAAATTCTTCAATAAATTAGAAATGGCAATCTGCAAATTCATTTGGAATAACAAAAAACCTAGGATAGCAAAAAATCTTCTCAAGGATAAAAGAACCTCTGGTGGAATCACCATGCCTGACCTAAAGCTTTACTACAGAGCAAGTGTGATAAAAACGGCATGGTACTGGTGTAGCGACAGACAAGTAGACAAATGGAATAGAATTGAAGACCCAGAAATGAACCCACACACCTATGGTCACTTGATCTTTGACAAGGGAGCTAAAACCATCCAGTGGAAAAAAGACAGCATGTTCAACAAATGGTGCTTGCACAACTGGCGGGGCCAAGTAGTGCTCGCTAACAGGAGCCTAGTATAGCTGTCTCCTGAGAGTCTCTGCCAACACCTGACTAATACATATGCAGATACAGCCAACCATCGGACTGAGCCCAAGGACCCCTATGGAACAGTTAAAGGAAGGACTGAAGGAGCTGAAGGGGATTGCAAGCCTGTAGGAAGAACAACAAAATCAACTAACTGAACACCTCAGAGCTCCCAGGGACTAAACCACTAACTGAAGAATATACATGAATGGGTCCATGACTCCAGCTGCATATGTAGCAGAGGATTATCTTAGCTGGCATCAATGAGATGAGAGGCTCTTGGTCCTGTGGAGGCTTGATGTCCCAACTTAGGGAGATGCTAGAGTGGTGAGGTTGGAGTGGATGGGTAGATGGAGGAGCACCCTCTTAGAGAAAAAGTGAAGGGGAATGGGAGTCTTCAGGGGGAACCTGGAAGGGGGACATTTGGAATGCAAATAAATAAAATAACCAATAAAAAAGTAAAAGCATGTTGAGGAAACATGAGGAACAAGCAAGGAAGCAGCACCCCTCTTTGGCTCCTGCATCACTCTGCAGGTTCAAACCCTGCTTGAGTTTATGGCCTCACTGCTTTTGATGATGAACTTTTGATATGGAATGAATTGTTGAAATAAGCCCTTTCCTTCCCTTAAGTTGTTTTTGGTCATAGTATTTCATCATAGCTATACTAACCCTAACTTAGATAAGTGTGTGTGTGTGTGTGTGTGTGTGTGTGTGTGTGTGTGTGTGTGCGTACTCTATCACTTTCTATTATTCCCTTGATAAAAAAAGTCTCACTGAACATGGAGTTCCCCCACAACCCCACACCAGTAGGTTGACAATCAGCAAGTCCTAGAGATTGTCTTGTCTTTGCCCCTTCCCCAGTACTGCACAGATACGCAGCCACACCCAGGTTTTTAAGTGGACCCAACTAAGTCCTATACTTATAAGCAAGGACTTAGTTTAAGGACTTCATTCATTTTTTGCAAACTGTTTTGGCAGATAATCAGATCTCAATAACATTAATCTTCTGACCAGTTGTAGTTTTTAAAAAGTCAATGGTGTTCCATGATGAACATATTAAAAATATGCAGTCTGTCAAGTTGATAATCAACAAGTTAATATAGATTATTAAAGACATTAAATGAAAATAATACTGGTGATCAGTCTTTTTGTGGGGTGGGGCACAGTGTTGAACAGTTATGTCAATCAACAGTTAGAACAATTCAGTACTGTTGATTTCTGCTTTGTTAGCAATTTTCCATACAATACTCTCAGTGTGACATGATCAATTTTCATCAGAAAGGGAGCTGGATTTTCACCTCCAACTATCCACTTTAAATTTCAGGGTATTTTTTCCAGGGAGTCCTCAGTAACAGATAGTGAAGTTTCACTTCTATCTGAAGAAATTAAGGGAAGTTTTGCTAATAAAAAACTTATTAGGCCATGGAGACTTGGATTGTCCTTTATTTTCTATTAAGGATTAATCATAATTATACAATAGGAAACACAACAGAAAAGTGGTGATTTCATAAGACGGTTCCTTGCTTACTCTTAGAATAATTCTCAGCACCAGGGGACAAGCTCTCTCAGGACTTTTATTTTTAGAGTCTCATGATTTTTAGAGCCAGCAGATTTTTTCAGAAGGTGAGAAAGAAATTTCTGAAGACAAATAATTTATGCCGTTGGATTCAGTGCAAATAACTCATCCTTGTAGACTGATCCCTAAACTGTTGCCTCATATATTTTTCTATTATTTATAATCACGAGAAGCAGAGCCTTTTTACCTGTCCAGTCAGGTAAGAAAATGAAAACACAAGCAGGCTGGAAAGTTGGTCATACTTTCTGTGTTGTGATCTGCCTCTTCCTGGCATTAGAATGAGTGTCTAAGATTTAGACTTACTTTCCCATTTTATAATGGGCCAACTCCCTATTACAGGTCATAAAAACAAGTTCTTTCTCTCATTTTTACCATCATGCCTCATTCTCAATTCAACATGCCTGGGTCTTTAGTCATTATCCAAAGCAAATCTGCAATCTCTAAATATTGAAACAATAGTGAAAAAAAATCATGTCACAGAAAGAAGTGTGGCAAACAAAATGTTCTCTAAAACTCAGGGAATGTTGACCTCTTGTTTGATTTATTGTTCCTTGAGGTTTTGGGTTCGTTTTTTTTTTTCAAATATATTCTTGATGCAAGTCTATTTTGTGGATTAGAAAAACTAGAATGACAGTGTTTGGAAGATTATTTGCATTTTTTAAAAGTAGTAAGGATTTTAAATATACTGTGCCTAGCTATCAAAGAAAGTTACTCTGTTGGGAGATGGTCTTTTGAGGAGGTGGAGTAGAGGTTAATTCTAAAAATCATCCCGATAGTAAAGCCAAAAGTGTCATGGGCTCTCAAAGACTCCCTACTTTCAACCTGATCATGTCAAATAAACTTCCTCTCAACTCCAACCATTTCTTTCTTTTAGGAAGTGGCTATGTATGTCTATCATTTCAGACTTTCTTCTAGTTCCTACTGTCTACCCATGTGCTCCAATACTTCAAGTGTCTCACATGTCCTGGCTTGTCTTTCCTAAGATGTAAAAGCTACACAGGGCATCTATTTAATGAAAAGGAACAGAAAAGAAGCTGCCTCACCAATCCTATCTGCCACTGCCAGTACAGCCAAAGATGTTGCTGGGTCCTTGATAAAATATCCAAAAGAATTTTTTATAGCAGTGATCAGTACAGATTTAGTTTTAAGTCATGTCTTATAGTGAACTGCTCATTTATAATTCCTAAAGAGCTAAGTCATTCACTGAATAAAATATTTTTAGGTCAATTCAGAAAAAAAAAAATATGAATGTATTTCCTTACTAGAAGTCAGAGTTTCTTATGAAAAGTAAGGTTAAATAAAAAAAAAACACATAAAAGGCAGAGTTTCTTATTATGAAAAGTAAAGTTAGATTAAAAAATAAAAAATAAGGAGAGCTTGCAACCTATGGTAACATAGAAGAGAGTTGGAATAAAGCAGACAGACAGACTACTTTGTCATAATACAACAGGTGCCAGGGACTTGCTAAAGGACCTGTGGTGAAAGTGAGTTCAACTTGGAACATACCTTTATAGCTGAAGGGTGGATTTATTTCTGTCAAAGTGAAATGATTTCAAATATGTCATAAGACAAAAGTAGGATTTATAGAAACCAAAGGCATAGATACTTAAGAAGACATTGTTTTGGTGAAACAAGGAAGGAACTTGAGCTCGCAGAAAGTAGTTCTGTATTTAAGGATCTCAAGAAAAAGGAAACAAGAGATATGTACAGCAATATTTTTCACTGAAGATGTCACCTGATTTCTTGTTTGAGAAAATGTTCAGGCTCAAAATATACTAAGACAATAAGCCAATCATCTATTACAGCAATGAGATTTTCAAAATATCTCAAATTGACAAAGAGTGTGTGATTTTGAGCTCCCCGCTGCCTTTTCATTAAATAGGGCCCCTTGACTTTACTGGGCATATGGGCCAGGAAGAGATTAATAAAGTAGTATTGTCAGCATTAATAATCGAAGAACAAGTGACTACTGTTATTTTAGGGCATTTCTACTTCTTCAGAGACTTTATGATGAAATTATTTTATTCTTGACTGTTACTCTCATTTGATGATTATACTCACCAGATAAAGTATTGTATTACAGAATCTTTTAAAAAGCAACATATCACGCATTTAGAGATAAATGAAATTTTTATTCAAATGTCGATGTTCACAGCCAGAGAACGTGATGTCTAGACAAAATGGCACCAAACTCTTAGAGACGGAAAGTGTTAATGATGAATCTAAATTTTAAACATAGTTAAGTCAGATATCATGGCTGTTCAAGATCTAAACAATCAAATATTACACAGGATCTGAGGCTGGATTACACAAAGCATTGATTTTTCTTCCTAGGCTGCCTCCTCCTCCTCTTCTTCCTCATCTTTCTCCTCTTCCTCATCTTTCTCCCCTTCCTCCTCCTGTCTAAGCAAGAAAATTCTAGTCTGGAAAGATTGGCCTCATTCCTGGTTGTGTTCTACAAACTATGTTGTATTTTTTTAGGTGATGTTGAATCAAACCTCTGTCACAGAATTTATCCTTTTGGGAGTGAGAGACATACAAGAACCACAGCCTTTTCTCTTTGGTATTTTCTTCACCATCTACTTTGTCAATATAACTGGGAATGGAGCCATCCTGATGATCGTCATCTTAGACCCAAAACTCCGCTCACCTATGTATTTCTTCCTGGGAAACCTAGCATGTCTAGATATCTCCTACTCCACTGTAACAGTGCCAAAAATGCTGCAGAACCTTCTCTCTACAAACAAAGCAATTTCCCTCTTGGGATGCATAACTCAGCTTCATTTCTTCCACTTCCTGGGTACCACAGAATCCCTGCTGCTAGCAGTGATGGCATTTGACCGCTTTGTGGCTATCTGCAGACCACTTCACTATTCTGTCATCATGAATTGGCAGGTCTGTATCCTTATGGCTGTGACCATCTGGACCATTGCTTTTCTCCATGCCTTGCTTCATTCTGTAATGACATCTCGTTTGAGCTTCTGTGGTCTCAATCATATTCATCATTTCTTCTGTGATGTTAAGCCATTACTGGAGCTGGCCTGTGGAAACACTGAGCTCAACCTTTGGCTGCTTAATACCGTTACAGGTACCATTGCCTCAGTCCCCTTTTTTCTGACATTTCTCTCCTATTTCTACATCATCACCTATCTTTTTCTCAAGACCCATTCTTGCAGCATGCTCCACAAAGCATTGTCTACTTGTGCCTCTCACTTCATGGTAGTTGTTCTGTTCTATGCGCCTGTTCTCTTCACCTACATCCGTCCCACCTCAGGCAGCTCTTTAGATCAGGACAGAATCATTGCCATCATGTACAGTGTGGTCACCCCTGCTCTCAATCCACTAATCTACACCTTGAGAAACAAGGAAGTGAGGAGTGCATTGAGTAGGAAGGTGAGAAAATGTCTCTTACTTGAAGAAATCTAAAGAACTCTACTGAGGTATAAATAACCAGGCAATAAGAAATTAAGATATATTTCTAATATTAAGATATGTTTTTAAGTATGACAGATGCACACATACATTATGAAAAATTGAATGATGGAAAATACATGTAAAAATATGTTCTAATTAAAGTAAGAGGAATTTGAACTTGTTGGACTCTAATTATAGAATTCAGTTCCTGAATTTGTTTTGGACATATTAGTTGATAACATGGACTTAGGACACACTCTAATGTGTCTTGTATGTAACTAGGTATATAAATATGTTTATACTACCTATGTTTAGTATAACTAGTAATTACACTTGTTCATCTGTCAACTCATATTAGTTGGATGAATATCAATATGCTTGCTTATTTTGAAGAATACTAAAAATTCCAGAGGCAAAACATTTCTTTTATATGTGATTCTGATTCAGTTAAACTTGAGCTTTTGATGGTGAGTGGATAAGTTTTTATTTTAAAATTTTTATTAGTGATTATTTTTTTTTTGAGTCCAGATCTGCTGTAGCTCAAGCTGTCCTTGAATTCCTCATGTTCTTGCTCCCACCTCTCAATTGCTGGGATTATAGATATTTACTACCACACCCAGCTTTATAAACAGTTTAGACAATATACTTTATTAAGTAAATATCAAATATATATCAGCATAATGTTGTTGAGTTATTTTGCATCTGACTGCCTATACTCTTCAAAATCTCTTTAGTAACTTCTTTAGTCTCAACAACATTCTGAGTGTTGAGTAACTTAGCTACCACCATTCAAGCAATGGAATACAGTCCAAGGTGAGAGTGCTTCTTGTGGTAAGATGTTTTCAAACCAATTTTATTTATTAAATACTTATATTTAATATTTATACTCATATCATGTGTTTATATCTAATCCACCTCTTATTCCTTATTATCCAAATCCTCTGCTATATACTCTTCATGTTTAACATCCTACTCCTGTGAAGGAATAGATGTCTGTATACAGTGTTTGCTATACATTAGACATGAGTACACAGTTGTGCACATGAACTCACAATGGTTGGGACTGAATTACAGTCTTTCACAAGATTAAGCCAGACAAAAGTTCGTGAATTTCCACCCCTAGCTGAAGTGGCATTAAATAGCTACTGAAAGAAGGAGAGTCTATTTTCTTGAAGAATGTGGGCCATGCTCTAGTGTATGAGTGCACACAGTACAAAATGGATTCAGTGTCTATTCAATGAATTTTTTAATGGAACCCATGGAGTCCACAGACTTACCCCTCCTAACAAACAAAACAACGAAAGATATTAAAAAGAAAACACTAAAACACTAAACTTTATGGTGGAGGAGATCTTTGTTCTTGGTCAAAAGAGAAAATCTCTCATCTTCAGTACCTGCAACTGGGCTACAAGGCTGCAGAAGCAGTAACTGAGTATGAAAGCTCTTTGGTGGTGAGCTAGGGCTGGTCCAATGCAGATGGTCAAAACCAGCAAAATCCTTCCTGCTGGGCCAAAATTCCACATAGTTGTGATCTAAAGATTCAAAGTGTTTCTCAGAGTCACTTAGTAAATGTGTCTATTTTCTTACTATCTAGTTATTTCAGTTTGGATTCATTCCAAATAACGATTGCTCCTAAATGAGAGAAGGTATCCTTATAAGAATTTCTTTTTCAAACTATGTGTATTCCAATTTTACCTTAAAATATTTTTGGCCGGGCGTGGTGGCGCACGCCTTTAATCCCAGCACTCGGGAGGCAGAGGCAGGCGGATTTCTGAGTTCGAGGCCAGCCTGGTCTACAAAGTGAGCTCCAGGACAGCCAGAGCTCTAAAGAGAAACCCTGTCTCGAAAAACCAAAAAAAAATAAAATAAAATAAAATAAAATAAAATAAAATAAAATAAAATAAAATAAAATAAAATATTTTTGAAGGACTGCAGAGATGGTGCATTGGTTAGAAGCACTGGCTGCTTTAGCAGCTGAGTATCATTCTATTCCAAGCACTGTCATGGTGATACACAACTGCCTGGAACTCTATTTTCAAGGCATCTGATGCCCTCTACTGGCTTCGTGGGTGTGGTTTACAGACAAACATGCAGCCAATACCCCCTTCCTTCTTCACAGATGAAAACAGTAACAATAAAATCTTTTGAAAACACTTCAGATTTTATTTTTTTTAAATTCATGAGAGCTCAGATTTGTGTGTGTTTTTTTTTTAATTGCTCAGGTTGAGTGAGGGGTATTTATTTAGTTGTTTATTCATTTGTTTTCTGCAGGGCTACCTAGTAAATTTGGGTGCCTCCAGTCATTCTCTAGTATCCAATGTGCTCTGATTTTCTCATTTTCAGGAAAGCTAGCTGTGGTTTCTAATTTAGGTAACATAAGGATTCCTGCTCAGCGGTACATGCTGCACACCTACATACTGTGCACATTGAAGGTTTCATGTCTCCAAATGGTTCTTGAAGTATTTTGTTTATAATGTCCTTCAAATTTTTTATTGATTCTTGTGAATTTCACATTATGCATCCAAATCCTGCTCATCCCCATCCTTCATATCTGCCCTTTGTCCTTCCAACCTACATGCCAAGTAACATACACACACACACACACACACACACACACACACACACACACACACACAAGCATAGAAAACATCTCATCATGGAAGCTGTAGTATGATACAGTGTGTCCCACAATATATCTCTCTGTCCACATAACTTCACTTTCATGTGTTCATTGCAATGAGTAATTGATCTGGTTCCAGATCTCTGGCTTCTGTGAACCATTCAATATTGAATATTCACTGGGTCTCCACCTGATTATTCTGTTGTTACCCTGTGCATTGGAGATCTTGCTGCTTTGGATCAATAGGACTAGCCCTTTTACAAGCCCAAATGTTTATACATGGTATATATATTGGGGTGGGACAACTCAGAGCTCTTGATCTGAGCCTGGGTGGTAGCTGAGCTGGTCATTGCACCATCAGGGTAGGCTTTCCAGCATTGCTCGGCTTAGACCTCCCAATGACATCTGCAGGAGGCAGAGTCAGTTCTCCTGCAATCATGCCCTCTGGGCTAGCTCAACCACACCCATATATCCAGTCAGCTCCACTATGCAGCCCAGTGAAGGCACAGGACCTACTCTCCCAACTGCTGCATTCTGTGAGGGGATGATTCACTCATGCCAGATCAACCAGGGCCAGCTCTAATGTGCAGTCCAGTCAAGGTACAGGGCCAGCTCTCCTGAGTTCTTTAGCTGATAAGGGGTAAGGGCAGCTCATCTGCCTTCTTGACCCCAGGGCCAGCTCTCCCAGTGGCCTCAGGTGGGAAGGGTGAAACAACAGAGAGCATCCATGCTCCCAATGCCATCTTACAGTAGAGGTGTGGAGGGGCCAGCTCTCCAATGCTCTTGCCCTTAGAACTGTATCACTCTGTCCTATCCTCAGCTCTACTGTGCTGCTAATGTGAACTACAGGACCTGCTCTCCAAAATGTTACAGGTGGTGAGAGTGAGGAGGAGGAGGGCATCAGCTCCATACTCACCCTACATCATGGAAGAGGAGTGGTGGGGCCAGCTCTCCCTCCTTCACACACATAAGACCATGTACTGTAGTCCCCACCCCTAGGGTCAGCTCTCCTGTGCTGTACAGGCCAAGTACAATGTCCATTCTCCCCAGTGCTTCAGCTTGTGAGGAGTTATTTTCCTTTCATGATCTCATTGGCTTCTTGGCGAACTGCACCTGTACCACCATACAGCAGTCCATTGGTGGTAGGATCAGTTCTTCCACACTCACAACTTCAGTGCCAGCTCACCCACACCCCAGCACCAAGGCCAGATCCACTATGCTACCTGGGCAAGGTTCAGGGCCTACTGACCCAGGTGCAACTGCTAATGAGACATGCGACCAGTTCTCAAGAGCACTGCAACCAGTGAGGCACAGGGCCACTTCTACACAGCTACTGGAAATCTAAATGATTCTCTGCTACTGTCCTGATGAGAGATGACCCCGTGTTCTCTAGTGGTAATGTGGACCATGGACATTGACAACACCTCCTGCTGCTGCTTAGTTAAGGATCTAGTCATGAACCTCAGTGGCAGCTCAGGCTTGAACCTCACCAAGTGCCCAGTTGGCTGAGATGGCCACTCAGCAGGCCATTTCTCTCCACCCTTAAGACTCCAATTCCATTTGACTTCATAATGCTCAAGCTGTTCCACTTCTCCTCTCCCATCTGTCCATCACATACTCACACATTGTGGAGGCTTCTTCTTTGGGCTAACACCTTGGCTGGTGTATTACTGGGTGACTTCCTCTGATTGAGCTTCAGTAGTGCCAGCCAAGTGTCTATGTCTCACCTGTGCTAAGGGCTGGAGGGCAGGTCTGTGAGTGACTTGGCTGGTCTACATTTGGCTCTGTGACCCACCGTTCCTGAAGAGCAAGTCTCTGGGCATCTTTTCCCAGCCTTACCATGAGGCATGGCATAATGCAGATCTGTCTCTGTTCTCCTCGTCCCATGCTACACCGCCTGGATTTGATTTGATATGATATGATATGATATGATATGATATGATATGATATGATATGATATGATTTTTATGTGTCCTAGGCATTAAACAATTTTGGTCACCAAGCCAAACATCAACCTAGAATGCACAAACTGCCATTTGCTCTGCCCCTTACTCATATAAGAACCACACTGCCAATCCTCTGCTCATTGCCACAAGGGGTATACTGTCCAATAGAAGAGGAAGACATATGGATAATTTATGGAAGTTATGTTTGCTCAGAACAAGAAACTCTGGAGCACAGCTCTCTTTGTTCTGTGAAGATGATTACAGTAGAAATGAAATTTAAGAAATACAGGGCTCTGGATGGGGTGGGTGTCAGGGTCCAGTCCGAGCAGGATCTTCTTTCTTGTTGGTTTTTCTTGAGGTGTAGTAGGAGGAAGAGCGTCAGCAGAGGGTAAGATTTTGTCTTTTGATATATTTAGGGTTGCAGTATAATAATTAGAAGTTTACTTTTCAAAGTCTAAGTTACTTTGCTACCGTATCTAACCTGCCTTCTGTGTACCTGTGAGGTCAGAAACTGCAGTCTCTGGTACTTAGCACCTCATCCTAAAACAGCAGGAAATTAAGTAAAGGATTAATTTCTAGAGCCTTTTCCCTTTTGTCCAGATGCCTCTTACTTGTTAGGCTAGGAGAAAGTTTGGAGCAATAAACTTCTATTGAACCAGGAGAAGAGAATAGTGCTTGCAGAAAAAAATCCTTTTACATAAGGAAATATGCATAAACACATAAATTCATATACAGGTTCAGACATGTGCATTTATACATTTCCATTTAAACCAGTTGGGACAAGCTTGCATACATTCTCATAATTACATACTTATACACACATATGCATACTTACACATGCATATGAAGCAAAAGACCAAACACTATTGCAGAAAGAACTCACTCATTATGGATGAAAAAATGATCTCCAAACTTTATTGCATAGAGGAAGAAAAAGCTTCTACCCTTTTAGTGCTAAATAAATTAAACCCAAGTTTGTAAGAAGAAAGATTTGTTCCCAAAATAAAACTAAGCCTTCCTTGTTATTTAGAAAAGAGCTGTAATGTCCTATGGTAAGGAGAAACCTACTTGCTGCTTCTGCTCTCAGCAGCATCTTCTTTTCCCTCTTTCCGTCTACATTCTGCACATTACTCTCTTGGTTTTTTATGTTACCTAGAGTTTCTAAGCTATTCCACTCTGCATTCTCCTTCTAATCTTGCTCACTCCTGCTGCTCTGGTGCCAAAATAATGCTCTTACTCTATTTGTCTTTTCTCCGAATGCTATGCCTATACTTCCAAATTCTTCTTGAGTTCAGTTCTATCTAAAAAGTATTCTGTCTAAAAACTTCTCAGCTCAGATGGCTCTCACAGCTCAATTCTTCTCAGCTCAGCTATGACTCTTCTCTTTGTCCTCAGCACTTAAACACCTTTCTGAATACATGATTACATGTTAAAAAAGCTCATCACAAATTCACACATAAAATCAAATCATAAATTAAAATAGAAATTCACAACAGAGTATGTTTACATGTGTATCATTTAGGAATACTTATCTGGCTAAACATTCATCACCTATCGCAGCTTCACAGGTTCATTGAAAGTTAAAAACCATAACTGTTATTAGTGAAGTTTTGTATAGGTAAACCCAGACAATATTTTATCTTCTATCCTAGAACCTATAATAAATCATTAGTTCCGTTTTAAGGAGTTTTAGTTAATTGTTTTACAACATCTTGGAATGTACTCTGAGTAGTAGAAAGTCTGGTTCCTATCTAGAAGCAATTAACTGCTGACACATGGGAGACTGGCAGAGTTCTCATTGCAGTTTTGAATATCAGAAAATAATATAATAGCAGTCCCACTATAGAAGAGCTTAATAAATACTGATGTGATTTTAGGAATTATTATAGGATCATCATTAAGAATTAATAAAGCATTTGTTTGTCTAAATAGCATCAATTTAAGACATTACATCTTCCTATATCTGCAGAGCTCTGCACAAAATGGTGAGCTAATACCTAGTGATTGTTATATACGTTCAATAATAACAGGAAAAGCATATTAATAGCAGGAATCTTTCCTAAAATAACTTTCTCCTGGGTCTTGCCTATAGGAACAAATCTTTCATGGATAATAATTCGAGGCAGACCATCTCAGGAAGATAACCTACTAACTATCTGTCCTGACCCACAGGACAGTCCACCGGGACATGTGGGCACCTGGAAGAGAATGGAGGACAAGAAATGTGAAGAATGGACAGCAAGTCAAAAAGTCTGATCAAGCTGACAAAGTTTTATTTTTCCCTCACAGGTTATATACTCATAGGAGCAGGAAGAGTGGTGGAGTGGGGTTGCTTTGTCTCTGGGAAATGCACCTGTTCCCAGGAACCGGATATTGACTGAATAAACAGTTCATCAAGAAGATCAGAACAGAATGGGTTATTAGGCACCAGTCCACAAGATTTATATCTATTTGTTCTCTGCTAACTTCAAGATCTATGTCTATTTGTACTCAGCTGGGCTGGTACTTTCCCACTGAGGCCAAGACTTTGTGTCAGCAAGCTCTTAAGGCAGTTAATGTTCAAACAAGATCACTTCCATCATCTCCCCCGTTTTCTTAGTGCAGAAGGACCATGGCAATTTTAGCATTTGCTAAGGCAGAGATAGAGGCTTGACCTCCAGTGACTAAAGGGGACCTTGTAATGGCTCCAGTCCTCCTGGTATTGTCCAGTGAGGCATTAGGGCCATACCAGTCCTGATGTCTTTTTCCTGGAGAAGGGATAGTTTGGACATCAACCCCTATGCAGTCAGGATTGTCCCTCAGGGAACCCAGAAAGATATTTTAGTTTTTGCTTTATATTCCCTTGCAGTGCTTTGCCTCAAAGCCCAAGCAAGAACTTAGTTCACCAGTCAGAGAGGGTTCTGGGTGACCCCTCTCTACTTGGTCCTGGAGTGGAAGTTCCCCTTAATTGCATTGGGTAGAGATGGGTTTTGAGAATACCCTGGAGTGAATATTAACCTCATCTCGAATCTCTTGGTCCTCCATAGCTAATTTATAATAATGTACATGGATAGGTTTTGCTGCCAAATCGTCTATCTGACATTTCATAAAATTGGTAAGTCTGTTAAGGGGTCAGGGGCCAAATGAAATAAGCAAAATCAATCCCACTAATGGTCCCAAAATGGAAATAAGTAGGGTTGACAACCACAGAGAGGTTGAAAACCAATTTTTATACCAACTCTCTTCTCTCTCTCTCTTTATCTCTCTCTCTCTCTCTCTCTCTCTCTCTCTCTCTCTCTCTCTCTCTCTCTCTCTCTCTCTCTCTCTCTCTCTCCCTCCCTCCCTCTCTTACCTAGTCCTTTTCTGACTTTTCTCATGCTTTCTTTGACCACCCCTGTCTTGTCTACGTAAAAGCAGGATTCTTCCTTAAGAGCTGCACACAGCTCTCCCTGCTGTAAAAAGAGTAGATCAAGTCCTCTGTGATTTTTGGAGGACGAATTCAGCTAAGTAGGAGAGGGAATCAGAGAGGTCATCAATGCCTTGTTGGAGACACTGGATGCCTTTATCAATGCTGACACTGAGTTCTTGATACCTAGACTTGGAGAGAACATATGAGGAGATGACAGTCACCACACCCATGGCACCAAGGACTAGAAGGACAGAAATGGTGATGGCAGTTAGGGACTCTCTTCACTAGTGAACCAGTGAAGGGGAGGGATCAGCGGACTGATCCCTCAAATGAAAAAACTTTTCTGAATGATAATAAATCAATTGAGGGACCAATTGTCCAAGAATGCAAAAATCAGAATTCTTGGCAGAAAAGGGACTGGCTGAAAGAGAGGGGATGAGGCCATCAAGGCAAACCCACCAAGTATGATTTGGAGGACCTAAATACTGGCTACTAATATCAGGTGCAAGGGTAACATTACAAAGATGGGCATACTGTGGAGGAGGTGTATTATGAGTCACACAGAGGTCTAATCCAGAGCCCTGAAAGAGAGATAAACCATTCCACTCTCCAGGTTGCCAGCAGCAATGGTGGGAATTATTTGTAGGGGTAAAATGGCCAGGAACATCAATGCCATCATTAAAAGGTGGTTGGGAATGGTAACACAGCCAGCAATTATCAACAAAGTTAGAGAAGAAGAGGTGGCATTGAGCATAAGGAAGGTTTGATTCACTAAAGTGAGGTTAAGGTTTTTCGTCTGAATGGAGAGGGGAGGATTGGCTATGGGAGCAAAGGAAGTTTTTGAGGTCAAGGTATGAGCAGTTTCTGTAAAAGACAGAGGGTCAGATTATTTGGGGGTGGCTGCAGTTGGGGGACTAAAACAGGGTTGGAACCAATAGGAACTGGCAATTTGGCATGAACAGGTTCTATGAGGAGCTTAATGGTAAATGTGAGGCCAGTATCTGTGCCTGATTGATAAAGGTGGAGACCCCATGAAAATCCCTGCACCCAATTTTTGGACATAGCATGGTCTGTCAATATAAATGGACAGGGGAAGGCACCAACCTAAGGTGACACAGTTAGAATTTTTACAGAAAGGATTGGTATTTAAAGAATTCTGGGGGCGTGAAAAATTCCAGGAAACCGTAATATAATCCCAGGAGGAGGTAGGATTCCAATTGGCTGCCCTCAAGATCTCACAACCCCAGCTGGCACAATAAAGGCCAGTTTTGCCACTGCACTTAAGATGGAGGGAGCAGCCACGGTGGTACACCTGGCGTAAATATCTGTATCTTGAAGTAAGTTTCTCCTGATGGAATTATTGCAGCCACGTTTGGCTGAGCTACTAACCGAAATCAATAAATCTTGAGAAATATTACTCTGGGTGTTGGGCATATTATCTTCTGTGGCTCTGAATAAGTCTAGCTGGTATTCAAGACCACAGGGGGCCACGACTCCCTGTACTAGTTTGCAAAGATCAGGGGTAAGGCTGGCCGGCCACCAAATATTGGTGGAAATCTTGGAAATGGCCCAGACAATATCATTTCTGTCTGAAAGGACCACTCAAGTATAGTTCCAAGGGATGTGCCTATTATTAGGAGATTTGGGTGGAGACAGTTGAAGGTTGGTGGTTATTCTAGACAGCCACAAGATCATGAGTATCTTCATCTGGAACAGCATCTGGAAAAGAAATGAGATTTGTCACAGGAGGATACAGTCACTCCACTCTGGACACAGGTGGGTTAAGAGTTTTTACTAGCCTCTCCGGTAACCATCTTGGGCCAGCTTTCTCTTTATGATAGCTGCAAGTGGACGGGATCTGGTCCTTTCCACTGTCCAGTGAGGGGATCTTTCCATCACATTAATGCATAAGAATCTGTGACTTAGGATGCCACAGGCAGTCAGCTGCTGACCTGCCTTCATTGTCCAGGGACAAGAAGTTAAGAACACAGAGAGCATGATTGAGCTTATTTCGAGGCGTCAAGGGGGAATAAGCATCTTTAACTTCAGTCAAGTGCTGAAGCATATTTTTTAAAGTCTGATGAGGATTATAGGGAACACCAGTAACATGTTTGATATCAAACTGGGAACAAAACTGTTGGAACTTGGTTCCTGTATAACCAAGGCCATCGTCAGTTTTAATCATCTGTGGTTTTCCCATGGCAGCTATGCACTGTAAAGTATGTGCTATCACATTACACAATGCCTATCCAGAAAGGGGAGATATGTGTATAAATCCACTATAGGTATCAACTGTAACATGCACATATTTTAACCTTCCAAAGGAGGGAAAATGGGTAACATCCATCTGCCATTGTTCATTAGGGATGAGTCCCCTGGGGTTGTCTTCCAGGTGAGGAACCAGCAGCAGAGTGGCTCGTCCACTACAGGACTTAACAATTTCTCTTGCTTCATCTCTAGAAATCTTGAACATCTGGCACAAGGTAGAAGCATTTAAGTGATGCAGAGCATGAGCCCATTTAGTCAAATCTATGGAATCAAGTAGGGAGGGGATTGCTGTGAAAGTGGCTCCATTGGTCAGGGCATTTCCATGTGACAGAGGACCACCCAGGCCAGAATGGGCTCTCAAATGTCCCATCAAAAAATGGCACTGTCCTTTTAATGATTAGGGATTGGATCTCCACAAATAATTTGGAAGCAGTAGAAGCAGGCTTAATATATGGAATTGTCTCTAAAACAGAAATAGAATGGGCCATGTAGGCACTATCAGTATACAAATTAAATGGGGTCATTGGTAACATTTTAAAAACCTGAAGGACTGCAAACAATTCTACCAGCTGGGAAGAGGAATATGGGGACTGCACTGAAGTAACCTGATCTGGTACAACATAGGCAGCTTTGCCTGTTGAGGAACCATCTGTAAACACCAATGAGCCTTCAAGGTCTGAAGTCTTTGGGGAAAGTGAAGGAATGCATCTTTACAAATTGTATAAGGAGGTATTTGGATAATGATTATCTATGGTGCACACAAAGGGGGCACAGGCTATGGCCCAATCATCATTAGATTGAATAAGCCATTCAACTTGATCTGAGGTATAAGAGATAATGATAATATCAGGATTTTTGCCAAAATAGTGTCTGGACATTATTCATGCTTTAACAATTAGGGCAGCAGACAAGGAATAATAGGTTGCCAAGACCTTACTTGGACTTGAGGGGAGATATACTCATAACAAAGGATATCCCTTTTGGCGGGGGTCTGGGGCTGCTGCCAGAAGACCCTCCACCAGGGTATGTGTGGTAGCACAGACAATAAAATAAAGTGGGGCAGTATAATGAATTTGAAATGAGATTTGGGAAGATGTGGCATGACTTATCTGCTGCAGGGCTGAAATGGCTTGGGGCATAAGGGTTCTCGGGGACAAAGGATGGGAGTCTCCTGAGAGGCATTCACTGAGGGGAACTAAAACCTCAGGAGGAATCTTTAGATAAGGGTGAACCAACTGGAGGTTCCTGAGCAACTGTTGATAATCATGTAAAGTTTTAAGGGAAGAAAGTTGAAGCTCAATCTTTGGGGGTACAGACCTATCCCAACTCGAGTTCATACCCCAGATAGGAATAGGATCTTTTATCTGAATCTTTTCGGGGGCAATATTAAGTCTCCGTGAACTTAGTGCTTTTTGAAGTTGCTGAAAACATGAGAAGGCCTGTTATTTATCAGGGGCTGCAAGCAAAATGTCATCCTTGTAATGAAGTATATATATTTGTGGCCAAGCATTTCTAACAGGTTGGATTACATGGGCTACATATTTCTGAGCTAAGGTAGAGCTATTTGTCATGGCCTGAGGGAGAACTTGTCAGTAAAAGTGATCCATGGGTCCCTGGAAATTAATTTGAGAAAGGCTACATGCAAAATGATGACAATATGAATGAAGGGGTATGGAGAAAAAGGAGTTTTTTAAATTAGTAAGAATTTTAAAGAAATTTGCTGGGATGGTGGCAGGAGATGGAAGACCAGGCTGCAGGGCTCCCATAAGAGTCTCCACTTGCCAGGCTTTTTCTTAATAACAAAATTTGGGGTGTTCCAGGAAGAGGAAGATGGCCAATGTGACCAGTTGCCAACTGTTCCAGCACTGTTTTGCAGCACACACTTTTTCTTGAGTTAGTGACCACTGATCAACCCAGACAGGGGCAGTATCATTCCAGGAAATTTTCTCTGCGTGAATCTGGGGAGCAGGCATTACCATGGCTGTTAGGAAAAAGGCTGAGGCTGGGATCCCGAGCCTCACTGGTCAGATCTCTGCATCATAGTCAAAGGTTCTCTTATGCCTTGTACTTGTTTTCCTAATCCTTGTCCTGGCAGAAATCATGGGTCAGCATTTGTTTTGTCACCACTTCATTGCTGCACATGAAAACATTCATTTGGAAGAGAATATCTCTCCCCCAGAGATTGACTGGTAAATCAGAAGTCACATATGGGACTACAGTGCCTGAATTTCTTTCTTGATCTGTCCACCTGAGTGTCCGAGTGCTGAATTGAGGGTTTTTGGAATGCCCAATCCCCTGTAAATATGTGGCTGAATCAGTCAGTGGCCAGGCAGCCGGCCAAAATCTTCCTCGCTGTCCATGACTTAGTGTCTGGTCACAAGCAGTTTTAAATTTTGATTTCTTTTGCTGTCTCTGCCACTTCTGATTTCCATAATACAAAGTTGCCACCAGTGATTGCAGTTCGAGTGAGCTGCGAAAATTCTTTAGGTGTAAGTCTGTAGAGGATTCAAGGAGTGCTAAAGTAAAGGGAGCAGTAGGGCTTTAATTAGACACTACCATTTTAAGTTTTTCCAGAATCTTAAATCTAGCGGTTGATAGTGATAGCAGGGAAGGATATCATCAGGCTTGGCTGGAGGTGCCTCAGTAACCTCGGTCTCCTGTGAATCCGGCTGAAGCCCATCATCTATTTCCTCCTCTTCCTCACTAGCTCTCTGACTTTCCTCCAAGTCAGTTTTTGGGAATGGGGAATCACTAGGGACTGTGATTCCACTCCTTAGGGAGAGGAGGAAGGCTAGGACCTTCTTTTGCTGATCTTTTTTAGTTTTAACAGACACCCGAGGCCACTGTTGCTGAGGGGAAGGCATTAGTTAGATCGTGCCACTCGACCTCCAACGACTGGAGAGCTCTAAGCAATTGTACTTATTCCTTTTGGGTCTCTACCATATGGCACAGGAATGCTATGTCAGCAGTTAACTGACGGTGGGGGCCGGTCATGGCAGGTGGTTCAAAACCTGCATCTAAGCCAGGTGTGGTGGCCCACGCTTTTAATTCCAGCACTTGAGAGGCAGAGGCAGGTGGATTTCTGAGTTCGAGGCCAGCCTGGTCTACAAAGTGAGTTCCAGGACAGCCAAGGATACACAGAGAAATTCTGTCTCGAAAAACCAACAAACAAACAAACAAACTGCATCTAAAGTCCCATATAGTAGTGGGGGAAAGAAAGACTGGAGTGCAGCAGTGCCTCTCAAGGCGGGTGGGGGTGAGGCTAGAGTGATTGTGGCTGCTTTAGGTGGATCGTGATAGCACTCCAATTCATAACAAGCTGCCTCCTCCAAGAGTCACTTCATCAGTAGGTGGCAGTCCATTATCAAGATCAATAAAGTAAGGATAAAGGTCTGAGGTATTACTTTCCTCCCTATGTGGGGGCAAAGAATGATCCTTAACAGGCGCTGAAGGGGGAAGATCTGTGATGCCATCAGCCACTGAAGGCAAAGAAGACAAAGGTTCCTCTCTTAAGGGGGACAGAGGTGGTGTATGACAAAGAGGTTTCTAGTACAAAAACAGAGACATAAACCAGTGAAATAGAAAAGAGGCCACGGGAATAAATCCAAGCACCCAGAAATATTTGGTTTTCTTCTTTTTACAGGTATATACATGGTTGAATTTGTAAGGCACATGTATCTTTGTGTTTGTTCATTTACTTGTGGAGGGTTGAAATTCACACTGGGTATCATCTTCAATCACTCTTCACCTTATTGAGGCAAGACCTTTCCCTGAACAAGAGCTCTCTGATATGACTCATCTAGCTAGTCAATTTTCAACAGGAATCTTCCATCTTTCCCTTTGAGTCCTGGTATTTCAGGTTGCCACTCATTGATTCTGGCTTTTAGGTGGGTCTTGGGATTAGAGACTATGTTGCTCATGCTTGCACAGCAGGCACCCTATCCACTGGGCTATCTCTTCCACTAACATTGAAGGCATAAAGATAGATGTTGGAGAAAAGAGAAGCTGCATAACAGGTAACTCTAAGGTAACATGATATAGCTTCACAGAAAATAAACATATTTTGAGTCAGTCATAGTGGTACATCTCTATAATTACAATACTTGGGAGATGAAGACAGGAGAACAGAAATGGTGTCTTAGCTCCAGAAAATCAAATAACCCCATTAAAAAATGGGGCTCAGAACTGAACAAAGAATTCTCACCTGAGGAATACCGAATGGCTGAGAAGCACCTGAAAAAATGTTCAACATCCTTAATCATCAGGGAAATGCAAATCAAAACAACCCTGAGATTCCACCTCACACCAGTCAGAATGGCTAAGATCAAAAATTCAGGGCTGGTGAGATGGCTCAGTGGATAAGAGCACTGACTGCTCTTCCGAAGGTCCAGAGTTCAAATCCCAGCAACCACATGGTGGCTCACAACCATCCGTAACGAGATCTGGCGCCCTCTTCTGGAGTGTCTGAAGACAGCTACAGTGTACTTACATATAATAAATAAATAAATCTTTAAAAAAGAAAAAATTCAGGTGACAGGAGATGCTGGCGAGGATGTGGAGAAAGAGGAACACTCCTCCATTGTGGTGGGATTGCAAGCTTGTACAACCACTCTGGAAATCAGTCTGGCGGTTCCTTAGAAAATTGGACATAGAACTACCGGAGGATCCAGCAATACCTCTCCTGGGCATATATCCAGAAGATGTTCCAACCGGTAAGAAGGACACATGCTCCACTGTGTTCATAGCAGCCTTATTTATAATAGCCAGAAGCTGGAAAGAACCCAGATGCCCCTCAACAGAGGAATGGATACAGAAAATGTGGTACATTTACACAATGGAATACTACTCAGCTATTAAAAAGAATGAATTTATGAAATTCCTAGGCAAATGGTTGGACCTGGAGGGCATCATCCTGAGTGAGGTAACACAATCACAAAGGAACTCACACAATATGTACTCACTGATAAGTGGATATTAGCCCAAAACTTAGGATACCCAAGATATATAACACAATCTGCTAAACACATAAAACTCAAGAAGAATGAAGACCAAAGTGGGGTCACTGTACCCCTTCTTAGAATTGGGAACAAAACATCCATGGAAGGAGTTACAGAAACAAAGATTGGAGCTGTGACGAAAGGATGGACCATCTAGAGACTGCCATACCCAGGGATCCATCCCATAATCAGCTTCCAAACGCTGACACCATTGCATACACTAGCAAGATTTTGCTGAAAGGACCCTGATATAGCTGTCTCTTGTGAGACTATGCCGGGGCCTAGCAAACACAGAAGTGGATGCTCACAGTCAGCTAGTGGATGTATCACAGGGCTCCCAATGGAGGAGCTGGAGAAAGTACCCAAGGAGCTAAAGGGACCTGCAACCCTATAGGTGGTACAACATTATGAACTAACCAGTACCCCGGAGCTCTTGACTCTAGCTGCATATGTATCAAAAGATGGCCTAGTCGGCCATCACTGGAAAGAGAGGCCCATTGGACTTGCCAACTTTATATGCCCCAATACAGGGGAACGCCAGAGCCAAAAAAAAAAAAAAAAAATTGGGAATGGGTGGGTAGGGAAATGGGGGAGAGGGGGGAGGGTATGGAGGACTTTTGGGATAGCATTGGAAATGTAATTGAGGAAAATACGTAATAAAATATATTTTAAAAAAAAGAATTTTACAAAAAAAAAAAAAAAGAAATGGTGTCTTAGGATTTTACTGCTGTGAGCAGACACCATGACTGAGGCAAATCATATAAAGGACAATATTGAATTGGGTCTGGCTTACAGGTGCAGAGGTTCAGTCCATTATCATCAAGGTGAGAGTATGGCAGCATCTAGGCAGGCATAGTGCAGGCAGTGCTGAGAGTTCTACATCTTTATCTAAAGGTAGCTAGAAGAATATTGACTTTCAGGAAGCTAGGATGAAAGTCATAAAGCCCACACACACAGGGCAATGCCTCCTGCAAAAATGCCAAACCTACTCAAATAGGGCCACAAATTCTAATAGTACCACTCCCCGGACCACACATATACAAACCATCACAAGTGGGGAAGACTATTCAATAGCACAAGTCAAAACAATGTATCTGTCATCAATTAAAAAAAAAAAAAAAACTTTCATGACCACTTTTTCCATTAAGTGGATAGTGCATTTCAAGGAAATTTATATGTGAGAGGGAGTGAACTCAAAAATCTAAAGAGATAACGGGAAATTGACTGTTGATGTACATGGCCACCTAGACCTCCATTGTTTATGTACCTGAAAATAAGGAACAAACAAAAGGAAAAAACAAAAGAAGCACAGAGGAATTGTGCAAGCTTAGTTTCCCCAGTGACCGGTGAAAAAAAGTACCCTATGTATTTTCACATCTAACCTGCTCAGCCTGAGGGACAAGCTCCCTTGGGACTTTCATGTCTAGATCTCAGTCTTGTTACAGTGCTTTCAGAATTTCAGGACAATAGAGAGGTGTCTACAGATGAAGACTGTAAGCCAGCTGTGTAGCATGAACTGCCACTTCAAATACTTCACAACCTGTGCAATCACTGGACATGTGCCTGAAAAAAAATGTTTTAACACTCAGTCAGGTAAGAGAATGAATTAAGATTGAAATGTCCCATTCTTTAGTCTGTCAGTTTGTAACATTAAACCCTAATAAGCATGGTTCAGGCTGATTTCCTTTTCAAGTGATGGACTCCTCACTGTGTGAGATGCTCATGAAAGCTCTTTGGCTTCTGTATTTCAATGCTATGTTTCCTCTAATTACGTTGTGCTTGGTTCCTGTTTGGAGAATGTGTACTTCTCCAAATTGGAAAGTTCTAAATATTAAAAATGTGATGAATAAAAATAAGTTGTGAGTGTACGAAGCAGTCCGGTTGATAGTTTTCTTTCACAGGTAAATATTTTCCCTGTATGTGTTTTAGTGCCATTACTTTGATTTCTGGCTAATAGAATGGTAAGTATATTTTGCCATGGCACTAGATTTTAAACACAAATGTCTGTTGTGTTTATAAACACATAGAAAAGGCAACACTATCAAGACACTAACCCTGAATTGTTTGGAAGCAACACTTGACAGAATTACACAAGTGGCAACCCCATTTCTCAGAAGGTCTTCTAGCTATAAAGCTAAGAATCCCTCAGGATCCTTATAATTTTCCACAGTTCATTAATTATTTTCTTCATCTAGTTATTTCTAAGGCTTGAGTGATTACCCCTCGGTAGGAATCACACCAGTGTCAGCTTCTGTTCAACTCTTCTGCAGCTAAGGAGTTCTCTTGGTGCCTCCCAGCACCATAGGCCCTCCATACACTTACTCTGATTCTTCCTTTATATACAGTGTGAATCCAGGACATCTTTAAAAGAAAGGAACCAGAGGAAGCTACTTCTCACAGCTATGTCTGTTCTGATCAGAGTTTCTTACAGAGGTAATTCAGGTACTTTCCTAATATTGAGAAGAAAAGAAAACAACTCAAAAAGCCTCTTTTTAAATTTTTTAAAATGTACTGAAATATTAAATGTTTTGTAATTAATTTATCCATAATTAGTTACGAATTTTTCATTCATTGAATTCATTTAATTATGCACTTGAAATAAAAGAATATATTTTTTACAGAAAATGACTTTTGAAAGAAAGAAAGACAGGAGTTGCATTTGAACAGGAAGACTAATAGACAAAACATGTATTTTATGATAGAATATCTGGACGCTTCCAGAATCTAAGGAGGAAACTGATGAGGCAGAAAAGCTTCTGGGATCAAAGAGGAGAACACAGCTATCATTGCACAAAGATGGAGCTAGAAGAGAAGAGAAGAAAGGTCTGTAGTGTGTCATTAGTGAGCTCATTTTATGATAAGTTTTTTAAATAACCCAATAAGCTAGACCACAAGAAAAGACAGGATTCCCAATATACTAAAATGAGTATTTGTCAGTTGCTGCTGGTAAAATGAGGGAGGGACTGCAGAGTCCTCACAGGGAGAGCTTTTCTGAAAAAGGGTCACTGGGATTTAAAAACATCTCTAAGAAAACAGAAGCAAAAGAAAACACAATGTATAATACAAGAAGTAACTTGGACCAGACAGAGAAGCACAGGACTATAAGCCCAGCACTTGGAAGGCTGAGGTAGAAGAACTGTGCTTATACGAAGACCATGCCCTAATAAGCAAAGAAACAAACAACAAAGGAAAGGCTCTGAGTAACTGGCCCCATCTATTAAGTGCTTGCTATCCATGCAAGAAGACCCAGGTTTAGATCTTTAACTTTCAGCAATTAAAAAATGGGTGTGATAATCTGTGTTTGAGAACAGGAACCTGGGGAAGTATAGCCAGGAGAATTGTTGGAGCTCTCTGTCAAGTTAGCCTAGGAGAACGAGTTACCTACAGATTCAGTAGAACACTGTACCTCAATAAATAATAGATAGACAGACAGACAGACAGACAAAAGGATAGATAGATAGATAGATAGATAGATAGATAGATAGATAGATAGATAGATGATAGATATTTAGGCAGCCCATTGCCTCTACATGTGCTCACATACCATTACAATTTAACTTGGAAATATTTAATGCCTTATATTTTAGTGAACTTGAAGTCCAATATCAAATATAATTAGAGAGAATATACACAAATACTGTCAGACTCTTTGGCTGCTGTGATCATCTGCTTCCATGATGTTTCCTAGGTTGTGAATAAGAAAAATTCTATGTAAGAACATTTCTATTTTTCTACATTATACATAAATAATGTATAATGTAGAAAAATAATGTAGAATGTAGAAAAATAGAAATGTTCTTACATAGAATTTTTCCCTGCTCTCACCCCTGCTCTCAATAATGTACATAGATAAATAATATACTACTATATTAAAACATAGCTTTCCTTTTCATGTTTATGCATGAAAATGTATTAATATTGTTTTTAAAATTAGCTTGCAAGATAGTAGATTTCCACATGGGATTTTCAAGCATATTTCATTTTGGTTGACCTAGCTCCCCCTCCTGTTTTCTCCCTGTCTCCTCCTCTTATATTGGTCCCCTGCAATTCCCTTCCACATTGTCCCACTGTCTTCCACTTTCCTTTTAAAAATTCTTCTTTTCCTAATCACATGGTCCCCTTTCTAGTTTTCTGTTTTTTTCCCATGTCCAGACCAACTTGGATCTAAATATTTAACTAGGACTGAATATAAGAGACAACATATGGTATTTGCCCTTCTGTGCCTAGTTTCCCTGCTTAACATCACAGTTCTGGCAAATCCATAATTTCATTTTACTTTTCAGATGGATAAAATTTCATTGTGTATATGTACCAAGTTTTCATTATTTGCTGTCACTTCATGAACATCTAGGCTAATTTATTTTCATGACCATTGTGAATGCAACAGGAATAAACATAGATATGCAACTTATCTCTGTAGTAGGACATACATTTCTATAGATCCATCTCAAATTCCATATAGCTGGGTCACATGGTGGTCTTTAATTTTTAGAGAAACGAACAGCCTGATTTCCATTGTGGCTGCACCACTTTACATTCCTCAAGAGCATTTGTTGTCCTCTGCTTTCTTAATGAATTTCATTGTGTCCAGAGTGAGAGAAATGTCAAAGGAGGTTAACTTTCATTTCTTTGGTAGCTATGGAAGCTCAAAACTTTAAAATTATATATTAGCCATTCATATCTTATTTTTTAGAAATGTCTATTTAGTTATTTGATCAATTTATTGATTTATAGACTTTACTGTGGTTAACTATTGCAATCCATTACATACTTAAGATGATACTAATCCTTTGCCTTACATATACCTAGAGAATATTTTTGCCCATTCTGTAGGCTCTATGAATAGGATCTTGGCTATACAGAATATTTTAATTTCATGTAATCACATTGGCCAATTATTTTGGTGCTATGATTCTTTTCTTTAAAAGGCCAGTGGTTGGAATGAGTCCATCTATTCTCAACCTCCTCTAGTTAGAATCTTTCAAGTGTATTTACCTTTTAGATAGCTACATGGTGGACTATTTAAAAGCTACTCGATGGTGAAGCCAACTTAAGAAAGAGATAAGGAGAAGATAGGGTCAAAATGGAAATGGTCACACAAAGAAAATATGGTGGGCGTGTGTTCTATTAAAAGATTTCTTAACAAAGCCTTTGAAAGACTCAAAAGCAAGAATGGAGAATTAATTACATTCATCTTTTTCATATTGCTTATATATCAAAATGCAGAATTTAAAAATTTGTTCAAATGTCAATGTAACCAGCAAATGTTTTATAATGCTTTCTTGTTAACATCACATTATTTTGACATCTTTGATTAAGTAAAATGTTACTAAAATTTAAAAAAAAATTCTATTAACTAAAAAGGAAATGATTATGGATAATGTAGTATATTTGAAGATGTTTGATCACAACCCACAAGAGACATGTATTTAACATTGTTATTTAACATAATAATGGATAAATACCAGGAAAAAATTGAGAAGGCATCATGGAAAAAAATAACTACCTCTCAAAATATTTTGGTTATGAAAAGAAAATCTATGGCCAGAAGGACTGGTCAACATGCAGGTTAGTATTATATACTAATTGTCCTTCCTTATAGGTGATGTCTAATCAAACCTCAGTCACTGAATTTCTCCTCCTGGGAGTGACAGACATACAAGAACTAAACCCTATTCTCTTTGTGATTTTCTTTACCATCTACTTTGTCAATATAACTGGGAATGGAGCCATCCTGATGATTGTCATCTTGGACCCAAGACTCCATTCACCTATGTATTTCTTCCTCGGAAACCTAGCATGTCTAGATATCTGCTTCTCCACTGTGACACTGCCAAAGATGCTGCAGAACCTCCTCTCCACAAGCAAAGCTATTTCCTTCTTGGGATGCATAACTCAGCTCCATTTCTTCCACTTTTTGGGTAGCACTGAGGCCATGCTGCTGCCAGTGATGGCATTTGACCGCTTTGTGGCTATCTGCAGACCACTCCACTATTCTGTCATCATGAATCACCAGCTCTGTATTCAGATGACTGTTACTATCTGGACCCTGGGCTTTTTCCATGCCTTACTTCACTCTGTAATGACATCTCGTTTGAGCTTCTGTGGTCCCAATCATGTCCATCATTTCTTCTGTGATATCAAGCCATTGCTAGATCTGGCCTGTGGAAACACTGAGCTCAACCTTTGGCTGCTCAATACAGTCACAGGCACCATTGCCCTCACTCCCTTTTTTCTGACATTTCTCTCCTATTTCTACATCATCACCTATCTTTTCCTCAAGACTCGTTCTTGCAGCATGCTCCACAAAGCTCTGTCTACCTGTGCCTCCCACTTCATGGTTGTAATTCTGCTCTACGTTCCAGTTCTCTTCACCTATATCCGTCCTGCCTCAGGCAGCTCTCTGGATCAGGATAGAATCATTGCCATCATGTACAGTGTGGTCACCCCTGCTCTCAATCCACTCATCTACACCTTGAGAAACAAGGAAGTGAGGAGTGCATTGAATAAGAAGGTGAGAAGATGGCTCTGATTTGAAGAAATCTAAATAACTCTGCTTTGGTGTAAATAACCAGGCAATATATATTTCTAAAATTAAGATATGTTCTTATGTATAATAGATGTACACATATATTACTGAACAAATTGAATAATGTCAAATATATCTAATTGTATTGATCTTTTAATGCAGGGGAAACTTAATTTGTGGTGATTTAATCATAGAATTTATTTCCTAAATTTGATTTTGGCACATCAGTTGATAGCAGTTGACTTTTAATTTACTGCACTGTGTCTTGTATGTAACTGGGTATAGAAATTTGTGTATACTACCCACTTCTAGAATATTTAGAACTTACACTTGTTCATTGTTCAACTCATATTTTTGTATGAATATCATTTCACTTGCTTATTTTGAAGAATTATTTAAACTATGGTTTATCAACTGGAAATCTTAGTTGCATATCATGAATGAGCTGCTAAAAATTTCAGAGACAAAACATTTCTTTTTCTAATTCTGTTTCTGTAATTTTGGGCTGGTGGAAGGGAAGGGATAAGTTTTTATTTTTTAAATTTTATTATTGACTATTATTTTTGAGACTAGGTCCCCTATAACTCAGGCTGGCCCTGAATTTCCCATACTCTTGCTTCAACTCTCAATTGTTGGGATTATAGGTCTTTATATCCCACACATGCCTGAACCCCCCAGACCTGGTGTCAGTTAAAAGGAGGCACAGAGTAGGACTCTGGTGTGGTTTTAAAGACTGAGTATCTTCAGACATTCTAGCTCTCTAACTATACTGAAATGCAGATGATAACTTCTAAAACATCCTAAAACCTTTTTTTTTTTTTGCTGTGAAGATTAAAAGCCCCTGGCTTAGGCAACTAACATCTGTAGTCTAACAGCAGGTGTGGATTAAGTAAAACTTTAATTGGTTGAGCTGAAAGACTCTGAGAGGAGCTGCTCGCTCAGGCCTCAGGACAATAGCGGACAACCAAGAACTCACAATAGACCGAGCTTGTTGCAAACCACATGAGGCTTTATTCGGGGGAAAGTCAGAGCTCTGGGGATGACTCTTATCCCACGCAGGGGTAGAGGAGTCGACCTCGAGGGGAAAAAGATCCCAGTTTTTATAGGCCCTGGGGGGGAGGAGAAAGGGGAGAGTAGGGGATTTCCAGATCTAAACAATGTCTATTCTCAAGAAATGGGTATGGGAGGGGTACAAGGAAAGAGTCTGGTGCAGGTGTAGCAACTCAGGATTGGCCAGGCTGTGGTTGCTGGGGAGATTTTTTGACTCTTTCTTAGCAACCAATATCACAAACACCTGGCAATGGGCTTCATCAGTGGGCACACACATGGGTCAAGGAACAGTCAAAACATTGGCAGACACACAGGTTCAAGGAGTGGCCAGAGCATTATGCACCTCTATTTTTCTAAATCAGTGAAGCTAGTTCTGCTAACACTGACATCAATTTTGCCAATTTCAGGGCTTCTGTGACCTTTTACATTCTGTCAGGATCTTTCAGAGCCTTTTTTCTGTTGTCCAGATGTCTCTTACTTGTCAGGCTAGGGGGGATTTTGGAGCAATAAACTACTTTTGAACCAGGAGAAGAGAATAATGCTCACAGAATGAAAACTTTTACATAAGCAAATATGCATAAACACATATGAATTTATATATAGATTCAATCATGTACATTTATACATTTCCATTTAAACCAGTTGGTTCTACCTTGCATACATTATCGCATTTATATACTTACACGCGCGCACACACACACACACATACATTCTCACAATTACATACTTACACACACACATCCATACTTACATATGCATTTGGAGAGAAAAAAAAAAAAACAAGCACTAGTGCAGAAAGAACTTATTCATTCTGGATGGAAAATGAGCTTCAATCTTTATTGCATTGAGAAAGAAAACTTATCTACACTTTTACTGCTAAATGAATTAAACCCACATCTGTAAGAAGAAAGCTCTGTAACCACCCATGGAAGGAGTTACAGAGACAAAGTTTGGAGCTGAGACGAAAGGATGGACCATCTAGAGACTGCCATACCAGGGGATCGATCCCATAATCAGCCTCCAAATGCTGACACCATTGCATACACTAGCAAGATTTTGCTGAAAGGACCCAAAGATAGCTGTCTCTTGTGAGGGTATGCCAGGGCCTAGCAAACACAGAAGTGGATGCTCACAGTCAGCTATTGGATGGATCACAGGGCCCCCAATGGAGGAGCTAGGGAAAGTACCCAAGGAGCTGGGGGATCTGCAACCCTATAGGTGGAACAACAATATGAACTAACCAGTACCCCTCCCCCCCAGATTGTGTCTCTAGCTGCATATGTATCAGAATATAGCCTAGTTGGCCATCAGTGAGAAGAGAGGCCCATTGGTCGTGCAAACTTTATATGCCTCAGTACAGGGGAAAGCCAGGGCCAAGAAGTGGGAGTGGGTGGGTGGAGGAGTGGGTCGGAGAGGGAGGGTGTGGGGGACTTTTGGGATAGCATTGGAAATGTAAATGAAATAAATACCTAATAAAAAGTATATTTTAAAAAAAATACAAAAGGAGAAGAAGAAGAAGAAGAAGAAGAAGAAGAAGAAGAAGAAGAAGAAGAAGAAGAAGAAGAAGAAGAAGAAGAAGAAGAAGAAGAAGAAAGCTCTGTTCTCTTTATTAAAACTAAGCCTGGCCAGACAGTGGTGGCACATGCCTTTAATCCCAGCACTTGGAAGGCAGAGCCAGGCAAATTTCTGAGTTCGAGGCCAGCCTGGTCTACAGAGTGAGTTCCAGGATAGCCAGGGCTAAACAGAGAAACACTGTCTTGAAGGGGAAAAAAAAGACTAAGCCTGCCTTATTATTAAGAAAAGATCCATTCTCCTTCCTCTGCTCTCTCTGCATCATCTTCATTTTCCCTCTTTCCCTCTGCATTCTGCATATTGCTCTCTAAGTTTGTTAAGTTACGTAGAGTTTCTAAGTTATTCTACTCTGTATTCTCCTCCTAACTTCTCTCCCCTCCTGCTCTGATATCACAATAATTCTTTAACTCTCAATGCCTTTTCTCCCAATGCTATACCTTTACAGCTAAGTTCTTTTTTAGTTCAGTTCTGTTTAAAACGGTCTCTTGTGTCCAGACATTAAAAAAAAAAAAAAAAAAAAAAAAAAAAAAAAAAAAAAAAAAAAAAAAACCTCAGTTCTGTTCTAAAAAGCTCTGTTCAGATATGTCTTTAAAAAAAAGTATTCTGTCTTAAAAAATACTCCTCAGCTCAGTTCTGACTCTTTTCATTGTCCTCACCATGTATACATCTTTCAGAATACATGATCACATGGTAAAAATTTCATCACAAGTTCACACCTAAAGTCAAGTTGTAAATCAAATAAAAATATACAACAGTAAATATCATTACATGCACATCCATTAGGAGCATTTATCTAGCTAAAACTTGATCACCTGTGACAGCTTCACAGGTTCACTGAGAGTTGAAAACCATAGCTAAGTTATTAGTTGCCACGGCACTCCAGTGGAGTCAGCCTGTCAGGCAGAGATGCCTAAAAGCTGTTCACGAGGAAAAGAGTTTCAAGGAAGCTCTCCTCCTGGAGTCTGACGAAAGCCAGCTCTCCAGTTGGGTCAGTTTGACAGGCGAAAGCCTGGAAGCTGCCCACGAGGAAAAGAGTTCCACAGAAATTCCCTCCTGGAGTTTGGCGTTTCCCCTAACCCATAAAATTAATTTTCCACAGCCACGTTAGTCTAGTATATGGATCCACATGCTCTCTATTTAGTATTACCTTATTGTAAATGCCTTTTAAGATTGTATTCTGAATTAGCTAAAGCCTCTCCCAGTGTTCCAAGATCCCAGATAGCAGCAAGGAGTTTAACCTATTCAGTAACTAATTAAGCATCACAATAAATCAGAGCTATTATCTGCAGAAAGAGCCTGGGAGTCTCACTGAGATAGAAATCTTTTACTACAGGCTACATTCCATGCCAAGAGCAAGTTGATATACTATCCTGATAAAGGGGGAATTCTCCAGACAAGATAAAGTTTTACAAGACCTAAGAATTTAGAGCTCTGTGATACCACATTATTCTTGAGTCTTGTCAAGAGTTAAAACCCCCTGGTGCTATTAACACTAAAGTGTGAAATTCTTGCCTGGCATTAGGCTGATCCTAGGCAGGCCTTGTTATCCCTAATGTAAACATTTAATTAGTTCCTGCAAATTCTTTTCTGTTGTATCTGGCAAATTTCAGTGTACCTTGTCTTATTTGTGATTTGTAGCTCCTGATAATTCGCTGTAATATAATGGTCTTATGCTCAATCAGAAATTATATTCAGATCCAACACCTCTCCTGTGTGTGTATCTGTTTTTCACTTCATCTGACTCTTTGTCCATCTGCTCGAGAGACTGGTTTTACACAGACACAGGGGCCCAGAGGGTCTGCGGCAATTAGTGATGTTTTCTATAGATAAACCTAGTCAATATTTTGTGTTCTGTTCTAGCACCTATAATAAATCATTATCTCCCTTTTATGATCTTAGGTTAATGGTTTTATGGTCTTTTGGAATGTACTCTGAGTAGTAGAAAGTCTGGTTAGTATCTAGAAGCAATTAACTGGTGGCACATGGTGAGACTGACAGAGTTCACAATGCAGTTTTGAGTATCACAAAGAACTTAATAGCAGTCCCACTATAAGAGAGCTTAAGAAATACTGATATAATTTTAGGAATTCTTATAGGATCATCATTAAGAATTAAGAAGTCATCTGTTTATATACTATCACAGCAAGGCAATACATCTTTGTAGATCTGCAGAGATCTACTCAAAGGGTGGGCTAATACCTAGTGATTGTCATGTATGTTTAATAATACAGAGAAAGCATATTAATAGCAGGAATCTTTCCTAAAATAATTTTCTCCTGGGCCTTGCCTATGGAGAAAAATTGTTGTGGATTATTATTGCCCAGGCAGACCGTCTTAGGAAGATCTCCTGCTAATGATTAGCTTGTTCTATGATGGCTCCTGACATAAGCCTAGCTTTATAAACAGTTTAGAAAACATACTTCATTAAGTAGACATATCAAATGTATATAGGCAGAAGGATGTTGAAATATTTTACATCTGACTGTCAAAACTCTGAAAAATCTGGTCAGTACCTTCTCTTTTCCCACCAATACTCTAAGGGTTGAGTAGACTTAGCTAACAATGTTCAAGTTGGAATTTAGACCAAGGTGAGAGTGCGTCTTGTGGTTAGATTGTTTCAAGCCTATTTTATTTGTCAAATATCTTTATTTAATATTTGTATGTTTGTATCTAATCCACCCACTAGTCCTTGTTTTCCAACTCCTCCTCTATATACCCTTCATCTTCACCATACAACTTCCTTTGCTTTCTCTGGTGAAGTATATGTTTGTATACAAACAGTGTTTGCTGTACACTAGAAATGAAAATGCAGTTGTGCACATGAACTCACAATGCCCGGAACTGAATATACAACTTTTTCACAAGATTAAGCCAGAAAAAATTGCATGAATTTCCACCCCTAGCTGAAGAGCTTGGGCAGTAAATAGCTACTGGGAGAAAGAAGGAGAGTCTTTTTTCTTCAGGAATGTGAGCCATGCTCTAGTATGTGAGTGCACATATATGCATATAAAGGCAGGACAAAATGTAATCACTATGTATTCAATGAGATTTTCTTTAAAAAAAAAGTGAAACCCATATGGACTTACTCCTCTTAAAAAACAAAACAATTAAAGATATTAAAAAGAAAACAATAAACTTTAAGGTAGAAGAGATCTTTGCTCTTGACAAAAGGTGCAAAGCTACCCCCTTCAGTTCCTGCAATGGGGCCACAAGGCTGTAGAAACTGTACCTCAGTAGGAAAGCTCTTTGATTTTGCACTAGGGCAGGTCCTATGGAGATGGTCACCAATGTTAGGTGTTCACAACCAGCAAAACATTTCCTGCAAAGCCAGAATTCCCCATAGTTGTGATCTAAAGATTTGAAGTTTTTCTCAGTGTCATTTAGTGAATGTGTCTATTTAATTATTATCTAGTTAATTCAGTTTGGATTCCATCAAAGTAACAATGACCGTTTCTGAATGAGAGGAGGCAGCACCCTTAACAAACATTACTTTTCAAATTAATGCTATCAAATTTTACTTTACAATATTTTAATATATTTTTATTATGTATTTTCCTCAATTACATTTCCAATGCTATCCCAAAAATCCCCCATACCCACCCCCCCACTCCGCTACCCACCCATTCCCACTTTTTGGCCCTGGCCTTCCCCTGTACTGAGGCATATAAAGTTTGCATGTCCAATGGGCCTCTCTTTCCAGTGATGGCCGACTAGGCCATCTTTTGATACATATGCAGCAAGAGTCAAGAGATCCAGGGTACTGGTTAGTTCATAATGTTGTTGCACCTACAGGGTTGCAGATCTCTTTAGCTCCTTGGATACTTTCTCTAGCTCCTCCATTGGGGGCCCTATGATCCATCCAATAGCTGACTGTGTGTTATACACTTAGGTTTTTACTAGGCCCCAGCCTAGTCTCACAAGAGACAGCTATATCAGGGTCCTTTCAGCAAATGCTTGCTAGTGTATGCAATGGTGTCATCGTTTGGAGGCTAATTATGGGATGGATCCCTGGATGTGGCAGTCTCTAGAGGGTCCATCCTTTTGTCTCAGCTCCAAACATTGTCTCTGTAACTCCTTCCATGGGTGATTGATCCCAATACTAAGAAGGCGCAAAGTGTCCACACTTTGGTCTTAATTCTTCTTCAGTTTCATGTGTTTTGCAAATTGTATCTTATATCTCAGGTATACTAAATTTCTGGGCTAATATCCACTTATCAGTGAGTACATATCATTTGACTTGTTTTGTGATTGTGTTACCTCACTGAGGATGATGCCCTCCAGGTCCAACCATTTGCCTAGGAATTTCATAAATTCATTCTTTTTAATAGCTGAGTAGTACTCCATTGTGTAAATGTACCACATTTTTTGTATCCATTCCTCTGTTGAGGGGCATCTGGGTTCTTTCCAGATTCTGGCTATTACAGATAAGGCTGCTATGAACATAGTGGAGCATGTATCCTTCCTACCGGTTGGGACATCTTCTGGATATATGCCCAGGAGAGGTATTGCAGGATCCTCCGGTAGTACTATGTCCAATTTTCTGAGGAACTGCCAGACTGACTTCCAGAGTGGTTGTACAAGCTTGCAATCCCACCAACAATGGAGGAGTGTTCCTTTTTCTCCACATCCTCGCCAGCATCTGCTGTCACCTGAATTTTTGATTTTAGCCATTCTGACTGGTGTGAGATGGAATCTCAGGGTTGTTTTGATTTGCATTTCTCTGATGATTAAGGATGCTGAACATTTTTTCAGGTGCTTCTCAGCCATTCAGTATTCCTCAGGTAAGAATTCTTTGTTTAGCTCTGAGCCCCATTTTTAATGGGGTTATTTGATTTTCTGGAGTCCACCTTCTCCAGTTCTTTATATATATTGGATATTAGTCCAATTTCTGATTTAGGATAGGTAAAGATCCTTTCCCAATCTGTTGGTGGCCTTTTTGTCTTATTGACAGTGTCTTTTGTTTTGCAGTTTCAAGAGGTCACATTTGTCAATTTTCGATATTACAGCACAAGCCATTGCAGTTCTATTCAGGAATTTTTCCCCTGTGCCCATATCATTGAGGCTTTTCCCCACTTTCTCCTCTATAAGTTTCAGTGTCTCTGGTTTTATGTGGAGTTCCTTGATCCACTTAGACTTGACCTTTGTACAAGGAGATAGGAATGGATCAACTCGCATTCTTCTACATGATAACCACCAGTTGTGCCAGCACCATTTGTTGAAAATGCTGTCTTTCTTCCACTGGATGGTTGTAGCTCCCTTGTCAAAGATCATGTGACCTTAGGTGTGTGGGTTCATTTCTGGGTCTTCAGTTCTATTCCATTGGTCTACTTGTCTGTCACTATACCAGTACCATGGAGTTTTTATCACAATTGCTCTGTAGTAAAGCTTTAGGTCAGGCATGGTGATTCCACCAGAGGTTCTTTTATCCTTGAGAAGAGTTTTTGCTATCCTAGGTTTTTTGTTATTCCAGATGAATTTGCAGATTGCTCTTTCTAATTCGTTGAAAATTGAGTTGGAATTTTGATGGGGATTGCATTGAATCTGTAGATTGCTCTTGGCAAGATAGCCATTTTTACAATGTTGATCCTGCCAATCCATGACATCTGCAGGAAGCAGGGTCAGTTCTCCTGCATTGATGCCCTCTGAGTCATCTCAACCCCACTCATACATCCAGCCTACTCCACTGTGCAACCCAGTCAAGGCAAAGGGCCTACTCTCCCAATTGTTGCATCCTCATCTGTGCCCAATCAACCAGGGCTAGCTCTACTATGCAGCCCACACAAGGTACAGGGCCAGTGCTCCTGAAATCCTCAGCCTGAGGAACAATGCCAGCTGGTCTGCCCTCTTGACCAAAGAAAAAACTCTCCCAACTGCCACAGGTGAGGACAGTGAGACAGCAGACAACATCCATGCTGCCCGGCCATCTCACAGCAGAGGACTGGAGTAGTTAGCTCTCCAATGCTCTTGACCTTGGGGCTGGATCACTTTGCCCTATCCACAGCTCCAATGTGGTGCTAAGGTGAACTGCAGGGCCTGCTCTTCCAAGTGTTACAAGTGGAGAGGGGAAGGAGGAGGATAGCACCTCTATCCACACCCCACCTCATGGCAGAGGAATGGTGGGACCAGCTCTCCCGCCTCACACACAAAACCACTTACTGTAGTCCCCACCCCCAGGGTCAGCTCTCCTGTGCTGTTCAGGCCAGATACACTATCCACTCTCCTCAGTGCTGCAGTTGGTGAGGAGCTATTCCTTTTTTATGACCCCTTGGTAGCTTCAAGAACTACACCTGGGCCACCATACAGCTGACCAGTAGTGGTAGGATCAGTTCTCCCACATTCGTGTTGTCAGGGCCAGCTCACCCTCACCCACACCTCCACCACCAGGGCCAGCTCTACTGTGATTCCTGGGAAAGGTTCAGGGCCTGGTCTTCCAAATATGAAAGCTGCTGAGATATGGGGTCACATTTAAAAGCACTTCAACCAGTAAGGGGCAGAGCAACTTCTGTACAGCACTAAAAATCTAAATGGTACTGCGCCATTACACTGAAAGTGATGTCTCCATGTTCTCTAGTGATAATATGGATCATGGACTTTGATACCACCTACTGCTGCTGCTTTATCAAGGATCCACTTATGATCCTCAATAGCACCTCAGGCTTGAACCTCATCAAGGCCCCAAGTGGCAGGACTGGCCAATCACAACAGGCCACTTTCTCCACCCTTGAGTCTCCAGTTCCATCTCTCTTCATAACACACAAGCTGCTCCATTTCTTTTTCTCTTTCATCTGCACACCACATACTTGCACATTGTGGAGGTGACTGCTGCAGACAACTACCTTGGATGGTGGGCCCCTGAATTAATTCCTCTGATTGACCTTCAGTGATGAGGTGCCAGGTAGTGTCAATGGCTCACATGTGCCAAGCACTTGAGTGCAGGACTTTGGGTGCCAGAGTAGCTCTACATTATGGTAGGCAGAGCTCTGTGTGTCTATGTCCCACCCATGCTGAAGGGCAGGTCTCTGGGCATCTTTCCCCATCCTCACCTGAGGCATGGCATAATGCAGATCTCTGTCTTCCTCCTCCCATGCTGCACCACCTAGATTTGATTTGATTTGATTTGATTTGATTTGATATGATTGATTTTTATGTATCCTAGGCATAAAAGAATTTTGGCCACCAAGCCAAACATCAACCTTGGATGAACAAACTGACATTTGCTCTGCTCCTGACTCATATAAGAACCATACCACCGCCTTCTGGTCCACTTGAGTTTAAGGGTGCCTTGCCAGAGGAGTCTCCGGACACCTGCAAGGACCCGCACAGGATTCCCCATGGGACCCTAAGACCTCTGGTGAGTGGAACACAGCTTCTGCTCCAATCCAATTGAGCAGGACCTGAGACTGCATTAACTAGGGAAGCAGGCAACCCGGCCTCTGCTGGGGCACAAGTCCCTTCCGGTCCACTCAAGCACTCCGGTGCCTTGCCAGTGGAGTCTCCGGACACACTCAAGGACCCACACAGGATTTCCCACGGGATCCTAAGACTTCTGGTGATTGGAACACAACTTCTGCCAGGAGGCAGGTTTGAAAACCAGATATGTGGGCAGCTTCCCTGCAAGAATAGAGCTTGCCTGCAGAGAATACTCTGACCACTGAAACTAAGGAGAGAGCCAGCCTCCCAGGTCTGCTGATAGAGGCTAACAGAGTCTCCTGAGGAACAAGCTCTAATCAGAGACAACTATAACAGCTAGCTTCAGAGATTACCAAATGGCGAAAGGCAAACGTAAAAATCCTACTAACAGAAATCAAGACCACTCACCATCATCAGAACGCAGCACTCCCACCCCACCTAATCCTGAGCACCCCAACACAGCAGAAAATCTAGACCCAGATTTAAAAGCATATCTCATGATGATGGTAGAGGACATCAAGAATGACTTTCATAACACACTTAAAGAAATACAGGAAAGCACTGCTAAAGAGTTACAGGTCCTTAAAGAAGAACAGGAAAACACAACCAAACTGGTAGAAGTCCTTAAAGAAAAACAGGAAAACACATCCAAACAGGTGATGGAAATGAAAAAAACTATACTAGACCTAAAAAGGGAAGTAGACACAATAAAGAAAACCCAAAGTGAGGCAACGCTGGAGATAGAAACACTAGGAAAGCTCTCTGCCTCTGCTTCCCCAATACAGGATGTTTCCACCTCCATTGTCAGCCACAAGCATTCTTGACTGCTGAATCATTTCTTCAGTCCCTCAAAACTGTTTTGAAAAAAGTAGGAGCCTCAGACCAGCACTGGGGTAGCTAGGGTGCAGGGTCAGCTGACACTCGCCAGCTACCCACAACACCTGCCACAGGATCTTAAGACTTCTGGTGAGTGGAACACAGCTTCTGCTCCAATCCAATTGTGCATGGGACCTGAGACTGCATTAGTTAGGGAAGCAGAAAACCGGCCTGAGTAGGGCCACAAGACTCTTCAGGTCTGACCAGCACCTGGGTAGCTAGAGCACAGGTTTGGCTGAAACCCGCCAGCTACCCAGGACACCCGCCACAGGATTTTGAGACTTCTGGTGAGTGGAACACAGCTTCTGCTCCAGTCCAATCCCGCGGGACCTGAGACTGCTTTGGTTGGGGAGGCAGAAATCCGGCCTGAGTAGGGCCACAAGCCTCTTCCGGTCAGACCAGCACCTGGGTAGCTAGAGCGCAGGGTCTGCTGACACCCGCCAGCTACCCACAACACCCGCCACAGGATTTTGAGACTTCTGGTGAGTGGAACACAGAGTCTGCTCCAATCTTTAAACAGTGACAAGGATAACAACTAATCCAAGAGATTACCAGATGGCGAAAGGTAAACGTAATAATCTTACTAACAGAAACCAAGACCACTCACCATCATCAGAACCCAGCACTCCCACTTCGCCCAGTCCAGGGTACCCCAACACACCGGAAAAGCTAGACCCGGTTCTAAAAGCATATCTCACGATGATGGTAGACGACATCAAGAAGGACTTTAATAACACACTTAAAGAAATACAAAAGAACACTGGTAAACAGGTAGAAGACATTAAAGAATGAGCACAAAAATCCCTTAAAGAATTGCAGGTGAACACTGCTAAACGGGTAGAAGACATTAAAGAGGAAGCACAAAAATCCATAAAAGAATTGCAGGAAAACCAGACCAAACAGGTGATGGAATTGAATAAAACCATCCAAGACCTAAAAAGGGAAGTAGAAACAATGAAAAAAACCCAAATTGAGGCAACACTGGAGATAGAAACCCTAGGAAAGAAATCTAGAACCATAGATACGAGCATCAGCAACAGAATACAAGAGATGGAAGAGAGAATCTCAGGTGCAGAAGACTCCATAGAGAACATCGGCACGACAATCAAAGAAAATACAAAATCCAAAAAGATCCTAACTCAAAATATCCAGGAAATCCAGGACAAAATGAGAAGACCAAACCTACGGATAATAGGAGTAGATGAGAATGAAGATTTTCAACTCAAAGGACCAGCAAATATATTCAACAAAATTATAGAAGAAAACTTCCCAAAACTAAAGAAAGAGATGCCCATGAACATACAAGAAGCTTACAGAACTCCAAATAGACTGGAACAGAAAAGAAATTCCTTCTGACACATAATAATCAGAACAACAAATGCACTAAATAAAGATAGAATACTAAAAGCAGTAAGGGAAAAAGGTCAAGTAACATATGAAGGCAAGCCTATCAGAATTACACCGGATTTTTCACCAGAGACTATGAAAGCCAGAAGGGCCTGGACAGATGTTATACAGAAACTAAGAGAACACAATTTCCAGCCCAGGCTACTATACCCAGCCAAACTCTCAATTACCATAGATGGAGAAACCAAAGTATTCCACGATAAAACCAAATTCACACATTATCTTTCATGAATCCAGCACTTCAAAGGATAATAACAGAAAAAAAACCAATACAAGGACGGCAACCACGTAATAGAAAAAGCAAGAAGGTAATCCCTCAACAAACCTAAAAGAAGACAGCCACAAAAACAGAACACCAACTCTAACAACAAAAATAAAAGGAAGCAACAATTACTTCTCCCTAATATCTCTTAATATCAATGGACTCAACTCCCCAATAAAAAGACATAGACTAACAGACTGGGTACACAAACAGGACCCACCATTTTGCTGCTTACAGGAAACTCATCTCAGAGAAAAAGATAGACACTACCTCAGAATGAAAGGCTGGAAAACAATTTTCCAAGCAAATGGTAGAAAGAAACAAGCTGGAGTAGCCATTATAATATCTGATAAGATTGACTTCCAACCCAAAGTCATCAAAAAAGACAAGGAAGGGCACTTCATTCTCATCAAAGGTAATATCATCCAAGAAGAACTATCAATTCTGAATATCTATGCGCCAAATACAAGGGCAGCCTCATTCATTAAAGTTACTTTAGTAAAGCTCAAAGCACACATTGCACCTCACACAATAATAGTGGGAGACTTCAACACACCACTTTCACCAATGGACAGATCATGGAAACAGAAACTAAACAGGGACACAGTGAAACTAACAGAGGTTATGAAACAAATGGATCTGACAGATATCTACAGAACATTTTATCCTAAAACGAAAGGATTCTTCTCAGCACCTCACGGGACCTTCTCCAAAATTGACCACATAATTGGTCACAAAATAAGCCTCAATATATACAAAAATATTGAACTTGTCCCATGCACCCTATCAGGTCACCATGGACTAAGACTGATCTTCAATAACAAAATAAATAATAGAAAGCCAACACACACGTGGAAACTAAACAACACTCTTCTCAATGATACCTTGGTCAAGGAAGGAATAAAGAAAGAAATTAAGGACTTTCTGGAGTTTAAAGAAAATGAAGCCACAACATACCCAAACTTATGGGACACACTGAAAGCATTTCTAAGAGGAAAACTCATAGCTCTGAGTGCCTCCAAAAAGAAACTAGAGAGAGCACACACTAGCAGCTTGACAACACATCTCAAAGCTCTAGAACGAAAGGAAGCAAATTTACACAGAGGAGTAGACTGCAAGAAACAATCAAACTCAGGGGTGAAATCAAACAAGTGGAAACAAGAAGAACAATTCAAAGAATCAACCAATCAAGGAACTGGTTATTTGAGAAAATCAACAAGATAGATAAACCCTTAGCCAGACTCACTAGAGGGCATAGGGAAAGTACTCTAATTAACAAAATCAGAAATGAAAAGGGAGACATAACAACAGACCCTGAAGAAATCCAAAACACCATCAGATCATTCTACAAAAGGCTATACTCAACAAAACTGGAGATCCTGGATGAAATGGACAAGTTTCTAGACACATACCATGTACCAAAGTTAAATCAACATCAGGTTAATGATCTAAACAGTCCCATATCCCCTAAAGAAATAGAAGCAGTCATTAATAGTCTACCAACCAAGAAAAGCCCAGGACCAGATGGGTTTAGTGCAGAGTTCTATCAAACCTTCAAAGAAGAACTAATCCCAGTTCTTCACAAACTATTCCACAAAATAAAATCATAAGGTACTCTACCCAACTCATTCTATGAAGCCACAATTACTCTGATACCTAAACCACATAAAGACCGCACAAAAATAGAGAACTTCAGACCAATTTCCCTTATGAATATTGATGCAAAAATCCTCAATAAAGTTCTCGCTAACCGAATTCAATAACACATCAAAACAATCATCCATCCTGACCAAGTAGGATTCATCCCAGGGACGCAAGAATGGTTCAATATACGAAAATCCATCAATGTAATCCATTATATAAACAAACTCAAAGACAAAAACCACATGATCATCTCGTTAGATGCTGAAAAATCATTTGACAAAATCCAACACCCATTCATGATAAAAGTCTTGGAAAGATCAGGAATTCAAGGCCCAAACCTAACCATGGTAAAAGCAATATACAGCAAACCAGTGGCCAACATCAAAGTAAATGGTGAGAAGCTGGAAGCAATCCCATTAAATCAGGGACTAGACAAGGCTGCCCACTCTCTCCCTGCCTATTCAACATTGTACTTGAAGTCCTAGCCAGAGGAATTAAACAACCAAAGGGGATCAAGGGGATACAAATCGGAAAAGATGAAGTCAAAATATCGCTTTTTGCAGATGATATGATAGTATACATAGTGACCCTAAAAATTCCACCAGAAAACTCCTAAGCCTGATAAATAGCTTCGGTGAAGTAGCTGGATATAAAATTAACTCAAGTAAGTCAATGGCCTTTCTGTACACAAAGGATAAACAAGCAGAGAAGGAAATTAGGGAAACAACACCCTTCTCAATAGTCACAAACAATATAAAATACCTTGGCGTGACTCTAACTAAGGAAGTGAAAGATCTGTATAACAAGAACTTCAAGTCCCTGAAGAAAGAAATTAAAGATCTCAGAAGATGGAAAAACCTCCCATGCTCATGGATTGGCAGGATCAACATTGTAAAAATGGCTATCTTGCCAAAAGCAATCCACAGATTCAATACAATCCCCATCAAAATTCCAACTCAATTCTTCAATGAATTTTCAAAAGGGCAATCTGCAAATTCATCTGGAACAACAAAAAACCTAGGATAGCAAAAACTCTTCTCAAGGATAAAAGAACCTCTGGAGGAATCACCATGCCTGACCTACAGCTGTACTACAGAGCAATTGTGATAAAAACTGCATGGTACTGGTATAACGACAGACAAGTAGACCAATGGAATAGAATTGAAGACCCTGAGATCAACCCACATACCTATGGTCACTTGATCTTTGACAAGGGAGCAAAAACCATCCAGTGGAAAAAAGACAGCATTTTCAACAAATGGTGCTGGCACAACTGGCAGTTATCATGTAGAAGAATGCGAATTGATCCATTCCTATCTCCTTGTACCAAGGTCAAATCTAAGTGAATTAAGGAACTCCACATAAAACCAGAGACACTGAAACTTATAGAGGAGAAAGTAGGGAAAAGCCTCGAAGATATGGGTACAGGGGAAAAATTCCTGAATAGAACAGCAAAGGCTTGCGCTCTAAGATCGAGAATCGATAAATGGGACCTCATAAAGTTGCAAAGATTCTGCAAGGCAAAAGACACCGTCAATAAGACAAAAAGACCACCAACAGATTGGGAAAGGATCTTTACCTATCCTAAATCAAATAGGGGACTAATATCCAACATATATAAGGAACTCAAGAAGGTGGACTCCAGAAAATCAAATAACCCCGTTAAAAAATGGGGCTCAGAACTGAACAAAGAATTCTCACCAGAGGAATACCGAATGGCAGAGAAGCACCTGAAAAAATGTTCAACATCCTTAATCATCAGGGAAATCCAACTCAAAACAACCCTGAGATTTCACCTCACACCAATCAGAATGGCTAAGATCAAAAATTCAGGTGACAGCAGATGCTGGCGAAGATGTGGAGAACGAGGAACACTCCTTCATTGTTGGTGGGATTGCAAGCTGGTACAACCACTCTGGAAATCAGTTTGGCGGTTCCTCAGAAAATTGGACATAATACTACCAGAGGATCCAGCAATAACTCTCCTGGGCATATATCCTGAAGATGTTCCAACCGGTAAGAAGGACACATGCTCCACTATGTTCATAGCAGCCTTATTTATAATAGCCAGAAGCTGGAAAGAACCCAGATGCCCCTCAACAGAGGAATGGATACAGAAAATGTGGTACATTTACACAATGGAGTACTACTCAGCTATTAAAAGGAATGAATTTATGAAATTCCTAGGCAAATGGATGGATCTGGAGGGCATCATTCTGAGTGAGGTAACATATTCACAAAGGAACTCACACAATATGTATTCACTGATAAGTGGATATTAGCCCAAAACCTTAGGATACCCAAGATATAAGATACAATTTGTTAAACGCATGAAACTGAAAAAGAACGAAGACCAAAGTGTGGACACTGTGCCCCTTCTTGGAATTGGGAACAAAACACCCATGGAAAGAGTTACAGAGACAAAGTTTGGAGCTGTGAAGAAAGGATGGACCATCTAAAGACTGCCATATCCAGGGATCCATCCCATAATCAGCTTCCAAACGCTGACACCATTGCATACACTAGCAAGATTTTGCTGAAAGGACCCAGATATAGCTGTCTCTTGTGAGACAATGCCGGGGCCTAGAAAACACAGAAGTGGATACTCACAGTCAGCTATTGGATGGATCACAGGGCCCCCAATGGAGGAGCTAGAGAAAGTACCCAAGGAGCTAAAGGGAACTGCAACCCCATAGGTGGATCATTATTATGAAATAACCAGTACCCCAGAGCTCTTGACTCTAGCTGCATTTGTATCAAAATATGGCCTAGTTGGCCATCACTGGAAAGAGAGGCCCATTGGACTTTCCAACTTTATATGCCCCAGTACAGAAGAATGCCAGGGCCAAGGGGAGGGGTGGGTGGGTGGGGGACTGGGGGGGGGGAGTGTATTGGGGAATTTTGGATAGTATTCGAAATGTAATTGAGGAAATTACCTAATTAAAAAAAAGAAACCCTAGGAAAGAAATCTAGAACCACAGATGCAAGCATCAACAACAGAATACAAGAGATGGAGAGAGAATCTCAGGTGCAGAATATTCCATAGAGAACATTGGCAAAAACAATCAAAGAAAATACAAAACACAAAGGATCCTAAATCAAAACATCCAGGAAATACAGGACACAATGAGAAGACCAAACCTACAGATAATAGGAGTTGATGAGAATGAAGATTTTCAACTTAAAGGGCCAGAAAATATCTTCAACAAAATAATAGAAGAAAAATTCCCAATACTAAAGAAAGAGATGCCCATGAACATACAAGAAGCCTACAGAACTCCAAATAGACTGGACCAGAAAAGAAATTCATCCCAACACATAATAATCAGAAGAACAAATGCACTAAATAAAGATAGAATATTAAAAGCAGTAAGGGAGAAAGGTCAAGTAACATATAAAGGCAGACCTATCAGAATTACACCAAACTTTTCACCAGAGACTATGAAAGCCAGAAGAGCCTGGACAGATGTTAGACAGACACTAAGAGAACACAAATGCCAGCCCAGGTTACTATACCCGGCCAAACGCTCAATTACCATAGATGAAGAAACTGAAGTATTCCACGACAAAACCAAATTTACACATTTTCTTTCCACGAATCCAGCACTTCAAAGGATAATAACAGAAAAAAAAAAAAAAACAATACAAGGATGGAAATCACGCCCTAGAAAAAGCAAGAAAGATATCCCTCAACAAACCTAAAAGAAGACTGCCACAAGAACAGAATGCCACCTCTAACAACAAAAATAAAATGAAGCAACAATTACTTTTCCTTAATATCTCTTAATATCGATGGACTCAATTCCCCAATAAAAAGACATAGACTAACAGACTGGCTACACAAACAGGACCCAACATTCTACTGCTTACAGGAAACCCATCTCAGGGAAAAAGAGAGACACTACCTCAGAGTGAAAGGCTGGAAAACAATTTTCCAAGCAATTGGTCTGAGGAGCCAACAAGCTGGAGTAGCCATTCTGATATCGAATAAAATCGACTTCCAACCCAGTTATCAAAAAAGACAAGGAGGGACATTTCATACTCATCAAAGGTAAAATCATCCAAAAGGAACTCTCAATACTGAATATCTATGCCCCAAATACAAGGGCAGCCACATTCATTAAAGACACGTTAGTAAAGCAAAAAGCACACATTGCTCCTCACACAATAATAGTGGGAGACTTCAATACACCACTTTCACCAATGGACAGATCCTGGAAACAGAAACTAAACAGGGACACAGTGAAACTAACAGAAGTTATGAAACAAATAGACTTAACAGATATCTACAGAACATTTTATTCTAAAACAAAAGGATATACCTTCTTCTCAGCACCTCACAGGACCTTCTCCAAAATTGACCATATAATTGGTCACAAAACAGGCCTCAACAGATACAAAAGTATTGAAATTTTCCCATGCATCCTATCAGACCACCGTGGACTAAGGCTGATCTTCAATAACAACATAAATAATAGAAAGCCAACTTTCACGTGGAAACTGAATAACACTCTTCTCAATGATACCTTGGTCAAGGATGGAATAAAGAAAGAAATGAAAGACTTTTTAGAGTTTAATGAAAATGAAGCCACAACATACCCATACCTATGGGACACAATGAAAGCATTTCTAAGAGGGAAACTAATAGCTCTGAGTGCCTCCAAAAAGAAACTAGAGAGAGCACACACTAGCAGCTTGACAACACATCTAAAAGCTCTACAAAAAAAAGGAAAAAAATTCACCCAAGAGGAGTAGACAGCAGGAAATAATCAAACTCAGGGGTGAAATCAACCAACTGGAAACAAGAAGAACTAGTCAAAGAATTAACCAAACAAGGAGTTGGTTCTTTGAGAAAATCAACAACATAGATAAACCCTTAGCTAGACTCACTACAGGGCACAGGGACAACATCCTAATTAACAAAATCAGAAATGAAAAGGGAGACATAACAAGAGATCCTGAAAAAATCCAAAACACCATCAGATCCTTCTACAAAAGGCTATACTCAACAAAACATGAAAACCTGGACGAAATGGACAAATTTCTGGACAGATACCAGGTACCAAAATTAAATCAGGATCATGTTAATGAGCTAAACAGTCACATATCCCCTAAATAAATAGAAGCAGTCATTAATAGTCTCCCAGCCAAAAAAAAAAGCCCAGGACCAGATAGGTTTAGTGCAGAGTTCTACCAGACCGTCAAAGAAGATCTAATTCCAGTTCTGCACAAATTGTTCCACAAAATAGAAGTATAAGGAACTCTACCCAACTCATTCTATGAAGCCACAATTACTCTGATTCCTAAACCACAGAACGATCCAACAAAGATAGAGAACTTCAGACCAATTTCCCTTATGAATATTGATGCAAAAATACTCAATAAAATTCTCGCTAACCGAATCCAAGAACACATTAAAGCAATCATCCATCCTGACCAAGTAGGTTTTATTCCCGGGATGCAGAGAAGGTTTAATATACGGAAATCCATCAACGTAATCCATAATATAAACAAACTCAAAGACTAAAACCACGTGAACATCTCGTTAGATGCAGAAAAAGCATTCGACAAGATCCAACACCCATTCATGATAAAAGTCTTGGAAAGGTCAGGAATTCAAGTCCCATACCTAAACATGATAAAAGCAATCTATAGCAAACCAGTAGCCAACATCAAAATAAATGGTGAGAAGCTTGAAGCAATCCCACTAAAATCAGGGAATAGACAATGCTGTCCACTCTCCCCATACCTATTCAACATTGTACTTGAAGTCCCAGCCAGAGCAATTCGACAACAAAAGGAGATCAAGGGGATACAAATTGGAAAAGATGAAGTCAAAATATCAATTTTTGCAGATGATATGATAGTATATATAAGTGACCCTAAAAATTCCACCAGAGAACTCCTAAACATGATAAACAGCTTCGGTGAAGTAGCGGGATATAAAATTAACTCAAACAAGTCAATGGCATTTCTCTACACAAAGAATAAACAGGCTGAGAAAGAAATTAGGGAAACAACACCCTTCTCAATAGTCACAAATAATATTAAATATCTTGGCGTGACTCTAACTAAGGAAGTGAAAGATCTCTATGATAAGAACTTCAAGTCTCTGAAGAAAGAAATTAAAGAAGATCTCAGGAGATGGAAAGATCTCCCATGCTCATGGATTGGCAGCATCAACATTGTAAAAATGGCTATCTTGCCAAAAGCAATCTACAGATTCAATGCAATCCCCATCAAAATTCCAACTCAATTCTTCAACGAATTAGAAAGAACAATCTACAACTTCATCTGGAATAACAAAAAACCTAGGAGAGCAAAAACTCTTCTCAAGGATAAAAGAACCTCTGGTGGAATCACCATGCCGGACCTAAAGCTTTACTACAGAGCAATTGTGATAAAAAAAAAAAACTCCATGGTACTGGTATAGTGACAGACAAGTAGACCAATGGAATAGAATTGAAGACCCAGAAATGAACCCACACACCTATGGTCACTTGATCTTCCACAAGGGAGCTAAAAACATCCAGTGGAAGAAAGACAGCATTTTCAACAAATGGTGCTGGCACAACTGGTTGTTATCATGTAGAAGAATGCGAATCGATCCACTCCTATCTCCTTGTACTAAGGTCAAATCTAAGTGGATCAAGGAACTTCACATAAAACCAGAGACACTGAAACTTATAGAGGAGAAAGTGGGGGAAAGCCTTGAAGATATGGACACAGGGAAAAGATTTCTGAATAGAACAGCAATGGCTTGTGCTGTAAGATGGAGAATTGACAAAGGGGACCTCATGAAACTGCAAAACTTCTGCAAGGCAAAAGACACAGTCAATAGGACAAAAAGACCACCAACAGATTGGGAAAGGATCTTTACCTATCCTAAATCAGATAGGGGACTAATATCCAATATATATAAAGAACTCAAGAAGGTGGACTCCAGAAAATCAAATAACCCCATTAAAAATGGGGCTCAGAACTGAGCAAAGAATTCTCACCTGAGGAATACCGAATGGCAGGGAAGCACCTGAAAAATGTTCAACATCCTTAATCATCAGGGAAATGCAAATCAAAACAACCCTGAGATTCCACCTCACACCAGTCAGTGGATGCTCACAGTCAGCTAGTGAATGGATCACAAGGCCCCCAATGGAGGAGCTGGAGAAAGTACCCAAGGAGCTGAAGGGATCCACAACCCTATGGGTGGAACAACATTATGAACTAACCAGTACCCCCGAGCTCTTGACTCTAGCTGCTTATGTATCAAAAGATGTCTTAGTTGGCCATCGCTGGAAAGAGAGGCCCATTGGACATGCAAACTTTATATGCCCCAGTACAGTGGAACGCCAGGGCCAACAAAATGGGAATGGGTGGGTAGGGAAGTAGGGGGGAGGGTATGGGGGACTTTTGGGATAGCATTGGAAATGTAATTGAGGAAAAGATGTAATTTTAAAAAAAAGTAAAAGCTGGAGTCAGGAGAAGGGGAGGCAAGAGAACAACTAGGGACAGAATACGGTCAAATTATGCTATATACATGTGTGAAAATACAATGAAACCCAACTGCCACTAAAGAGAAAAATCATAATGTAATAGATATGTAAAAACTGTTCTCAAAGACTAATTTGTGACCTGGGGAAAGTTCCTGTTGTAAAGTCAAGAAAAGAAAAGAATTACAGAATGTCTGTGTTAACACTAAAAAAAAAAAAAAAAGAACCATAAAAACCAATAAGGTGTTTCTTTGCCCATTGCCACAAGAGCATACTGTTCTTTATAAAGTAAGATATATGGATACTTTATGGAAGCTTTATATGCTGAGAGCAAGAAACTGTGCTGCACAGCTCTCTTTGTTCTGTGAAGCTGATTACAGTATAAATGAAATTTAAGAATGAAAGGACTATGGATGGTGTGTGGAAGACTTTTAAAGGTAGCATGGAACAAGACTGTGTAGAGAGGTAATTTTACCTCATAAGTAGTATGACATACATATACATGAAAGTAGATGGAGAATGGGAATTGAAAGGAAGATGGCTGGGGGAAATGAGGGGATACTTTGATATAGATATATGTGGCTGTCTCCATGAGGTCTAATTTGGAATCTATGGAGGTGAGGTTGTATTTGGGATTTATTGTGTGAGAGAAACCTAAAGAAAAACATATGGAAGAGCACATCTGACTATGAGAGAATCTCAGCTATGAACATTTGGCAGCATTAATATTTTGAAAATGCCTATACTTCCCACAGAAATTCATGTATGGATTTTGTGCTGTTCTCATCCAAAGCCAGGGATATTTTGAATAGAGATAAACAGGAAGAAACTTCATATAGAGCTTGAAAAGACCCTGAAGGGCCAACAATGGGGAGAAAGAACAATGTTGGAGGCGTTAAATCTTTGATTCGGGCTACTCTAAGAGAAAACACAACAAAGATGTTTCTAAGACAAAACAAAAGGACCAGTGAGATGCAATAGAGGCCACAGAATTTAACATGAATGTCCAGAATTATTAAGTTTTCTTCTTTTTAACATGTGTATACAACATAGTTGAGTGTGTGAGAGCACATGTGTCTTTGTATTTGTTCATTTGCTTATGGAGGTATAAATTTTATGTTGGGTATCTTCTTAATCATTCACCACTTTATTGAGGCAAGGCCTTTCCCTGAGCCAAGAGCTCTTTAACATGGCTCATGTAGCTAGCCAATTTTCCCCAGGAATGTTTAGTCTTTGCTTCCTGAGTATTGTAGTTTCAGGTTGCCAACATTCAAGTATGGCTTTTAGGAGGGTCTTGAAATTAAAAACTATATTGTTCATACTTGCACAGCAAGTACCATATCCGCTGAGCTATCTCACCAGCCAACATTGAATTATCAAGACAGATGTCGTTGAAAAGAGAGACTAATTAGCAAGTGACACTAAGGAAACATGATATCATTCCACAGAAGATGGACAGATCTCCAGTCAGTCATAGTGGTATATTTCTGTAACTCCAGCACTTGGGAGATGAAGACAGGAGAATAAAAATGAGGAAGACTATTCAATACCGCATAAAAACAACATATCTTCCATCAATTAACAATTTTTATATCCATTTTTTCCATGGAATTTGCAGTGCACTTCCAGGAAATTTGTATTGGTGGTGGAGTGAATTAAAAACTCTAAAGAGAAAAAAGAAAATTGACTGTATTGACGTACATGGCCACATAGACCTCTGTTGTTCATGTACCTGAAACTACAGAAAAACTAAGGGAAAAAAACAAGGAGCACAGAGGAATTGTGCAAGCACATTTCCCCTACGGCAGGTGTGAAAAAATTAATTTTCTCATCTATTCTGCTCAGCCTGAGGGACAAGCTCCCTTGGGACTTTTATGACTAGAGCTCAGTCTTCTTAGAGTGCTTGCAGAATGTCAGGATGGTAGAGAGGTGTCGATAGATGAAGACAAGGCCAGACATACAGCATGAAATGTCACTTCAAATATTTCCAAACTTGTACAATTTCTGCACATGCTCATGAAAAAAATGTTTTTAACAGTCAGTCAGGTAAGAGAGCGAATTAGGATTAAAACGCCCCAATCTTTAGTCTGTCTGTAACATTAGACACCAATGGCAGGGTTCAATCTGATTGCCTTTCTAGTGATGGACTCCTCACTCTGTATGAGGATCAGGAAGCTTCCTTGGCTTCTTTCGTTCATTGCATTGTACTTGGTTCCTGTTTGGAGAATATTTAGTTTTCCAAATCTGAAATTTCTAAATATAGTAAGTGTGGTGTACAAGAATGAGTTCTGATTGTACAGAGAAGTCTAGTTAATAGTTTTCATTAGTCTGTAAATAATATCCCTATATTTGTTTTAGTGCTATCATTTTGAATTCTGGCTCAGAGAATGATAAATATATTTTGCAATGGGGCTAGGTTTTAAACATGTATTTCTGTTGTGTTTATAAACACATAGAAGAGGCATCACCATGAATTGTTTGAAAGCAACCCTTGACAGAATTACAGAAGTGGTAACCCCATTTCTCAGAATGTCTTCCAGCTATCAAATTTAGAATCCTCAAGATCCTTATTCGTGTTCCCCAGCTCATTAATTATTTTCTTCATCTGGTTATCTCTAAGGTTTGGGTGATTCCCCCTTTGTAGGACTCATACTAGTGTCAGCCTCTGTTCAACTCCACTGCAGATAAGGAGTTCCCTTGGTGGCTCCAAGCAGCATGGACCCTCCACACAGTTATTTTGATTCTTCCTTTTGAACAGTGAGTCCAGGGCATCTTTAATAGAAAGGAACCAGAAGAAGCTACTTCTCAAACCTATGTCTGCTCTGATCAGTGTTATTTAGGAAGGTAATTCAGGTACTTTCCTAATATATAAGAGAAGAGAAGAGAAGAGAAGAGAAGAGAAGAGAAGAGAAGAGAAGAGAAGAGAAGAGAAGAGAAGAGAAGAGAAGAGAAGAGAAGAGAAGAGAAGACTTAAAAAGTCTTTTAGTAAACTGTGAAAGTGTAGTAAAATATTAAATGTTTTATAATTAATTTACTCATAATTACTTAAGAATTTTACCTTCATTGAGAGAAACACCATTATTTTAATTAATTATGGTCTTAAAAACAAAAGGATATATTTTTACAGAAAATGAGTTTTGAAAGAAAGGAATAGAGGGATTGTATTTGAAAAAAGAGGCAGACTAATACAGAAAACATATATTTAGATGATAGAAGAGCTGGACAATTTCAGCATCTGTGGAGAAAATTGAGATGAGGCAGACAGGCTTCTGGAATCTCAGAAGAGAACACAGCTACCACTGGCACAGTGATGGAGCTAGAAGAGAGGAGAGGAAAGTTCTTTAGTATCTGACAAGTGAGCTTATTTTAAGATAAGTGTAATAAGGGACCCAAGAAGCTAGACCACAAAAAAGACAGGATTTCAAGTTTGCTAAAGTGAGTACATATTCGTTGCTGCTGGTGAAATGAGGGAGGGACTGCAGAGGATACACAGGGAGAGCTTTTCTGTTCCAGGGTCTCTGGGATTGAAAAACACACCTCAAGACATCTAGAAAAACAGAAGCACAAAAGGCACAAGTCATAATGCAAGGTAAGTTAGATGGCAGAGCAACACAAGTCTCTAGCCCCAGCACTTGGGAGGCTGAAGTAGGAGAATTGTACTTATATGGAGACTATGTTCCAATAAACAAACAAACAAACAAACAAAGGAAGAAGTCTGGGGAAAAGGCCCCATCTGTTAAGTGCTTACTATCCAAGCAGAAAAAAACAGGTATAGATCCTTAACACTCAGCAATAAAGAATGGGTGTGGTAACCTGTGTTTGAGTACAGAGACCTGGGGAAATAGAGGCAGGAGAATTTCTGGAGCTCTCTGTCAAGTCAACCTAGGAGAAATGGTGACCTACACATTAAGTAGGATACTGTACCTCAATAAATAAATAAATAAATAAATAAATAAATAAATAAATAAATAAATAAATTTAGAAAGATATCTGATATCAGCCAATTGTTTCTACATGTGCTCACATACCTTTAGAAATTTAACTTGAAAATACTTAATAGATAATATTTTAGGGAACTTGAAGTGCAACATCAAATATAGTTCAGAAAAATAAATGCAAATATCGTCAGACTCTTTGGCTATTGTGATCATATGCTTCCATGGTATTTCCTAGGTTGTGAATAAGAAAAAAGGCTATATAAGAACATTTCTATTTTTTCTACATTTTACATAGACAAAGTATAGTTACTGCTTTATTTAAAACATAGCTTTACTTTTCATTTTACACATTAAAAATTATTAATTATTCAGTTAGTTTGCAAGACAATGGATTTCCCTGTGGGATTTCTCAAACACACTTCATTTTCATTGACTTTGCTCCCTCTCCTGTCATCTCCCTATCTCCTTCTCTTATGTTGATCCCCTGGACTTCCTTTACATATTGTTCCACTGTTTTTCTTATTTCTTTCTAGAAATCTCTCCTTTTCCTAGTCACATTGTCCTCTTTCTAGTTTTGTGGTTTTAACCATGCTTACACCCTCTTGGATCTACATATTTAACTAGGACTGAATATAAGAAAGAACATAGGGTATGTTCATTTCTGTGCCTTTGTTGCCTGCCTAACATCATAGAATTAGTTCCATGTATTTTTCTGCAAAGACATAATTTCATTTTAATTTACAGATGGATAAAATTTCATTGTGTATATGTACGAAGTTTTCATTCTTCCTTGCTACACAATGAGCATCGAGGCTGATTCATTTTCCTAACTATTGTGAATGCAGTAGGATTGAACATAGACATACAAGTATCACTGTAGCAGGATGTATAGTCCTTTGGGTTCATCCCAGGATCAGTATAGCTGGGTCATGTGGTGGTTCTACTTTTAATTTTTAGAGACACAACCAGCCTGATTTCCATGGAGGATGCACCACTATATGTTCCTCACCAGCATTTGTTGTCCTCTGCTTTCTTAATGAAGGCCATTAAGCCCGGAATGAGAGAAATGATAAAGTAAGCTAACTTGCATTTCTTTGGTAGCTCTGGAAACCAAACACTTTAAAATAACTTATTAGTCATTCATCTCTCTCTTTTTTGAGAAATGTCAATTTAGGTCTTTAGTCCATTTATTAATTACTAGAGTTTTCTGTGGTTAACATCTGCAATCAATTACATACTTTAGATATTAATCCTGTGCCTGAAGCATACCTAGAGAATATTTTTGCTAATTGTGCAGACTCTGTGGATAGCATCTTTGCTGTGCAGAATATTTTAATTTCATGTAATCACATTGGCCAATAATTATGGTGCTATGTTTCTTTTCTTTAAAGGGCCAGTGGTTGGAATGAGACAATCAACTCATCCTCCTCTAGTTAGAATCTTTCAAGTGTATTTACCTCCCAGATGTCTACCTGGTAGACTATTTAAAAGCTACTCCATGATGGAGCCAACTTAAACAAGAGATAAGGAGAAGATAGGGTCAAAATGGAAATGGTCACACAAAGAAAATATGGTGGGCTTGTTTTCTATTAAAAGTCACTAACTAAAAACGAAATTATTAAGGATAATGTAGTAAATTAGAAGATGTTTGATCACAACCCACAAGAGACATGTATTTAACATTGTAATTAAACATAATAATGGATAAATACCAGGAAAAAATTGAGAAGGCATCATGAAAAACAAAAACTACCTCTCAAAATATTTTGGTTATGAAAAGAAAATGTATGGCCAGAAGGATTGCTCAACATACAGGGTAGTATTACACACTAATTGTCCTTTCTTATAGGTGATGTCTAATCAAACCTCAGTCACTGAATTTCGCCTCCTGGGAGTCACAGATATAGAAGAATTAAACCCTAGTCTCTTTGTGATTTTCTTCACTATCTACTTTATCAATATAACTGGAAATGGAGCCATACTGATGATTGTCATCTTGGACCCAAGACTCCACTCACCTATGTATTTCTTCCTGGGAAACCTAGCATTGTTAGATATCTCCTATTCTACTGTAACAGTGCCAAAGATGCTACAGAACCTCCTCTCCACAAGCAAAGCTATTTCCTTCGTGGAATGCATAACTCAGCTTCATTTCTTCCACTTCCTGGGTAGCACTGAGACCATGCTGCTGCCACTGATAGCATTTGACCGCTTTGTGGCTATCTGCAGACCACTCCACTATTCTGTCATCATGAATCACCAGCTCTGTATTCACATGACTGTTACTATCTGGACCCTGGGCTTTTTCCATGCCTTACTTCACTCTGTAATGACATCTCGTTTGAGCTTCTGTGGTCCCAATCATGTCCATCATTTCTTCTGTGATATCAAGCCATTGCTGGATCTGGCCTGTGGAAACACTGAGCTCAACCTTTGGCTGCTCAATACAGTCACAGGCACCATTGCCCTCACTTCATTTTTTCTGATATTTCTCTCTTATTTCTACATCATCACCAATCTTCTCCTCAAGACCCGTTCTTGCAGCATGCTCCACAAAGCACTGTCTACTTGTGCTTCTCACTTCATGGTTGTTGTTCTCTTCTATGCTCCTGTTCTCTTCACATACATCCGTCTTGCCTCAGGCAGCTCTCTGGATCAGGATACAATCATCGCCATCATGTACAGTGTGGTCACCCCTGCTCTCAATCCACTCATCTACACCTTGAGAAACAAGGAAGTGAGGAGTGCATTGAATAGAAAGGTGAGAAGATGGCTCTGACCTGAAGAATCCAAAGAAGTCTGTTTCAGTGCAAATAACCAGGCAATGAAAAATTAAGATATATTTCTGAAATTACGATATGTTCTTATGTATAATAAATGTACAAATATATTTCTGACCAAATTGAATATAATGTCAAATATATCTAAACGTATTGATGTTTTAAAGCCAAGGGAGCTTAATTTGTGACCCTCTAGTCATAGAATTTGTTCACTGAATTTGATTTTGGCATATCAGTTGATGACATTGACGTGTAACTTACTGTAACATGTCATGTATGTACTTTGGTAGAGAAATTTGTGTATACTATCCATGTCTAGTATATTGATCATCTTTCAACTTCTGTTGTTTGGATGAATTATTATTATGCTTGCTTATTTTGAAGAATTATTAAAACTATGGATTCTCAATTTGAAAAGTTAGATGCGACCCAGCCGAGTGTATTCTGCACAGGCCCCAGTCTTCCGGCCACTTTCTCGGCCAGAGGAAAGGGGTCCGCCCAGCGCAGAAGCACTTACCCTGAGAATTGGCAGCAGACATCTTGGTTCCCGGACCCAGCCAAGTGTAATCTGCACAGGTGAGAGTACAGAATACAGAAGCTAAAAGCTTTTTGGATAGGAGGGAGCCACAGAGCTTCTAAGGCAGCCCTCTTTTCGGGCCCCAGACAGCTGGCCACTATACTGGCCAGAGAATAGGGTTCGCCTGGGCCAGGAGCACTTGGCCTGAGCATCGGCTGCAGACATCTTGGGTCCAGGACTCCTCCGAGAGTATTCTGCACAGGTGAGAGTTTAGAATACAGAGGCTAACAGCTTCTGGGACAGGCCAAAGCAACTCAGCTTCCGGACAGGTCCTGTTTTGGGCCTTCGTCTTCAGCCAGGAGGGAAGTCCTAACGCCAGATATCTGTGCACTTTTCCTGTAAGAGGAGAGCTTGCTTGCACAGAGTGCTCTGACCACGGAAACTCAGAGACAGTTAGTCTCCCAGGTCTGCTGATAGAGGCTAAAATAATCACCTGAGGAACAAGCTCTAAGCAGAGACAACTATAACAACTAGCTCCAGAGATTACCAGATGTCGAAAAGCAAACATAAGAATCCTACTAACAGAAATCAAGACCACTCACCATCATCAGAATGCAGCACACCCACCCAACCTAGTCCTGGGCACCCCAACACAACCGAAAAGCTAGACCCGGATATAAAAGCATATAACATGATGATGGTAGAGGAGATCAAGAAGGAATTTAATAACTCACTTAAAGAAATACAGATTTGCTCTTCCGGCCGGACCAGCACCGGGGTAGCTAGAGCGCAGGGTCGGGTGACACCTGCCAGCTACCCACGACCCCTGCCACAGGATTTTGAGACTGCTGGTGAGTGGAACACAGCTTCTGCTCCAGTCCAATCACGTGGGACCTGAGACTGCTTTGGTTGGGGAGGCAGAAATCCGGCCTGAGTAGGGCCACAAGCCTCTCCAGTCAGAAAAGCCCCAGTGCGCACGGGACCTGAGACTGCATTAGTTAGGGAAGCAGAAAACCGACCTGAGTAGGACCACAGGCCTCTTCCAGGCGGACCAGCACCGGGGTAGCTAGAGCGCAGGGTCGGCTGACACCTGCCAGCTACCCACGACCCCCACCACAGGATTTTGAGACTGCTGGTGAGTGGAACACAGCTTCTGCTCCAGTCCAATCACATGGGACCTGAGACTGCTTTGGTTGGGGAGACAGAAATCCGGCCTGAGTAGGGCCACAAGCCTCTCCGGTCAGAAAAGCGCTGGGGTAGCTAGGGCGCAGGGTCGGCTGACACTCACCAGCTACCCACAACACCCACCACAGGATCTTAAGACTTCTGGTGAGTGGAACACAGCTTCTGCTCCAATCCAATTGTGCGCGGGACCTGAGACTGCATTAGATAGGGGAGCAGAAAACCGGCCTGAGTAGGACCACAGGCCTCTTCCGGCCGGACCAGCACCTGGGTAGCTAGAGCGCAGGGTCGGCTGACACCTGCCAGCTACCCACGACCCCCGCCACAGGATTTTGAGACTGCTGGTGAGTGGAACACAGCTTCTGCTCCAATCTTTAAACAGTGACAACGACAACAACTAACCCCAGAGATTACCAGATGGCGAAAGGTAAACGTAATAATCTTACTAACAGAAACCAAGACCACTCACCATCATCAGAACCCAGCAATCCCACTTCGCCCAGTCCAGGGCACCCCAACACACCGGAAAAGCTAGACACAGATCTAAAAGCATATCTCATGATGATGGTAGAGGACTTCAAGAAGGACTTTAATAACACACTTAAAGAAATACAAAGGAACACTGGTAAACAGGTAGAAGACAGTAAAGAGGAAGCACAAAAATCCCTTAAAGAATTGAAGGAGAACACTGCTAAAGAGTTGCAAATCCTCAAAGAAAAACAGGATAACATAATCAAACAGGTAGAAGTCCTTACAGGAAAACAGGAAAACACATCCAAACAGATGATGGAAATGAATAAAACCATACTAGACCTAAAAAGGGAAGTAGACACAATAAAGAAAACCCAAAATGAGGCAACACTGGAGATAGAAACCCTAGGAAAGAAATCTGGAACCATAGATACGAGCATCAGCAACAGATTACAAGAGATGGAAGAGAGAATCTCAGGTGCAGAAGATTCCATAGAGAACATCTGCAAAACAATCAAGGAAAATGTAAAATGCAAAAAGATCCTAACTCAAAACATCCAAGAAATACAGGACACAATGAGAAGACCAAACCTACAGATAATAGGAGTGGATGAGAATGAAGATTTTCAACTCAAAGGACCAGCAAACATCTTCAACAAAATCATAGAAGAAAACTTCCCAAATCTAAAGAAAGAGATGCCCATGACATACAAGAAGCCTACAGAACACCAAATAGACTGGACCAGAAAAGAAATACATCCCGACACATAATAATCAGAACAACAAATGCTCTAAATAAAGATAGAATACTAAAAGCAGTAAGAGAAAAAGGCCAAGTAACATATAAAGGCAAGCCTATCAGAATTACACCAGATTTCTCACCAGAGACTATGAAAGCCAGAAGATCCTGGACGGATGTTATACAGACACTAAAAGAACACAAACTCCAGCCCGCGTTACTATACCCAGCCAAACTCTCAATTACCATAGATGGAGAAACCAAAGTATTCCACGACAAAAACAAATTCACACATTATCTCTCCACGAATCCAGCCCTTCAAAGGATAATAACAGAAAAAAACCAATACAAGGACAGGAACCACGCCCTAGAAACAACAAGAAGGTAATCCCTCAACAAACCTAAAAGAAGACAGCCACAAGAACAGAATGCCAACTTTAACAACAAAAATAACAGGAAACAACAATTACTTTTCCTTAATATCTCTTAATATCAATGGACTCAACTCCCCGATAAAAAGACATAGACTAACAAACTGGCTACACAAACAAGACCCAACATTTTGCTGCTTACAGGAAACTCATCTCAGAGAAAAAGATAGACACTACCTCAGAATGAAAGGCTGGAAAACAATTTTCCAAGCAAATGGTATGAAGAAACAAGCTGGAGTAGCCATTCTAATATCTGATAAGATTGACTTCCAACCCAAAGTCATTAAAAAGACAGGGAGGGACACTTCATACTCATCAAAGGTAAAATCCTCCAAGAGGAACTACCAATCCTGAATATCTATGCTCCAAATACAAAGGCAGCCACATTCATTAAAGAAACTTTAGTAAATCTCAAAGCACACATTGCACCTCATACAATAATAGTGGGAGACTTCAACACACCACTTTCACCAATGGACAGATCATGGAAACAGAAACTAAACAGGGACACAGAGAAACTAAGAGAAATTATGAATCAAATGGATCTGGCAGATATCTACAGAACATTCTATCCTAAAACAAAAGGATATACCTTCTTCTCAGCACCTCATGGTACCTTCTCCAAAATTGACCACATAATTGGTCACAAAACAGGCCTCAACAGATACAAAAATATTGAAATTGTCCCATGCATCCTATCAGATCACCATGGACTAAGGCTGATCTTCAATAACAAAATAAATAATAGAAAGCCAACCTTCACGTGGAAACTGAACAACACTCTTCTCAATGATACCTTGGTCAAGGAAGGAATAAAGAAAGAAATTAAGGACTTTTTAGAGTTCAATGAAAATGAAGCCACAACATACCCAAACTTATGGGACGCAATGAAAGCATTTCTAAGAGGAAAACTCATAGCTCTGAGTGCCTCCAAAAGGAAACTAGAGAGAGCACACATTAGCAGCTTGACAACATACCTAAAAGCACTAGAACAAAAGGAAGCAAATTCACCCAAGAGGAGTAGACGGCAGTAAATAATCAAACTCAGGGGCGAAATCAACCAAGTGGAAACAAGAAGAACTATTCAAAGAATCAACCAATCAAGGAGCTGGTTCTTTGAGAAAATCAACAAGATAGATAAACCCTTAGCCAGACTCACTAGAGGGCACAGGGAAAGCATCCTAATTAACAAAATCAGAAATGAAAAAGGAGACATAACAACAGATCCTGAAGACATCCAAAACACCATCAGATCCTTCTACAAAAGGCTATACTCAACAAAACTGGAAAACCTGGATGAAATGGAGAAGTTCCTAGAAAGATACCAGGTACCAAAGTTGAATCAAGATCAGGTTAATGATCTAAACAGCCCTATATCCCCCAAAGAAATAGAAGCAGTCATTAATAGTCTCCCAACCAAAAAAAGCCCAGGACTAGATGGGTTTAGTGCAGAGTTCTATCAGACCTTCAAAGAAGATCTAATCCCAGTTCTTCACAAACTATTCCACAAAATAGAAACAGAAGGTACTCTACCCAACTCATTCTATGAAGCCACAATTACTCTGATACCTAAACCACAAAAAGACCCAACAAAGATAGAAAACTTCAGACCAATATCCCTTATGAATATTGATGCAAAAATCCTCAATAAAGTTCTTGCTAACCGAATCCAAGAACACATCAAAACAATCATCCATCCTGACCAAGTAGGTTTCATCCCAGGGATGCAGGGATGGTTCAATATACGGAAATCCATCAACGTAATCCAGTATATAAACAAACTCAAAGACAAAAAGCACATGGTCATCTCGTTAGATACGGAAAAAGCATTTGACAAGATCCAACACCCATTCATGATAAAAGTCTTGGAAAGATCAGGAATTCAAGGCCCATACCTAACCATGATAAAAGCAATCTACAGCAATCCAATAGCCAACATCAAAGTAAATGGTGAGAACTTGAAGCAATCCCTCTAAAATCAGGGACTAGACAAGGCTGTCCACTTTCTCCATACCTATTCAACATTGTACTTGAAGTCCTAGCCAGAGCAATTCGACAACAAAAGAAGATCAAGGGGATACAAATTGGAAAAGATGAAGTCAAAATATCACTTTTTGCAGATGATATGATAGTATATATAAGTGACCCAAAAATTCCACCAGAGAACTCCTAAGCCTGATAAACAGCTTCGGTGAAGTAGCTGGATATAAAATTAACTCAAACAAATCAATGGCCTTTCTCTACACAAAGAATAAACAGGCTGAGAAAGAAATTAGGGAAACACACCCTTCTCAATAGTCACAAATAATATAAAATATCTTGGCATGACTCTAACTAAGGAAGTGAAAGATCTGTATAATAAAAACTTCAAGTCTCTGAAGAAAGAAATTCTAGAAGATCTCAGAAGATGGAAAGATCTCCCATGCTCATGGATTGGCAGGATCAACATTGTAAAAATGGCTATCTTGCCAAAAGCAATCTACAGATTCAATGCAATCCCCATCAAAATTCCAACTCAATTCTTCAACGAATTAGAAAGTGCAATCTGCAAATTCATCTGGAATAACAAAAAACCTAGGTAGCAAAAACTCTTCTCAAGGATAAAAGAATCTCTGGTGGAATCACCATGCCAGACCTAAAGCTTTACTACAGAGCAATTGTGATAAAAACGGCATGGTACTGGTATAGTGACAGACAAATAGACCAATGGAATAGAATTGAAGACCCAGAAATGAACCCACACACCTACGGTCACTTGATCTTCGACAAGGGAGCTAAAAACATCCAGTGGAAGAAAGACAGCATTTTCAACAAATGGTGCTGGCACAACTGGTTGTTATCATGTAGAAGAATGCGAATCGATCCACTCCTATCTCCTTGTACTAAGGTCAAGTCTAAGTGGATCAAGGAACTTCACATAAAACCAGAGACACTGAAACTTATAGAGGAGAAAGTGGGGAAAAGCCCTGAAGATATGGGCACAGGGGAAAAATTCTTGAATAGAACAGCAATGGCTTGTGCTGTAAGATCGAGAATTGACAAGTGGGACCTCATGAAACTGCAAAGTTTCTGCAAGGCAAAAGACACCATCAATAAGACAAAAAAACCACCAACAGATTGAGAAAGGATCTTTACCTATCCTAAATCAGATAAGGGTCTAATATCCAATATATATAAGGAACTCAAGAAGGTGGACTCCAGAAAGTCAAATAACCCCATTAAAAAATGGGGCTCAGAATTGAACAAAGAATTCTCACCTGAAGAATACCAAATGGCAGAGAAGCACCTGAAAAAATGTTCAACATCCTTAATCATCAGGGAAATGCAACTCAAAACAACCCTGAGATTCCACCTCACACCAGTCAGAATGGCTAAGATCAAAAATTCAGGTGACAGCAGATGCTGGCAGGGATGTGGAGAAAGAGGAACACTCCTCCATTGTTGGTGGGATTGCAAGCTTGTACAACCACTCTGGAAATCAGTCTGGCGGTTCCTCAGAAAATTGGACATAGTACTACCGGAGGATCCAGCAATACCTCTTCTGGGTATATATCCAGAAGATGTCCCAACCGGTAAGAAGGACATATGCTCCACTATGTTCATAGCAGCCCTATTTATAATAGCCAGAAGCTGGAAAGAACCCAGATGTCCCTCAACAGAGGAATGGATACAGAAATTATGGTACATTTACACAATGGAGTACTACTCAGCTATTAAAAAGAATGAATTTATGACATTCCTAGCCAAATGGATGGACCTGGAGGGCATCATCTTGAGTGAGGTAACACAATCACAAAGGAACTCACACAATATGTATTCACTGATAAGTGGATATTAGCCCAAAACTTAGGATACCCAAGATATAAGATACAATTTGCTAAACGCATGAAACTCAAGAAGAATGAAGACCAAAATGTGGACACTGTGCCCCTTCTTAGAATTGGGAACAAAACACCCAGGGAAGGAGTTACAGAGACAAAGTTCGGAGCTGTGATGAAAGGATGGACCATCTAGAGACTGCCGTATCCAGGGATTCATCCCATAATCAGCTTCTAAATGCTGACACCATTGCATACACTAGCAAGATTTTGCTGAAAGGACCCAAAGATAGCTGTCTCTTGTGAGACTATGCAGGGGCCTAGCAAACACAGGAGTGGATGCTTACAGTCAGCTATTGGATGTATCACAGGGCTCCCAATGGAGAAGCTAGAGAAAGTACCCAAGGAACTAAAGGGATCTGCAACCCTATAGTTGGAACAACATGACGAACTAACCAGTACCCCGGAGCTCTTGTCTCTAGCTGCATATGTATCGAAAGATGGCCTAGTCGGCCATCACTGGAAAGAGAGGCCCATTGGACTTGCAAACTTTATATGCCCCAATATAGGGGAATGCCAGGGCCAAAAGAATGGGAATGGGAGGGTAGGGAAGTGGGGGGCGGTATGGGGGACTTTTGGGATATCATTGGAAATGTAATTGAGGAAAATATGTAATAAAAAAAACAGTGAAAAAAAAAAAAGAAAGTGCAATCTGCAAATTCATCTGGAATAACAAAAAACCTAGGATAGCAAAAACTCTTCTCAAGGATAAAAGAACCTCTGGTGGAATCACCATGCCGGACCTAAAGCTTTACTACAGAGCAATTGTGTTAAAAACTGCATGGTACTGGTATAGTGACAGACAAATAGACCAATGGAATAGAATTGAAGACCCAGAAATGAACCCACACACCTACGGTCACTTGATCTTCGACAAGGGAGCTAAAAACATCCAGTGGAAGAAAGACAGCATTTTCAACAAATGGTGCTGGCACAACTGGTTGTTAACATGTAGAAGAATGCGAATCGATCCATTCCTATCTCCTTGTACAAAGGTCAAGTCTAAGTGGATCAAGGAACTTCACATAAAACCAGAGACACTGAAACTTATAGAGGAGAAAGTGGGAAAAAGCCTTGAAGATATAGGCACAGGGGAAAAATTCTTGAATAGAACAGTAATGGCTTGTGCTGTAAGATCGAGAATTGACAAGTGGGACCTCATGAAACTGCAAAGCTTCTGCAAGTCTAAAGACACCATCAATAAGACAAAAAAACCACCAACAGATTGGGAAAGGATCTTCACCTATCCTAAATCAGATAAGGGACTAATATCCAATATATATAAGGAACTCAAGAAGGTGGACTCCAGAAAGTCAAATAACCCCATTAAAAAATGGGGCTCAGAACTGAACAAAGAATTCTCACCTGAGAAATACCGAATGGCAGAGAAGCACCTGAAAAAATGTTCAACATCCTTAATCATCAGGGAAATGCAAATCAAAACAACCCTGAGATTCCACCTCACACCGGTCAGAATGGCTAAGATAAAAAATTCAGGTGACAGGAGATGCTGGCGAGGATGTGGAGAAAGAGCAACACTCCTCCATTGTTGGTGGGATTGCAAGCTTGTACAACCACTCTGGAAATCAGTCTGGCGGTTCCTCAGAAAATTGGACATACTACTACCGGAGGATCCAGCAATACCTCTCCTGAGCATATATCGATAAGATGTCCCAACCGGTAAAAAGGACACATGCTCCACTATGTTCATAGCAGCCTTATTTATAATAGCCAGAAGTTGGAAAGAACCCAGATGTCCCTCAACAGAGGAATGGATAGAGAAATTATGATACATTTACACAATGGAGTACTACTCAGCTATTAAAAAGAATGAATTTATGAAATTCCTAGCCAAATGGATGGACCTGGAGGGCATCATCTTGAGTGAAGTAACACAATCACAAAAGAACTCACACAATATGTATTCACTGATAAGTGGATATTAGCCCAAAACTTAGGATACCCAAGATATAAGATACAATTTGCTAAACGCATGAAACTCAAGAAGAATGAAGACCAAAGTGTGGACTCTGTGCCCCTTCTTAGAATTGGGAACAAAACACCCAGGGAAGGAGTTACAGAGACAAAGTTCGTAGCTGTGATGAAAGGATGGACCATTTAGAGACTGCTGTATCCAGGGATCCATCCCATAAGCAGCTTCTAAATGCTGACACCATTGCATACACTAGCAAGATTTTGCTGAAAGGACCCAAATATAGCTGTCTTTTGTGAGATGATGCCGGGGCCTAACAAACACAGGAGTGGATGTTCACAGTCAGCTATTGGATGTATCACAGGGCTCCCAATGGAGAAGCTAGAGAAAGTACCCAAGGAGCTAAAGGGATCTGCAACCCTATTGTTGGAACAACATGATGTACTAACCAGAACCCCGGAGCTCTTGTCTCTAGCTGCATATGTATCGAAAGATGGCCTAGTCGGCCATCACTGGAAAGAGAGGCCCATTGGACTTGCAAACTTTATATGCCCCAATATAGGGGAATGCCAGGGCCAAAAGAATGGGAATGGGTGGGTAGGGAAGTGGGGGGCGCTATGGGGGACTTTTGGGATAGCATTGGAAATGTAACTGACGAAAATATGTAAAAAAATATTAAAAATTAAAAAAAAATAAAAAAAAAAGAAATACAGATGAACACTGCTAAAGAGTTACAAGTCCTTAAAGAAAAACAGAAAAACACAACCAAACAGATAGAAGTCCTTAAAGAAAAACAGGAAACCACATCCAAACAGGTGATGGAAATTAACAAACCCATACTAGACCTAAAAAGGGAAGTAAACACGATAAAGAAAACCCAAAGAGAGGCAACATTGAAGATAGAAACCCTAGCAAATAAATCTGGAACCATAAATGCGAGCATCAGCAACAGAATACAAGAGATGGAAGAGAGAATCTCAGGTGCAGAAGATTCCATAGAGAACTTCGGCACAACAATCAAAGAAAATACAAAACGCAAAGGATCCTAACTCAAAACATCCAGGAAATACAGGACACAATGAGAAGACCAAACCTATGGATAATAGGAGTTGATGAGAATGAAGATTTTCAACTTAAAGGGCCACAAAATATCTTCAACAAAATACTAGAAGAAAAATTCCCAATACTAAAGAAAGAGATGCCCATGAACATACAAGAAGCCTACAGAACTCCAAATAGACTGGACCAGAAAAGAAATTCCTCCCGACACATAATAATCAGAACAACAAATGCACTAAATAAAGATAGAATATTAAAAGCAGTAAGGGAGAAAGGTTAAGTAACATATAAAGGCAGGCCTATCAGAATTACAACAGACTTTTCACCAGAAACTATGAAAGCAAGAAGAGCCCGGACAGATGGTATACAGACACTAAAAGAACACAAATGCCAGCCCAGGCTACTATACCCGGCAAAACTCTCAATTACCATAGATGGAGAAACCAAAGTATTCCAAGACAAAACCAAATTCACACATTATCTTTCCACGAATCCAGCCCTTCAAAGGATAATAACAGAAAAAAAAAAAAAAAAAAAAAAAAAAAAAAAAAACAATGCAAGGACAGAAATCAAGCCCTAGAAAAAACAAGAAAGTAATCCCTCTACAAACCAAAAAGAGGACAGCCACAGGAACAGAATACCAACTCTAACAACAAAATTAAAGGAAGCAACAATTACTATTCCTTAATATCTCTTAATATCAATGTACTCAATTCCCCAATAAAAAGACATAGACTAACAGACTGGCTATACAAACAGAACCCAACATTCTGCTGCTTACAGGACACCGATCTCAGGAAGAAAGAGAGACACTACCTAAGAGTGAAAGGCTGGAAAACAATTTTCCAAGCAATTGGTCTGAAGAAACAAGCTGGAGTAGCCATTCTAATATCGAATAAAATCGACTTCCAACCCAAAGTTATCAAAAAAGACAAGGAGGGACACTTCATACTAATCAAAGGTAAATCCTCCAAGAGGAACTCTCAATTCAGAATATCTATGCTCCAAATGCAAGGGCAGCCACATTCATTAAATACACTTTAGTAAAGCTCAAAGCACACATTGCACCTCACACAATAATAGTGAGCGACTACAACATACCACTTTCATCAATGGACAGATTGTGGAAACAGAAACTAAACAGGGACACAGTGAAACTAACAGAAAATATGAAACAAATACACTTAACAGATATCTACAGAACATTTTATCCTAAAACAAAAGGATATACCTTCTTCTCAGCACCTCACAGGACCTTCTCCTAAATTGACCGTATAAATGATCACAAAACAGGCCTCAACAGATACAAAAATATTGAAATTGTCCCATGTATCCTATCAGACCACCATGGACTAAGGCTGATCTTTAATAACAACATAAATAATGGTAAGCCAACATTCACCTAGAAACTGAACAACACTCTTCTCAATGATACCTTGGTCAAAGAAGGAATAAAGAAAGAAATTAAGGACTTTTTAGAGTTTAATGAAAATGAAGCCACAACATACCCAAACTTATGGGACACAATGAAAGCATTTCTAAGAGGGAAACTAATAGCTCTGAGTGCCTCCAAAAAGAAACTGGAGAGAGCACACACTAGCAGCTTGACAACACATCTAAAAGCTCTAGAATAAAATGAGGAAAATTCACCCAAGAGGAGTAGACAGCAGGAAATAATCAAACTCAGGGGTGAAATCAACCAAGTGGAAACAAGAACTATTCAAAGAATTAACCAAACGCAGGGATGGTTCGTTGAGAAAATCAACAAGATTGATGAACCCTTAGCTAGACTCACTAGAGGGCACAGGGACAACATCCTAATTAACAAAATCAGAAATGAAAAGGGAGACATAACAAGAGATCCTGAATAAATCCAAAACACCATCAGATCCTTCTACAAAAGGCTATACTCAACAAAACTGGAAAACCTGGATGAAATGGAAAAATTTCTAGACAGATAACAGGTACCAAAGTTAAATCAGGATCAAGTTAATGATCTAAACAGTCCCATATCCCCTAAAGAAATAGAAGCAGTCATTAATAGTCTCCCAGCCAAAAAAAAAGCCCAGGACCAGATGGGTTTAGTGCAGAGTTCTACCAGACATTCAAAGATGATCTAATTCCAGTTCTGCACAAACTACTCCACAAAATAGAAGTGGAAGTTACTCTACACAATTCATTCTATGAAGCCACAATAACTCTGATACCTAAACCACAGAAAGATCCAACAAAGATAGACAACTTCAGACCAATTTCCCTTATGAATATAGATACAAAAATACTCAATAAAATTCTTGCTAAACGAATCCAAGAACACATTAAAACAATCATGCATCCTGACCAAGTAGGTTTTATTCCAGGGATGCAGGGATGGTTTAATATATCGAAATCCATCAACGTATTCCATTATATACACAAACTCAAAGACAAATACAAATGATCATCTTCTTAGATGCAGAAAAAGTATTCGACAAGATCCAACACCTATTCATGATAAAGGTCTTGGAAAGATCAGGAATTCAAGGCCCATACCTAACCATGATAAAAGCAATCTACAGCAAACCAGTAGCCAACATCAAAGTAAATGGTGAGAAGCTTGAAGCAATCCCACTAAAATCAGGGACTAGGCAAGGCTGTCCACTCTCTCCATACTTATTCAACATTGTACGTGAAGTCCTAGCCAGAACAATTCGACAACAAAAGGAGATCAAGGGGAAACAAATTGGAAAAGATGGAGCCAAAATATCCCTTTTTGCAGATGATATGACAGTATATATAAGTGACCCTAAAAATTCCACCAGAGAACTCCTAAGCCTGATAAACATCTTCGGCTAAGTAGCTGGATATAAAATTAACTCAAACAAGTAAATGGCCTTTCTCTACACAAAGAATAAACAGGCTGAGAAAGAAAATAGGGAAACAACACCCTTCTCAATAGTCACAAATAATATAAAGTATCTTGGCGTGACTCTAAGGAAGTGAAAGATCTGTATGATAAAAACTTTAAGCCTCTGAAGAAAGAATTTAAAGAAGATCTCAGGAGATGGAAAGATCTCCCATGCTCATGGATTGGCAGGTTCAACATTGTAAAAATGGCTATCTTGCCAACATCAGTCTACAGATTCAATGCAATCCCCACCAAAATTCCAACTCAATTCTTCAACGAATTGGAAAGAGCAATCTGCAACTTCATCTCAAATAACAAAAAACCTAGGATAACAAAAACTCTTCTCAAGGATAAAAGAACCTCTGGTGGAATCACCATGCCTGACCTAAAGCTTTACTACAGAGCAATTGTGATAAAAACTGCATGGTACTGGTATAGTGACAGACAAGTAGACCAATGGCATAGAATTGAAGTCCCAGAAATGAACCCACACACTTATGGTCACTTGATCTTCGACAAGGGAGCTAAAACCATCCAGTGGAAGAAAGACAACATTTTCAACAAATGGTGCTGGCACAATTGGTTGTTATCATGTAGAAGAATGCGAATCGATCCATTCCTATCTCCTTGTACTAAGGTCAAATTTAAGTGGATCAAGGAACTTCACATAAAACCAGAGAAACTGAAACTTATAGAGGAGAAAGTGGGGAAAAGCCTTGAAGATATGGGCACAGGGGGAAAATTCTTGAATAGAACAGCAATGGCTTGTACTGTAAGATCGAGAATTGACAAGTGGGACCTCATGAAACTGCAAAGCTTCTGCAAGGCAAAAGACACCATTAATAAGACAAAAAAACCAACAACAGATTGGGAAAGGATCTTTACCTATCCTAAATCATATAAGGGACTAATATCCAATATATATAAAGAACTCAAGAAGGTGGACTCCAGAAAATCAAATAACCCCATTAAAAAATGGGGCTCAGAACTGAACAAAAAATTCTCACCTGAGGAATACTGAATGGCAGAGAAGCACCTGAAAAAATGTTCAACATCCTTAATCATCAGGGAAATGCAAATCAAAACAACCCTGAGATTCCACCTCACTCCAGTCAGAATGGCTAAGATCAAAAATTCAGGTGACAGCAGATGCTGGCGAGGATGTGGAGAAAGAGGAACATTCCTCCATTGTTGGTAGGATTGCAAGCTTGCACAACCACTCTGGAAATCAGTCTGGCGGTTCCTCAGAAAATTGGACATAGTACTACCGGAGGATCCAGCAATACCTCTCCTGGGCATATATCCAGAAGATGTCCCAACCGGTAAGAAGGACACATGCTCCACTATATTCATAGCAGCCTTATTTATAATAGCCAGAAGCTGGAAAGAACCCAGATGCCCCTCAACAGAGGAGTGGATACAGAAAATATGGTACATTTACACAATGGAGTACTACTCAGCTATTAAAAAGAATGAATTTATGAAATTCCTAGCTAAATGGATGGACCTGGAGGGCATCATCTTGAGTGAGGTAACACAATCACAAAGGAACTCACACAATATGTATTCACTGATAAGTGGATATTAGCCCAAAACTTAGGATACCCAAGATATAAGATACAATTTGCTAAATGCATGAAACTCAAGAAGAATGAAAATCAAAGTGTGGACACTATGCCCCTTCTTAGAATTGGGAACAAAACACCCATGGAAAGAGTTACAGAGACAAAGTTTGGAGCTGTGATGAAAGGATGGATCATCTAGAAACTGCCATATCCAGGGATCCATCCCATAATCAGCTTCCAAACGCTGACACCATTGCATACACTAGCAAGATTTTGCTGAAAGGACACAGATATAGCTGTCTCTTGTGAGTCTATGCCGGGGCCTAGCAAACACAGAAGTGGATGCTCACAGTCAGCTATTGGATGTATCACAGGGCTCCCAATGGAGAAGCTAGAGAAAGTACCCATGGAGTTAAAAGGATCTGCAACCCTATAGGGGGAACAACATTATGAACTAACCAGTACCCCCGGAGCTCTTGTCTCTAGCTGCATATGTATCGAAAGATGGCCTAGTCGGCCATCACTGGAAAAAGAGGCCCATTGGACTTGCAAACTTTATATGCCCCAATACATAGGAATGCCAGGGCCAAAAGAATGGGAATGGGTAGGTAGGAAAGTGGGGGGGGGTATGGGGGACTTTTGGGATAGCATTGGAAATGTAATTGAGGAAAATACGTAATAAAAGAAAGAAAGAAAGAAAGAAAGAAAGAAAGAAAGAAAGAAAGAAAGAAAGAAAGAAAGAAAGAAAGAAAGAAAGAAAATGGAGATATGCCTGAGCAGATTTTTATTCACGCACTGCAGTGTGCTCACTATGTAATCCTTTGGCAGCTTGCTAAGATCACTAAAAGCAGGTCTACAAAGGAGGACTTACTGCGCTTAAAGAAACAGATGAGTGTATTTTGCCAGATATGTCAGCATTACTTGACCAACATGAATACTACTGTTAAAGAACAGGCCTTCACTATTCTGTGTGACAGTTTGATGATCTTCAGTCACCAGATTATGTCTGGAGGGCATGACATGTTAGAGCCATTAGTTTATACTCCCCATTCTTTGTTGCGGCCTGCCCGCAGTCCACAACACGAACGGTTTAACTGAGAATGGCAGTTTGAACTGAAAAGAGAGGAATCTAGACGGGGCAGAAGAAAGAATGGAGCCAAGACAACGAACATTCTGATCAAGGCTCAATTTTACTATTTCCAGACACTCAGTTATAAAGGAAGGGGGAGGGAACCCAACTTTCCGCCAAGTAACTCAGGGTCCAGTAGCAGGACGAACACGTGTGTGCCTCCAGGCAGCAAAGGCAGGTTCCAGCAGTAGGCGTGGCAGGACGAATGAGCCGGTAGCTCCACCCTTGAGCAAGCAGGTTCCAGGCTGGGGGAAGGGAGGCCACATTTCCTCCCATTAGTTAACAAAACAAACAAAAATAAAAAAGGGGGTGGCCTGAGGCAGAAAAATTATCTATGTTCAATAGTTCTGCCTGAGTTCTTAGGGCTAAAGAAAAAACCTGTTTCCGTGGGATTCCCTAACTTTTCTAATGGTAAACTGTATTTGGCTAAGACTGTCTTTATTATCCTAGTAAACCACTAACAACAGAATAGGCTCTGACTTTATAATGCTAATTAGTGTTGAATAGGTAGCTACCTGTTTGCATTTTAAGTAGGGCGTTGGAACCCTGGCTAAGTTTAACTAAACAAATTTAGAATAACACTGAGCTGGTATTCCTCCGCAATTTTTGATGACAGGCAGGGGAAACAGTGAGAAGGGGTAAGACCAGCTCTTTAGTACAAGGCCAGTTGGCTTTTTTATTTGGGTGGGAGGCAGTGAAGGGCTTGCCCTTACGACAGTAAGGTCTCCAACCTCTCTCCCCCCTATTAATTAAGTTTAAATAGGCAATGTTTAACAGAGGTGATCAAATGATTCTTTTCATCCATAGATGAGTGGGTCTTTAACCTTGACTTGGGTGGACATTGACCTGATTTCTCCCGTGAGTGTTATAACAACTCACATCTGTGGCTCTTGGTATCTTTTGGGGAGGGGAGGCACAGCCTTAAGTATTTTTGGTTTTTAGCTGGAATCAGATACCAACCTCTTTCAAATCAGGTGTGTCGCACAGGGAACTCAGAAACGGTCAAGCTGGACCTTTCCTCTGTAGTAATCTCCTGTGCCAAGCGGTACCCATACTGTATTCATATGATTATGAATCAGTAGCGGAATTCTGAGTTATGCGCGGTCTCTATATGAGACTTGTCAACCTCAGATTTAGCAAAGCCTAGACAAGAATTATGTCAGTATTAACACCATTAATTTTGGTTAAAATAGGAGCTGAAAGTCTTTTCTCTTCATACCTGTTATTCCCGATAGCCTGAGGAACTAAGGACACCTTGCAGTAACAGCAAGGGTGAAAAGCCAGAGGCCAGCTAAGGGACTAAGCCCATCTCTATCAAAATAAGAACTAATCTCTGTAAATATATATGAAATTTCTACTTCCCTAGCTCTCCTGGTAAATCTAAATTTTATCTTAGACTGAAAACCACATGCTGGGATGTCCTTGGAAGGGAGATTAGCAGTACCACCTGTTTGCTCTTAGGGGCGGAGAACTGGAGAATGTGGATTGACCTGTTTGAGAAAAGGAAGAATTCTAAACAATGAGAGTGTAGCAATGTAATTTTTTTGTTTGGAGAAGTCAAGGTACTTTATTTAGATGCAAATTGTAAAACTAAAGCTAATCTCCGGCCTCCTGTAGGGGATTTGGCTCAGAGGAAAACAGTTTTTTTTTTTTTTTTTTTTGAGAGCTTCCACTCTCAGCTGAACTCTAAGCACAAGAGGAATTTTAGTCTTTAGAATGATACTTACGAGAAGAGACAGAATCTGTGTTTACCTGACGAATTAATCTTTTTGGTATCCACCGTGCTTCATCTTCATCTCGTGAAAAAGCACAAACCGAGCCTCTTCCCCAGATTAGAACTGGATCTGGACTCTTTCATTTATTCGTCAGGGCGTCCTTCCATTTTACCAATGCATAAGAATTAGAAGTAACTGGGTGCCAGTGGCGTTCCACTGCAGACTGACCTTTAATGTCAGTTTGTAAAAATTTTAGGACAAATAAGGTGAAGGCAAGATGAGCCTTTGGTGACCTTGGGGGAAATGCTCTGAATTAACTTTGCTAGGTAATTTAGAATATAGGAATCTCTAATAATTGAACTGAATATTAGACCAGTCTAAGATTGAGTTAGAATGGCTGGTCACACTGAAGAAGAGTGAAAAATCATTATGACTCTATTAAATGACTAATTTTACTAAGTCTGAATATACAGTCTCTGATATACTATTGCCATAAAGTTAAAAGGCTAGAAGCTAGTCTAAACTGGAAAAATGACAAGCAAGGATTTAAGGTAAACTTTCCTTGAGAAGCATTAGTTAATAAAATACTTTCCACTTAGGAAACAATATATACTGAAAGATTAAAACTTTTGGCTTCTTGTAAAGAAGCAGAAACAATAAACATTTTTCTTACATAATGTAAAGCTATATTAGCCATACGTAGAGGCAAAATTTTCTAGTGATTACCAGTTTACTAGAAGCAAAAATCTTTGAATTTAAGCATTATTTTAAACATCTGAATAGATCTGTAACACTGTTAAAAAGAAATTTTCTTGAACACAGGGAAAAACTTTTTTAGGCATTGTTTGCAAAACAAAAGAAAGGGCCACAAGCCGCTCTGGGGCTGCCCAGAGCCCTGTATTGACTCAAAGGTAAAATACGTTTTAATCTGAGCATTAATCTTAAATTTGCAATCAAACTGCAAGCTGCAGTCAATGGAACAATGGCAGTTTTAACCATAATTTTTAAGTTTTTGTGTAAGGTTAGGATAATATCTACAACTTTGGGAAAGCAAAACCTATGTTTAAAACAATTTATCACTGTTAAAATCAATATTAGAAGCATTACTATCATATTACGAAGTTTGGATATCAATTAATACCTATGAATACCTATTAAAGCAAGCTTTAACGCTTTAATAAAGAGGCATTGCTTTATATCTTATCTTAAATTTTACTATTTAGGATAGGAACCACATTTATCAATTTTTGAGTTAAGAAGATCTTTTTCTGAGGAGGCCTTCTCTGATAGGCACTCTTCCTGAGATACCACAAGCTCCGCCTGAGGGCAATTTAGCCCTGGAAAAGTTGCATCTTTTATAGCATCATTTACAAGCGCCCAGAGACCTAGGGTAAAATTATCTGTCTGAGCGATATTCAGGGCCTCACCAACTTTCTCCTGGGTTCCACAATCTATCGTTTCTTCTTCTTTGAACCATGGACAACAGCTATCTATCTTATCTAAAAGATCCATGACTTTGAACCCTTCCTTTTTCCACCTAAGCAGTTTTCTAAAAAACTGCGGCACACCGCCTGTCTCCGTATCTAGTTCCGATTAACGAACTACTGACCCCAAGCAGAAACAGTGTTGGGTCAGCACTGATTCAAACTTGATTTGTATCCTACCGCATCCTCAGCAACACTTTACAAAACTGAAATTTTAGGCTAGCGCTAACATGTGTACCTGTCCGTTGCTCCGATGCTCCTCCGATACGAAGATCCTTTCCTTTCTTGTGGAGCTCCACACAGCAGTCGTTTCTCTTAGCATCCCTCTGCCATTCTTTAGGTCCCTGTTCGGGCGCCAACTGTTGCGGCCTGCCCGCAGTCCACAACACGAACGGTTTAACTGAGAATGGCAGTTCAAACTGAAAAGAGAGGAATCTAGACTCTAGACGGGTCGGAAGAAAGAATGGAGCCAAGACAACGAACATTCTGATCAAGGCTCAATTTTACTATTTCCAGACACTCAGTTATAAAGGAAGGGGGAGGGAACCCAACTTTCCGCCATGTAACTCAGGGTCCAGTAGCAGGACGAACATGTGTGTGCCTCCAGGCAGCAAAGGCAGGTTCCAGCAGTAGGCGTGGCAGGACGAATGAGCCGGTAGCTCCACCCTTGAGCAAGCAGGTTCCAGGCTGGGGGAAGGGAGGCCACAATTCTTCATTGCAGTCTGAGTTGCTCAACTTTATTTTGGATCATGTCTTCATTGAACAGGATGATTATAGTAATATGCAGATGGTCAGCAAGAGGATGAAGTCAGCAAAATTGAAGCTTTGCATAAGAGGAGAAATTTACTTGCAGCATTTTGTAAACTAATTGTATATACAGTGGTGGAGATGAACACAGCTGCAGATATCTTCAAGCAGTATATGAAGTATTATAATGATTATGGTGATACCATCAAAGAAACAATGAGTAAAACAAGGCAGATTGACAAAATTCAGTGTGCCAAGACCTGTATTCTCAGTTTGCAGCAGCTTTTTAATGAGATGATACAAGAGAATGGCTATAATTTTGATAGATCATCCTCAACATTTAGTGGCATAAAAGAACTTGCTCGACGTTTTGCTTTAACTTTTGGACTTGATCAATTGAAAACCAGAGAAGCCATTGCCATGCTCCACAAAGATGGTATAGAATTTGCTTTTAAGGAGCCTAATCCACAAGGGGAGAGCCATCCACCTTTAAATTTGGCATTTCTTGATATTCTCAGTGAATTCTCTTCTAAACTGCTCCAACAAGATAAAAGAACAGTGTGTTTCTTTGGAAAAGTTCATGACCTTTCAGATGTCACTCCGAAGAGAAGATGTATGGCTTCCTCTGATGTCTTAACCGAAATTCTTTGCTAGCTGGTGGTGATGATGATACTATGTCAGTCATTAGTGGAATGAGCAGTTGGGGATCAAGTGTACGGACTAAAAAATCAAAACCATCTACAGGAAAACGGAAAGTGGTTGAAGGCATGCAACTAGCACTCCCTGAAGAAAGCAGTAGCAGTGACAGTATGTGGTTGAGCAGAGAGCAAACACTGCACACCCCTGTCATGATGCAGACACTACAGCTCACCTCCACTATTATGAGAGAACCAAAAAGGTTACGGCCTGAAGATAGCTTCATGAGTGTCTATCCGATGCAGGCAGAACACCATCAAACACCTCTGGATTATAATCGGCGTGGTACAAGCCTAATGGAAGATGATGAAGAGCCAATTGTTGAAGATGTTATGATGTCCTCAGAAGGAAGGATTGAGGATCTTAATGAGAGAATGGACTTTGACACCATGGATATAGACTTGCCACCATCAAAGAATAGAAGAGAGAGAACAGAACTGAAGCCTGATTTCTTTGATCCAGCTTCAATTATGGATGAATCAGTTCTTGTGGTGTCAATGTTTTAATACCAGTACACATTTAAATCTGTGGTGAAGTCATTTTCTAAGTGGAAGAGGAAATTTTAAAATAAAGTGTGGTAGATACAGTGAAATTCTGTACAGATTTTTCTCTAAGGAGAATATAACATGCTTATGCTTACCAAGATGAAGTGCATCGAGGGGCAGTTTTGTTTGCCTGAAAAAATAAAGGACAAGTAAACAATTTGATGATAAGCTACAGTTTTTCTTAGAAAGTAAATATTTTATTTATGCGCTGTTAGTTGGCTTTTAAAAGAATTATTTCATGCTTTTTTAAAAAAATATAACAATCTGAAGAAGTATTTGGTACAGATAAGAATCTTCTCACATTTATTTACTGGTTGTACTAAATAATGATGACCTCAGCTGGATTTCTGTTTACATCCATGAAACAAAAGTTAAGGATGGATTTATTCCCTGACCCTGAAATTGTAGGATAGAATTGTTTTTAGCATTCTAAATTTAAATGCTTAAAACATCAATCAACAAAACTTTGTTTTAAATGTTGTAATAGTGGAAAAAAGTTAAACTTATAAGCAGAACTTTGACAATTTTTCATCTAAAATATATTTTAAGATATTTTTAAAATCCAAGAGCTTCTGTATACTTTTCAGAAATGTCCAGATGCAGTGAACTGCCAGAAGGTAACCAGTCTTGAACATGCTTATCCCATAGCAGCCCTGAAAGTTTGCTTGTCCTTTAAGATAAAACTGTAACGTTGTGATATTCCTTCCAGTAGTGCCACTGTATTTTGTCAAATAAAAGAAGCTTATTGTAGTAAACAAAAAAATAAAAGAATGAAAGGGCTATGGATGGTGTGTGGAAGATGGTGTGTGCTACCTTTTTAAAGGTAGCATGGAAGAAGACTGTGTAGAGAGGTAATTTTACCTCATAAGTAGTATGACATACATATACATGAAAGTAGATGGAGAATGGGAATTGAAAGGAAGATGGCTGGGGGAAATGAGGGGATACTTTGATATAGATATATGTGGCTGTCTCCATGAGGTCTAATTTGGACTCTATGGAGGTGAGGTTGTATTTGGGATTTATTGTGTGAGAGAAACCTAAAGAAAAACATATGGAAGAGCACATCTGATTATGAGAGAATCTCAGCTATGAATATTTGGCAGCATTAATATTTTGAAAATGCCTATACTTCCCACAGAAATTCATGTATGGATTTTGTGCTGTTCTCATCCAAAGCCAGGGATATTTTGAATAGAGATAAAAAGGAGGAAACTTCATATAGAGCTTGAAAAGACCCTAAAGGGCCAACAATGGGGAGAAAGAACAATGTTGGAGGCATTAAATATTTGATTCCGGCTACTCTAAGAGAAAACACAACAAAGATGTTTCTAAGACAAAACAAAAGGACCAGTGAGATGCAATAGAGGCCACAGAATTTAACATGAATGTCCAGAATTATTTTTTTTTTGTATAGCATCATTTATTTAAGGAAGAAAGTAATGAAATGGAACGTGGCCTATGGTTTGCTGACCGTGCCTTAAGAGAATCTATTTGATCCTCTGATATGTAATTTCATCTTGAGTACATGTCTTTTTTTTTTATTACATATTTTCCTCAATTACATTTCCAATGCTATCCCAAAAGTCCCCCATACCGCCCCCCACTTCCCTACCCTCCCATTCCCATTCTTTTGGCCCTGGCATTCCCCTATATTGGGGCATATAAAGTTTGCAAGTCCAATGGGCCTCTCTTTCCAGTGATGGCCGACTAGGCCATCTTTCGATACATATGCAGCTAGAGACAAGAGCTCCGTGGTACTGGTTAGTTCATCATGTTGTTCCAACTATAGGGTTGCAGATCCCTTTAGCTCCTTGGGTACTTTCTCTAGCTTCTCCATTGGGAGCCCTGTGATACATCCAATAGCTGACTGTGAGCATCCACTCCTGTGTTTGCTAGGCCCCTGCATAGTCTCACAAGAGACAGCTATCTTTGGGTCCTTTCAGCAAAATCTTGCTAGTGTATGCAATGGTGTCAGCGTTTAGAAGCTGCTTATGGGATGGATCCCTGGATATGGCAGTCTCTAGGTGGTCCATCCTTTCATCACAGCTCCAAACTTTGTCTCTGTAACTCCTTCCATGGGTGTTTTGTTCCCAATTCTAAGAAGGGGCACAGTGTCCACATTTTGGTCTTCATTCTTCTTGAGTTTCATGCGTTTAGCAAATTGTATCTTATATCTTGGGTATCCTAAGTTTTGGGCTAATATCCACTTATCAGTGAATACATATTGTGTGAGTTCCTTTGTGATTGTGTTACCTCACTCAAGATGATGCCCTCCAGGTCCATCCATTTGGCTAGGAATTTTATAAATTCATTCTTTTTAATAGCTGAGTAGTACTCCATTGTGTAAATGTACCATAATTTCTGTATCCATTCCTCTGTTGAGGGACATCTGGGTTCTTTCCAGCTTCTGGCTATTATAAATAGGGCTGCTATGAACATAGTGGAGCATGTGTCTTTCTTACCGGTTGGGACATCTTCTGGATATATGCCCAGAAGAGGTATTGCTGGATCCTCCGGTAGTACTATGTCCAATTTTCTGAGGAACCGCCAGACTGATTTCCAGAGTGGTTGTACGAATGTCCAGAATTATTAAGTTTTCTTCTTTTTAACATGTGTATACAACATAGTTGAGTGTGTGTGAGCACATGTGTCTTTGTATTTGTTCATTTGCTTATGAAGGTATAAATTTTATGTTGGGTATCTTCTTTAATCATTCACCACTTTATTGAGGCAAGGCCTTTCCCTGAGCCAAGAGCTCTTTAATATGGCTCATGTAGCTAGCCAATTTTCCCCAGGAATGTTTAATCTTTGCTTCCTTAGTATTGTAGTTTCAGGTTGCCACCATTCAAGTATGGCTTTTAGGAGGGTCTTGAGATTAAAAAACTGTATGTTCATGCTTGCACAGCAAGTACCATATCCGCTGAGCTATCTTGTCAGTCAACATTGAAGGTATCAAGACAGATGTCGGTGAAAAGACAGACTAATTAGCAAGTTACACTAAGAAACATGATATCATTCCACAGAAGATGGACAGATCTCCAGTCAGTCATAGTGATAGTGATTTCTGTAATTCCAGCACTAGGAAGATGAAGACAGGAGAATAAAAATGAGGAAGACTATTCAATACCGCAAATAAAACAACATATCTGCCATCAATTAACAATTTTTATGTCCATTTTTCCCATGAAATTTGCAGTGCACTTCCAGGGAATTTGTATTGGTGGTGGAGTGAACTAAAAAGTCTAAAGAGATAAAAAAAAAAATTGACTGTATTGATGAACATGGCCACCTAGACCTCTGTTGTTCATGTACATGAAACTACGGAAAAACTAAGGTAAAAACACAAGGAGCACAGAGGAATTGTGCAAGCACATTTCCCCTATGGCAGGTGTGAAAAAATTAATTTTCTCATCTATCCTTCTCAGCCTGAGGGACAAGCTCCCTTGGGACTTTTATGACTAGAGCTCAGTCTTCTTAGAGTGCTTGCAGAATGTCAGGATGGTAGAGAGGTGTCGATAGATGAAGACTGTAAGCCAGACATACAGCATGAACTGTCACTTTAAATATTCCCAAACTTGTACAATTTCTGGACATGCTCCTGAAAAAAATGTTTTTAACAGTCAGTCAGGTAAGAGAGTGAATTAGGATTAAAATACACGAATCTTTAGTCTGTCTGTAACATTAGACACCAATGGCAGGGTTCAATCTGATTGCCTTTCTAGTGATGGACTCCTCACTCTGTATGAGGATCAGGAAGCTTCCTTGGCTTCTTTCGTTCATTGCATTGTACTTGATTCCTGTTTGGAGAATATTTAGTTTTCCAAATCTGAAAATTCTAAATATTGAAAGTGTGGTGTACAAGAATGAGTTCTGATTGTACAGAGAAGTCTAGTTAATAGTTTTCATTAGTCTGTAAATAATTTCCCTATATTTGTTTTAGTGCTATCATTTTAACTTCTGGCTCAGAGAATTATAAATATATTTTATAATGGGGCTAGGTTTTAAACATGTATTTCTGTTGTGTTTATAAACACATAGAAGAGGCATCACCATGAATTGTTTGAAAGCAACCCTTGACAGAATTACAGAAGTGGTAACCCCATTTCTCAGAATGTCTTCCAGCTATCAAATTTAGAATCCTCAAGATCCTTATTCGTGTTCCCCAGCTCATTAATTATTTTCTTCATCTGGTTATCTCTAAGGTTTGGGTGATTCCCCCTTTGTAGGACTCATACTAGTGTCAGCCTCTGTTCAACTCCACTGCAGATAAGGAGTTCCCTTGGTGGCTCCAAGCAGCATGGACCCTCCACACAGTTATTTTGATTCTTCCTTTTGTACAGTGAATCCAGGGCATCTTTAATAGAAAGGAACCAGAGGAAGCTACTTCTCAAAACTATGTCTGCTCTAATCAGTGTTATTTAGGAAGGTAATTCAAGTACTTTCCTAATATAGAAAAAAAGAGAAAAGAAGAGAAGAGAAGAGAAGAGAAGAGAAGAGAAGAGAAGAGAAGAGAAGAGAAGAGAAGAGAAGAGAAGACTTAAAAAGTCTTTTAGTAAACTGTGAAAGTGTAGTAAAATATTAAATGTTTTACAATTAATTTACTCATAATTACTTAAGAATTTTACCTTCATTGAGAGAAACACCATTATTTTAATTAATTATGGTCTTAAAAACAAAAGGATATATTTTTACAGAAAATGAGTTTTGAAAGAAAGGAATAGAGGGATTGTATTTGAAAAAAGAGGCAGACTAATACAGAAAACATATATTTAGATGATAGAAGAGCTGGACAATTTCAGCATCTGTGGAGAAAATTGAGATGAGGCAGACAGGCTTCTGGAATCTCAGAAGAGAACACAGCTACCACTGGCACAGTGATGGAGCTAGAAGAGAGGAGAGGAAAGTTCTTTAGTATCTGACAAGTGAGCTTATTTTAAGATAAGTGTAATAAGGGACCCAAGAAGCTAGACCACAAAAAAGACAGGATTTCAAGTTTGCTAAAGTGAGTACATATTCGTTGCTGCTGGTGAAATGAGGGAGGGACTGCAGAGGATACACAGGGAGAGCTTTTCTGTTCCAGGGTCTCTGGGATTGAAAAACACACCTCAAGACATCTAGAAAAACAGAAGCACAAAAGGCACAAGTCATAATGCAAGGTAAGTTAGATGGCAGAGCAACACAAGTCTCTAGCCCCAGCACTTGGGAGGCTGAAGTAGGAGAATTGTACTTATATGGAGACTATGTTCCAATAAACAAACAAACAAACAAACAAAGGAAGAAGTCTGGGGAAAAGGCCCCATCTGTTAAGTGCTTACTATCCAAGCAGAAAAAAACAGGTATAGATCCTTAACACTCAGCAATAAAGAATGGGTGTGGTAACCTGTGTTTGAGTACAGAGACCTGGGGAAATAGAGGCAGGAGAATTTCTGGAGCTCTCTGTCAAGTCAACCTAGGAGAAATGGTGACCTACACATTAAGTAGGATACTGTACCTCAATAAATAAATAAATAAATAAATAAATAAATAAATAAATAAATAAATAAATTTAGAAAGATATCTGATATCAGCCAATTGTTTCTACATGTGCTCACATACCTTTAGAAATTTAACTTGAAAATACTTAATAGATAATATTTTAGGGAACTTGAAGTGCAACATCAAATATAGTTCAGAAAAATAAATGCAAATATCGTCAGACTCTTTGGCTATTGTGATCATATGCTTCCATGGTATTTCCTAGGTTGTGAATAAGAAAAAAGGCTATATAAGAACATTTCTATTTTTTCTACATTTTACATAGACAAAGTATAGTTACTGCTATATTTAAAACATAGCTTTACTTTTCATTTTACACATTAAAAATTATTAATTATTCAGTTAGTTTGCAAGACAATGGATTTCCCTGTGGGATTTCTCAAACACACTTCATTTTCATTGACTTTGCTCCCTCTCCTGTCATCTCCCTATCTCCTTCTCTTATGTTGATCCCCTGGACTTCCTTTACATATTGTTCCACTGTTTTTCTTATTTCTTTCTAGAAATCTCTCCTTTTCCTAGTCACATTGTCCTCTTTCTAGTTTTGTGGTTTTAACCATGCTTACACCCTCTTGGATCTACATATTTAACTAGGACTGAATATAAGAACGAACATAGGGTATGTTCATTTCTGTGCCTTTGTTGCCTGCCTAACATCATAGAATTAGTTCCATGTATTTTTCTGCAAAGACATAATTTCATTTTAATTTACAGATGGATAAAATTTCATTGTGTATATGTACGAAGTTTTCATTCTTCCTTGCTACACAATGAGCATCGAGGCTGATTCATTTTCCTAACTATTGTGAATGCAGTAGGATTGAACATAGACATACAAGTATCACTGTAGCAGGATGTATAGTCCTTTGGGTTCATCCCAGGATCAGTATAGCTGGGTCATGTGGTGGTTCTACTTTTAATTTTTAGAGACACAACCAGCCTGATTTCCATGGAGGATGCACCACTATATGTTCCTCACCAGCATTTGTTGTCCTCTGCTTTCTTAATGAAGGCCATTAAGCCCGGAATGAGAGAAATGATAAAGTAAGCTAACTTGCATTTCTTTGGTAGCTCTGGAAACCAAACACTTTAAAATAACTTATTAGTCATTCATCTCTCTCTTTTTTGAGAAATGTCAATTTAGGTCTTTAGTCCATTTATTAATTACTAGAGTTTTCTGTGGTTAACATCTGCAATCAATTACATACTTTAGATATTAATCCTGTGCCTGAAGCATACCTAGAGAATATTTTTGCTAATTGTGCAGACTCTGTGGATAGCATCTTTGCTGTGCAGAATATTTTAATTTCAGGTAATCACATTGGCCAATAATTATGGTGCTATGTTTCTTTTCTTTAAAGGGCCAGTGGTTGGAATGAGACAATCAACTCATCCTCCTCTAGTTAGAATCTTTCAAGTGTATTTACCTCCCAGATGTCTACCTGGTAGACTATTTAAAAGCTACTCCATGATGGAGCCAACTTAAGCAATAGATAAGGCAAAGATAGGTTCAAAATGAAGATGGTCACACAAAGAAAGGATGGTGAGCTTGTGTTCTATTAAAAGTCACTAACTAAAAATGAAATGATTAAGGATAATGTAGTAAATTAGAAGATGTTTGATCACAAAAACACAACAGACATATATTTAACATTGTACTTTAACATAGTAATGGATAAATACCAGGAGAAATTGAGAAGGCATCATGAAAAATAATAACTACTTCTCAAAATATGTTGGTTATAAAAAGAAAATCTATGGCCAGAAGGACTGGTCAACATGCAGGGTAGTATTATATACTAATTGTCCTTTCTTATAGGTGATGTTCAATCAAACCTCAGTCACTGAATTTCTCCTCCTGGGAGTGACAGACATACAAGAATTAAACCCTATTCTCTTTGTGATTTTCTTCACCATCTACTTTGTTAATATAACAGGAAATGGAGCCATCCTGATGATTGTCATCTTGGACCCAAGACTTCACTCACCTATGTATTTCTTCCTGGGAAACCTAGCATTGTTAGATATCTCCTATTCTACTGTAACAGTGCCAAAGATGCTGCAAAACCTCCTCTCCACAAACAAAGCTATTTCCTTCTTGGGATGCATAACTCAGCTCCATTTCTTCCACTTTTTGGGTAGCACTGAGGCCATGCTGCTGCCAGTGATGGCATTTGACCGCTTCGTGGCTATCTGCAGACCACTTCACTATTCTGTCATCATGAATCACCAGCTCTGTATTCACATGACTGCTACTATCTGGATCATGGGCTTTTTCCATGCCTTACTTCACTCTGTAATGACATCTCGTTTGAGCTTCTGTGGTCTCAATCATGTCCATCATTTCTTCTGTGATATTAAGCCATTGCTGGATCTGGCCTGTGGAAACACTGAGCTCAACCTTTGGCTGCTCAATACAGTCACAGGCACCATTGCCCTCACTCCCTTTTTTCTGACATTTCTCTCCTATTTCTACATCATTACCTATCTTCTCCTCAAGACCCGTTCTTGCAGCATGCTCCACAAAGCACTGTCTACTTGTGCCTCTCACTTCATGGTTGTTGTTCTCTTCTATGCTCCTGTTCTCTTCACATACATCCGTCCTGCCTCAGGCAGCTCTCTGGATCAGGACAGAATCATTGCCATCATGTACAGTGTGGTCACCCCTGCTCTCAATCCACTCATCTACACCTTGAGAAACAAGGAAGTGAGGAGTGCATTGAATAGGAAGTTGAGAAGATGGCTCTGACCTGAAGAATCTAAAGAAGTCTGCTTCAGTGCAAATAACCAGGCAATGAAAAATTAAGATATATTTCTGAAATTAAGATATGTTCTTATGTATAATAAATGTACAAATATATTTCTGACCAAATTGAATATAATGTCAAATATATCTAAACATATTGATGTTTTAAAGCAAAGGAAGCTTAATTTGTGGCCCTCTAGCCATAGAATTTGTTCACTGAATTTGATTTTGGCATATCAGTTGATGACATTGACATGTAACTTACTGTAACATGTCATGTATGTACCTGGGTATAGAAAGTTGTGTATTCTACCCATGTCTAGTATATTGATCATCTTTCATCTTATATTGTTTGGATGAATTATTATTATGCTTGCTTATTTTGAAGTATTATTTTTTTACTTTTTTTTAAATTGGGTATTTATTTCATTTACATTTCCAATGCTATCCCAAAAGTCCCCCACTCGCTCCCCCACCCACTCCCCCACCAACCCACCCCCACTTCTTGGCCCTGTTGTTCCCCTGTACTGAGGCATATAAAGTTTGCATGACCAATGGGCCTCTCTTTCCACTGATGGCCGACTAGGCCATTTTCTGATTCATATGCAGCTAAAGACACGAGCTCCTGTGGGGTACTGGTCAGTTCATATTGTTGTTCCACCTATAGGATTCCAGATCCCTTTACCTTCTTAGGTACTTTCTCTAGCTCCTCCATTGGGGGCCCTGTGATCCATCCAATAGCTGACTGTGAGCATCCACATCTGTGTTTGCTAGGCCCCGGCATAATCTCACTAGAGACAGCTCTATCTGGGTCCTTTCAGCAAAATCTTGCTAGTGTATGCAATGGTGTCAGCGTTTGGAAGCTGATTATGGGATGGATCCCTGGATATGGCAGTCTCTAGATGGTCTATCCTTTCATCACAGCTCCAAACTTTGTCTCTGTAACTCTTTCCATGGGTATTTTGTTCCCAATTCTAAGAAGGGGCAAAGTGTCCACACTTTGGTCTATTTTGAAGAATTACTAAAACTATGGATTTTCAATTTGAAAGGTTAGTTGCAAATTATGAATGTGCTACTAAAAGTTTCAGTGATAAAACATTTATTTTAAGCCTAATTTTGATACTGTTAATATTGGTAGTGAGTGGATAAATATTTATTTGTAAAATTTTATTACTGATTATTATTATTTTTGAGACTAGGTCTCCTGTAACTCAGGCTGGCCTTGAATTCCTCGTGACTTGCTTCCAACTCTTAATTGTTGGGATTATAGATCTGTATGTACCACACCTGCCTGGAATCTCCAGACCTGGTAAGGATTGAGAGGAGACACATAGTAGGACCCTGGTGTGGCTTTATAGACTATCTCCAGACTGTCTAGCTCTCTAACTATACTAAAAGGCTGATAATGATTTCTAAAATGTCCTAAAGACTTTCTTGCTCTATCTGACAGTTAAAATCCTTTGGTTTAGGCCACTAATACCTGTAGTTTAACAGCGAAGGTGTGGGGTATTAAGTAAAGGATTCATTGCCAGAGACCTTTCCATTTTGTCCACGTGCCTCTTGCTTTTCAGGCTAGGGGAAAGTTTGAAGCAATAAACTTCTATAGAACCTAGACAAGAGGGTAACACTCATAGAATGAGAAACTTTCACATAAGCAAATATGCATAAACACATAAATTTACATACAGACTCATGCATGAACATTTATACATTTCCATTCACACAAGTTGGGACCAACTTCCATACATTTTGACAATTACATATTTATACACAATATCTACACTTACATATGCATTTGGGGCAAATGACCAATCAGCAGTGCAGAAAGAAATCGCTTGTTTTAGATGAAAAATGATCTCCAATCTTTACTGCAGACAGAAAGAAAAAGCTTCTGCCCTGTTAATGGTAAATGAATTAAACCCAAGTTCGTGAGTAGAAAGTTTTGACACTTTTAATAAGACTAAGCCTGCCTTGCTATTAAGAAAAGACCTATTCTGTCTCATGGTAAGCACAAGGCTGCCTGCTCCTTCTGCTCTCTGCACCTTCTTTTTTTTTTTTCTTTCTCTCGCCATTATGTATATTGCTTTCTTAGTTTGTTATGCTACCTCTAAGTTATTGCACTCTGTATTATCCTAATCTTGCTCTCTTCTCCTGTTCTGATGTCAAAATAATGCTCTTACTCTCGATGCCTTTTCTCACAATGTTATGCCTTTACTTCTAAGTTCTTCTTGAGTTCAGCTCTGTATGAAAAGTTCTTTTGTGGCCTGGCTAAAAATTTATCCTCAGTTCTGTCTAAAAATTTCTCCTCAGCTCAATTCTAACACTTCTCCTTTCCTCAGTATTTATACACCTTTCAGAATATATGATCACAAGGTAAAATGTTCATCACAAGTTCACACATGAAATCAAATCATAAATTGAATAAGAATTTTACAACAGAGAATGTTTACATGAATATCCATTAAGAGTATGTATCTGGCTAAACATGCATCACCTGCCACACCTTCAAAGATTGGTTGGGAGTTTAAAAAAAAACATAACAAAGTTATTAGTAAATTTTCTATAGATAAACCTAGTCAATATTTTGTGTTCTGTAGTAGCTCCTATAATAAATCATTATTTCCCTTTTATGAGCTTCAATTAATGGTTTTACAACCTCTTGGAATGTGCTCTGGGCAATAGAAAGTCTGTTTAGTATCTAGGTGTAATGATGGGGAGACTGACAGAATTCTCATTGCAGTTTTGATTATCAGAAAAGGACCTAATAGCAGTCTCACTATAAAAGAGCTTAATAAATAATGATATAATTTTAGAAATTCTTATTGGGTAATCATTAAGAATTAAGAAGTCATCTATTTGTTTATGTAGCATAACTAAGACTGTACAACTTCAATCTTCTGCCTGAACCTGGCAAAGGGTGCTAAGGTCCCCAAAGGACCCTCCACATCGCAGGACCTCTAGCACATCCAGGACCTCGGGATCACAGGTGAGTGGAACGCAACATCAGCTCCAAAGAATCCCAGAGGGTCTTGTGCCAGCAGAATCAGGGACACAGGAACCCCGCCAGACCAGAGGCTGGTACTCTTTCCAGTTGGGACCAGCCCCACCATCTTCCCTGTGACCCAGCAGAGGGCACCAAGGTTCCCAGAGGACTCTCCATGCTGCAAGACCCCTAGCACACCCAGGACCTAGGGATCACTGGAGAGCATGTGGGTGGCAGAAGCAACAGAGCTTCTTGGACAGGGTCCCTTCTGGCCTTCATTCTCACGCAGGAGGCAGAGCTGAGATCCAGACCCCTGGGCACCTTCCTTGCCAGAGGAGAGTCTGCCTACAGTGAGGGCTCTGACCCCAGGACTCAGTAGGTGGGTCAGGGCTCCAGACTGCTGGACACATTCCCTGCAAGAGGAAAGCTTGCCTGCAGAGACTGCTCTGACCACTGGGACTCAGGTGAGAGTTGGACTCCCAGGAGTGCTGACAGAGACTAACAGAATCACAGGAGGAACAAGCTCCTGAAAAAGACAGCTAGAACATTAACAACAGAGGTTACCAGATGGCAAAAGATAAACATAAGAATATCACTAACAGAAACCAAGAAGACTGGGCATCATCAGAACCCTATATGCCCACCACAGTGAGTACTGGATACGGCAACACACTCGAAAAGCAAGACTCGAATTTGAAATCATATCTTATGATGGTGGTAGAAGATTTTAAGAAGGGCATTAATAACTCACTTAAAGAAATACAGGAGAACACTGCTAAACAGGTAGAAGCCCTTAAAGAATTAGAGGAAAACACTGCTAAACAGGTAGAAGTCCTTAAAGAGGAAACACAAAAATCCTTTAAAGAATTACAGAAAAACACAACCAAACAGGTAATAGAATTGAACAAAACAATCCAAGATCTAAAAGTGGAAGTAGAAACCATAAAGAAAGCCCAAAGGAAGAAAACTCTGGAGATAGAAATCCTAGGAAAGAAATCTGGAACCATAGATACAAGCATCAGCAACAGAATACAAGAGATGGAAGAGAGAATATCAGGTGCAGAAGATTCCATAGAAAACATGGACACAATAATCAAAGAAAATGCAACATCCAATAATATCCTAACATCAAAACATCAAGGAAATTCAGGACACAATGAGAAGACCAAACTTAGGTATAGATAGGTATAGATGAGAATGAAGACTTTCAACTTAAAGGGCCGGTAAATATCTTCAACAAAATTATAGAAGAAAACTTCCCTAACCTAAAGAAAGAGATGCCCAAGAAGCCTACAGGACTACAAATACACTGGACCAGAAAAGAAATTCTTCCCGACACATAATAATCAGAACAAAAAATGCACTAAATAAAGATAGAATATTAAAAGCAGTAAGGGGAAAAGGTCAAGTAACGTATAAAGGCAGACTTATTAGAATTACACAAGAATTCTCACCAGAGAATATGCAAGCCAGAATATCCTTGACAGATGTTATATAGACACTAAGAGAACACAAATGCCAGCCCAGGCTACTATACCCAGCAAAACTCTCAACTACCATAGATGGAGAGACCAAGATATTCCACAACAAAACCAAATTCACACAATGTCGTTCCACGAATCCAGCCCTTCAAAGGATAATAAAGGGAAAACTCCAACACAAGGATGGAAATTTTGCCCTAGAAAAACCAAGAAAGTAATCCATCAGTTTATATATATATTATAATATAGTACCTTCTGTTTCTATTTTGTGGAATAGTTTGAGGAGAGTTGAAATTAGGTCTTCTTTGAAGGTCGGATAGAACTCTGCACTAAACCCATCTGGTCCTGGGCTTTTTTGTTTGTTTGTTTGGGAGACTATTGATGACTGCTTCTATTTCTTTAGGGGATATGGGACTGTTTAGATCGTTAATCTGATCCTGATTTAACTTTGTTACTTGGTATCTGTCTAGGAAGTTGTCCATTTCATCCATGTTTTCCAGTTTTGTCGAGTATAGCCTTTTGTAGTAGGATAGATTTTATTTATTAAAAAGAAAATTCATAGAAGTGTGATATTTGTTTTATTTAAATTGACCAGGTTGTGTGAGGGGTATTTATTTAATTGTTTATTTATTCCCTTATGTTTTTTGCAGGGTTACCAGATGAAGCTGGGTGCCTCCACTCACTGCTCTGGGATCTAATGTGCTCTGATTTTCTCATTTTCAGGAAAGCTAGCCATGATTTCTAATTTATGTACCATCAGGATTCCTGCTCGGTGGTGCATGGTGCACACCTACATACTGTGCACGGTGTAAGTTTTAAGTCTCCAAAGGTACTTGAAGACCTTGTTTAAAATGACCTTTAAAAAACGTTTGATTGATTCCTGTGAGTTTAACAATCTGCACCCAAATCCCCATTCACATCCTTCATATCTACCCTTTGCCCTCACAACCTACATACCAAACAACATACATACATACATACACACACTCAGACACACACACACACACACAAGCATATAAAACATCTCATCATGGAAGCTGTAGTATGGCACAGTGTGTCCCACAGCATATCCCTCTGTCCACATATCTTCACTTGCATGTTCATTGCAATGAGTAAGTGGTCTGGTTCCAGGTCTCTGGCTTCTGTGACACCATCAATATTGGATACTCACTGGGTCTCCTTCTCGTTATTCTGTTGCTGCCCTGTATATTGGAGATCTTGGACTCCTGGATCAACAGGACTGGCCCTTTAAGAAGTCCCAATGTTTGCACATGGTAAAGATTTTTGTGTGGGCCATTTCAGAGCTCTGGATCTTAGTCTGGGTGGTAGCTGAGCTGGTTAGTGCACCATCAGAGTAAGCTCTCCAGCACTCTTCTGCTTTGGCCACCCAATGACATCTGCAGGAAGCAGTGTCAATTCTCCTGCCATCATGCCCTCTGGGCCAGCTCAACCACACCCATAGTTGCAGCCAACTCCACTGTGCAGCCCAGTCAAGGCAGAGTACCATCTCTCCCAATTGATGAATCCTGCAAGGGGATGGCTCACACTTGTCCACTCAACCAGAGAGCCAGCTCTACTGTGCAGCACAGACAAGATACAGTACCAGCGCTTCTGAGTTCCTCAGTACATGAGGAGCAAGGCCAGTTCATCTTCCCTCTTAACCAAATAGAAAGCTCTCCCAACTGCTGCAGGTGAGGACAGTCAGACAGCAGACAACGTCCATGCTGTTCATGCCACCTCACAACAGAAGAGTGGAGTGACCATCTCTCCAATGCTCTTGCCCTTGGGACTGGATCACTCTGCCCTATCCACAGCTCTACTGTGCAGCTAAGGTGAACTGCAGGTCCTGCTCTCCCAAGTGTTTAAAGGTGGTGAGAGGGAGGAGGAAGAGGGCATCAGTTCCATACTCACCCCACCTCATGGCAGAAAAGTGGTAGGGCCATCTCTCCCTTTGTGATACTCACAGGACCACTCACCATAGTCCACACCCTCAGGGTCAACTCTGCTGCACTGTCCAGACAAGGTATAATATCCACTATCTCCAGTGTTGGAGCTGGTGAGGAGCTATTCCCTTTTCATAACCTCAATGGGCAGCTTTGAGAACTGCACCTGTGCCACCATACCAGTGGTGACAGGATCACTTCTCCCACATTCATTTCTTCAGGGCCAGTTCACCCGCACCACCACCACCAGGGCCAGCTAAACTGTGTTGCCTGAGCAAGGTTCAGGGCCTGCTCTCCAAACTTCAACTGTTGGTGAGACATAGAGTCATTTCTTAAAATCACTACAATCAGTGAGAGGCAGGGTCACTTCTGAACAGCTACTCGAAGTCAAAATGGTACCCTGCCACTGCCCTGACAATGGATATCCCCATGTTCTCTAGTGATAATATGGACCATGGACATTGATACCATCTACTGCTGCTGCTTTATCAAGGATCCAGTCATGCCAAGTAGTGTCAATGGCTCGCCTGTGCCAAGCACTTGAGTGCAGGTCTGTGGGTGCCAGGATGGCTCTACATTATGGTAGGCAGGGCTCTGTGTGTCTATGGCCCACCCATGCTGAAGGGCAGGTCTCTGGGCATCTTTCCCCATCCTCACCTGAGGCATGGCATAATGCAGATCTCTGTCTGTCTTCCTCCTCCCATGCTGCACCATCTGGATTTGATTTGATTTGACTTGATTTGATTTGATTTGATTTGATTTGATTTGATTTGATTTTTATTTATCCTAGGCATAAAAAAAATTTGGCCACCAAGCCAAGCATCAACCTAGGATGAACAAACTAACATTTGCTCTGCCCCTGACTCATATAAGAACCATACCACCAATAAGGTGTTTCTTTGCTCATTGCCACAGGAGTATACTGTCCTTTAAAAAGTAAGATATATGGATACTTTACGGAAGTTGTATTTGCTGAAAGCAAGAAACTGTGCTGCACAGCTCTCTTTGTTCTGTGAAGCTGATTACAGTATAAATTAAATTTAAGAATGAAAGGGCAATGGATGGTGTGGGGAAGGCTTTTAGGTTTTTGTTAAGATTTATTTATTTTATATGTATGAGTACATTGTAGCTGTACAGATTGTTGTGAGCCTTCATGTCATTGTTTGGAATTGAGGGTTTGTTTTTTTTTTTTTTTTTTTTGGACCTCTGCTCACTCTGGAAAACCCTGCTTATTCAGTCCCTGATCGCTCTGGCCCAAAGATATTTTTATTATTATAAATAAGTACACTGCAGCTGTCTTCAGACACACCAGAAGAGGGCGCCAGATCTCATTATGGGTGGTTCCCAGCCACCATATGGTTGCTGGCTTTTGAACTCAGGACTTTCAGAAGAGCAGTCAGTGTTCTTACCTGCTGAGCCTTCTCACCAACTCAGGGGTGAAGGCTTTTAACAGTAACAGGGAACAAGTGTATGTAGAGAGGTAATTTTACCTCATAAGTCATATGACATATATATACACATGAAAGCAGGTGAACGGTACTAGAAAAAGAGAGGGTTGGGAAGGATGTAAGCAAAGTGGGACAAAAATGAGGAGATACTATAATATAGAGGGGACGTTGCATTCAGGATGTATTGTGTGACGGAAAACTAAAGAAAATATAGTTGAAGAAAACACCAGATTATGAACAAAGCTCAGCTGTGCATAATTTAGCAGCATTAATATGTTGAAATGGCTATATTTCCCACAGAAATCCCATGTACAGAGTTTGTACTTACCTCATCAAAACCCCGGGAATATTTTTAGCAAATACAAAAGGAAGGAATTTTATATGGAGCTTGAAAAGATACCAAAAAGCCAAAAAGGAGAGCAAGAACAATGTTGAAGGTGTTACATTTGATCCAAACTACTCTATAGTGAAATTGTGACACAGATGTTTCTAGTACAAAAATGGAGACATAGACCAGTAAAATGGAGTGTATGCCACAGAAGTAAACCCAAACACCCAGAATTATTTGGTTTTTTTCTTTTTACACACGTGTATAGATGGCTGAATATGTACAGGCACATGCATCCTTATGTTTGCCCATTTGCCTGTGAAGGTTTAAAATTTATATTGGTTGTGTTATTCAATCCCTCTTCACATTATTGAGACAAGGCCTGTCCCTGAACCAGGAGTTCTTTGATATATCTGGTCTAGATAACCAACATTCCATAGGAATCTCCAGTCTTTGTCTTTTGAGTGCTGGCATTTCAGGTTGCCACCATTCAAGTATGACTTTAGGAGGGCCGTGGGTTAAAAACTATATTGCTCATGCTTACACAGCACGTCCCCTATCCATTGAGCTATCTTGCCAGCCAACATTGAGTGTATCAAGACAGATGTTCTAGAAAAGAGAGACCAATTAACAAGTGATCCTAAGGAAACATGATATCATTCCACAGAAGACAGAAAGATCTCCAACCAGTCATTGTGGTATATTTCTATAATTCCAGCACTGGGGAGATGAACAAATCAATACAATGTATCTGCCATTAGTTAAAAAAAAAAAAAACTTTTGTCTGGCCTGGAAAGATGGCTTAGCGGTTAAGAGCACTGACTGCTCTTCCAGAGGTCCTGAGTTCAATTCCCACCAACCACATGATGGCTCACAACCATCTGTAACGGGATTTGATGTCCTCACTGGTGTATCTGGAAACAGCTACAGTGTACTCAAACAAATAAAATAAATATACCTTTTAAAAAAAAAAACTTTTGTCTCCATTTTTCTCATTAAATGCATAGTGCATTTCCAGGGAATTTGTATAGGGGAGGGGTGAACTCAAAACTCTAAAGAAATAAAAGGAAACTGACTGTGTTGATATACATGGCCACCTAGAATTCTGTTGTTCATGTTCCAGACACTACAGAAAAAAACTAAGGTAAACACAAAGAGCACAGAGGAATTGTGCAAGCACATGTCCCCTATGGCAGGTGGGGAAAATTACCCTATTAATTTTCACATCTATCCTTCTCAGCCTGCGGGACAAGCTCCCTTGGGACTTTTATGTCTAGAGCTCAGTCTTCTTAAAGTGCTTGCAGAATTTCAGGATAGTAGAGAGGTGTCTACAGATGAAGTACAGCATGAAGGGTCACTTCAAATACTTCCCAACCTGAGCAATTTTTGGACATGCACCTGAAAAAAAAATGTTTTTACCATCAGCCAGGTAAGAGAGTGAATTTGGATTAAAATGTCCCATTCTTTAGTCTGTCTGTAACATTAAAGACCAATAGGCAGAGTTCAGGCTGGTTTCCTTTCTAGTGATGGACTCCTCAGTGTGTATCATGAAGCCTCTTTGGTGCCTGTATTTCATTGCTATGCATCAGCTAATTGCATTGTAATTATTTCCTTTTTGTAGAGTGTTTAGTTCTCCAAATGTGAAAGTTGTAAATATTAAAAGCACAGTGAAGAAGAATGAACTCTGGTTGACAGAGCAGTCTGCTTAATAGTTTTCTTTAATAAGTAAATGTTTTCCCCATATGTGTTTTGGTGCTATTATTTTGATTTCTGGCTCGGAGAATGATAAATATATTTTGCTATGGGGATAGATTTTAAACACGAATATCTGTTGTGTTTATAAACACATAGAATAGACATCACTATCAAAAAAGCCACCCTGAATTGTTTGAAAGCAACCCTACACCGTTGATAACCCCATTTCTTAGAATTTCTTCCAGCAATAAAGCTTAGAATCCCTCTGGATCCTTATACGTTTTCCCCAGTTAATTATTTTCTTCATCTAGTTATTTCTACGGCTGGAATTATTCCTCCTTTGTAGGAATCACACCAGTGTCAACCTCTGTTCAACTCCACTGCAGCAAAGGAGTTCTATTGGTGACTCGCAGCAACACTGGCTCTCCACACGCTGATTCTGATTCTTTGTTCATGTACAGAGTGAATCCAGGGCATCTTTACAAGAAAAGAACCAGAGGAAGCTACTTCTCATAAGGATGTCTGCTCTGATCACTGTTTCTTAGAGAGGTAATTCAGGTACTCTGCTAATATTGAGAAGAAAAAAAAACTTAAAAAGGCTGTTAGTAAACTTTGAAGGTGTAATCAAATATTAAATGTTTCACAATTGATTTATTCATAATTACTTAAGATTTTTACTTTCATTGAAAGGAACACTATTATTTTAATTATGCACTTAAAAAGAAAAGATACATTTTTATAGAAAATGAGTCTTGAAAGAAAGGAGTGGAGGCATTGTATTTGAAAAAATGACAAACTAAAACAGAGAACATGGTTTTTTGATGAGAGAAGAGCTGTACACTTCCAGAATCTGAGGAGGAAACTGATGAGGCAGACAAGCTTCTGGGATCAAAGAGGAGAACACAGCTCCCATTTGCACATTGATGGATCTGGAAGAGAAGAAAGGTCTTTAGTATGTGATGACTGAGCTCATTTTAAATTAAGTCTAAAAAGCAACCCAAGAAGCTAGACCACAGGAAAAGGCAGGAATTCAGGTATACTAAAATGTGTATTTGTCAGTTGCTGCTGGTAAAATGAGGGAGGGACTGCAGAGTTCAAACAGCAAGAGCTTTTCTGATTCAGGGTCTCTGGGATTGAAATAAAACACTTCAGGGCATCTAGGAAAACCAAAGCAAAAGAAAGCACAATGTATAATGAAAGAAGTAAGTTGTACAAGACAGAAACACAGGACGATAACCCAACACGTGGGAGGCTGAGGTAGGAGAATTGTGCTTAAATGAAGACCTTGTCCCAATAAACAAACAAACAAACAAACAAACAAAAGGAGACCTCTGGGAAAATGACCCCACCTGATAAGTGCTTACTACCAAGCAATAAGACCCAGGTTTAGACACTCAGCAATAAAGAATGGGTGAGATAATCTATGTTTGGAAACAGGGAACTGGGGAAGTTGAGGCAGAAGAATTTCTGGAGCTCTCTGTCAAGTCAGCCTAAGAGAATTTGTGACCTACAGATTCAATAGGATACTCTACCTCAAAAAATAAATGAAAAAATAAATAAGAATTAGGAAAACAACTGTTTTCACCCCATTTCCTCTACATGCATTCACATGCCATTAAAAATTTAACTTGGAAATACTTAATGAATTATATTTTAGGGAAATTGAATTATAACATCAAAGATACACAAATACTGTCAGATTATTTGGCTACTATGATACTCTACTTCCATGATGTTTCCTTCTATATAAGAACATTGAAATCACCATTCCAGACCTCAAGCTGTACTACAGAGCAGCTGTGATAAAAACTGCAAGGTATTGGTACAGTGAAAGGCAGGTAGATCACTGTAATAGAATTGAAGACCCAGAAATGAACCCACACACCTACAGTCACTTGATCTTTCAAAAAGGAGCTAAACACATCTAGTGGAAAAATGACAGCATTTTCAACAAATGTTGCTGGCTCAACTGGCGGTTAGCATGGAAAAGAATGCAAACGATCCATTCATATCTCCTTGTACAAAGCTCAAGTCCAAGTGCATCAAGGACCTCCACAAAAACCAGATACACTGAAACTAAGAGAAAAGAAAGTGGAGAAGAGCCTCGAGCACATGGGCACAGGGGAAATTTTCCTGAACAGAACACCAATAGTTTATGCTCTAAGATCAAGAATTGACAAATGGGACCTCATAAAATTGCAAAGCTTCTGTAAGGCAAAGGACCCTGTCCATAGGACAAAACGGCTACCAACAGATTGAGAAAAGATCTTTACCAAACTTCCATCTGAGAGCTAATATCCAATATATACAAAAAACTCAAGAAGGTAGACTCCAGAGAAACAAATAACCCTATTACAAAAGCTAAACAAAAAACAGAGCTAAACAAAAAAATTCTCAATTGAGGAATATCGAATGGCTGAGAAGCATCTAAAGAAATGTTCAACATCCTTAGTCATCAGGGAAATACAAATCAAAAGAACAGAGATTATACCTCACACCAGTCAGAATGGCTAAGATCAAAAACTCAGGTGACAGGAGATGCTGGCGAGGATGTGGAGAAAGAGGAACACTCCTCCATTGCTGGTGGGATTGCAAGCTGGTACAATCTGGAAATCAGTTTGGCAGTTCCTCAGAAAATTGGATATAGTACTTCCTGAGGACCCAGCAGTGCCACTCCTAGGCATATACTCAGAAGATGCTCCAACTTGTAATAAGGACACATGCTCCACTATGTTCACAGCAGTCTTATTTATAATAGTCAGAAGCTGGAAAGAATCTAGATGTCCCTCAACAGAGGAATGGATACAGAAAATGTGGTACATTTACACAATGAAGTACAACTCCGCTATTAAAAACAATGAATTCATGAAATTCTAGGGCAAATGGATGCATTTGGAGGATATCATCCTGAGTGAGGTAACCCAATCACCAAAGAACACACATGGTATGCACTCACTGATAAGCAAATATTAGCCCAAAAACTTAGAAGATCCAAGATACAATTTGCAAAACACATGAAAGTCAAAAAGAAGGAAGACCAAAGTGTGGATACTTCGTTACTTCTTAGAATGGGGAACAAAGTACCCACGGAAGGAGTTATGCAGACCAAGTGTGGAGCAGAGACTGCAGGAATGACCATTCAGAGATTGTCCCACCTAGGGTACATCCCATATATAATCACCAAACCCAGACACTATTGTGAATGCCAACAAGTGCCTACTGACAGGAGCCTGATAAAGCTGTCTCCTAAGAGTCTCTGCCAGTGGCAGACAAATACAGACACAGATGCTCACAGCCATTTATTGGAAGGATCACAGGGTCCCCAATGAAGGAGCTAGAGAAAGTATCCAAGGAACTGAAGAGGTTTGCAGCCCCATAGAAGGAACAGCAATATGAACTAACCAGTACTCCCAGAGCTCCCTGGGACTAAAGCACCAATCAAAGAGTACACATGGTGGAACTCATGGCTCCAATGCATATGGAGCAGAAGATGGCCTAGTCAGTCATCAATGGGAGGAAAGGCCTTTGGTCCTGTGAAGGTTCTATGCCCCAGTATAGGGAATGCCAGGGCCAGAAAGCAGGAATGGCTGGGTTGGTGAGCAGTGGGATGGGGGAGGGTTTTTGGATAGGAAACCCGGAAAGGGGATAACATTTGAAATGTAAATTAAGAAAATATCTAATAAAAAAAGAATATTTTTTCTACATTTTATGTAGACAAAGAATAGTTACTACAATATTAAAACATAGCTTTCCTTTTCATTTTATGCATTAAAATGTATTAATTTTGTTTTTTTAAGTTAGCTTGCAAGATAGTAGATTTGCACATGGGATTTTTCAAATACATTTTACTGGTTGATTTTGCGCCCCACTGCTGTCTTCTCCCTGTCGCCTTCTCTTATGTTGTTCCTGTGAATTTTCCTTCTACATTGTTCCACTGTCTTCCAAATTCCTTTATTCAAAGCTCTTTTTTCCCTAGTTACATTGTCCCCTTCATAGTTTTCTGTTCTTTGCCCATGCTTACACCCACTTGGTTCTTCATAGTTAACTAGGACTGAATATAAGAGAGATCATACAGCATTTGCCTTTCTGTGCCTCGGTTGCCTGTTTAACATCACAGTTTTAGTTCTATGTATTTTCCTACAAGTCCCTTATTTCATTTTACTTTCTAGATGGATAACATTTCATTGTGCACCTGTACCAAGTTTTCATTATTCATTGGTATTCATTGAACATCTAGTCTGATTCATTTTCCTGACTACTGTGAATGTAGCAGGAATGAACGTGGATATGCAAGTATCTCTGTAGTAGGATATAGAGTCTTTTGAGTTCATCCCAGACCTCAGTACTGAGTCATATAATTTTAATTTTAGAGAAACAAACAGCCTGGTTTCCATGGTGGCTGCATCACTTTACATTCCTCAACAGTATTTGTTGTCCTCTGCTTTCTTAATGAAGGCCACCATGTCCAGAGTGAGAGAAATGTCAAAGGAAGTTAACTTGCACTTCTTTGATAGCTAATGAAGTTGAACACTTGTAAACTATTTGTTAGTCATTCATTTCATTTTGAGAAATGTCTTTTTAGGTATTCGGTCCATTTATTGATTGGTAGAGTTTTCTGTGGTTAACTTGTGCAATCCATTACATACATTAGATAAAATTCTTTGCCTCAAGTATACCTAGAGAATATTTTTGCCCATTCTGTAGGCTCTGTGTATAGCATCTTTGCTGTGCAGAATATTTTAATTTCATGTAATCACATTGGCCAATTATTTTGGTGCTATTTTTTTTTTCTTTAAAGGGCCAGTGGTTGGAATGAGTCCATCTACCCTTATTCTCCTCTAGTTGGAATCTTTCAAGTCATTTTTCTTGCAGATGCCTGCTTGGCAGAGTACTAGAATCTGCTCCCTATTAGAACAACCTTAAGAGATGAGGTGAAGATAGGGTCAAAATGGAAATGACCACAGATCAAAAATATAGTGGGCTTGTGCTCTACTCAAAGTCAATAACTAAAAGGGAAATGATTATGGATACTGTAGTAAATTAGCAGATGTTTGATCACAACCCACAAGAGACATGTATTTAACATTGTTATTTAACATAATAAATGGGTAAATACCAGGAAAAGTTGAGAAGAGATCATGGAAAAACCTCTCAAAATATTTTGTTTATGAAAAGAAAATCTATGGCCAGAAGGACTGGTCAATATGCAGGGTAGTATTATATACTAATTGTCCTTTCTTATAGGTGATGTCCAATCAAACCTCGGTCACTGAATTTCTCCTTCTGGGAGTAACAGATATACAAGAACTAAACCCTATTCTCTTTGTGATTTTCTTCACCATCTACTTTGTCAATATAACTGGGAATGGAGCCATCCTGATGATCGTCATCTTGGACCCAAGACTCCACTCACCTATGTATTTCTTCCTGGGAAACCTAGCATGTCTAGATATCTGCTTCTCCACTGTGACACTGCCAAAGATGCTGCAAAACCTCCTCTCCACAAACAAAGCTATTTCCTTCTTGGGATGCATAACTCAGCTCCATTTCTTTCACTTCCTGGGTAGCACTGAGGCCATGCTGCTGCCAGTGATGGCATTTGACCGCTTCGTGGCTATCTGCAGACCACTTCACTATTCTGTCATCATGAATCACCAGCTATGTATTTACATGACTGTTACTATCTGGATCATGGGCTTTTTCCATGCCTTGCTTCACTCTGTAATGACATCTCATTTGAGCTTCTGTGGTCCCAATCATGTCCATCATTTTTTCTGTGATGTTAAGCCATTGCTGGATCTGGCCTGTGGAAACACTGAGCTCAACATTTGGCTACTCAATACAGTCACAGGCACCATTGCCCTCACTCCCTTTTTTCTGACATGTCTTTCCTATTTCTACATCATCACCTATCTTCTCCTCAAGACCCGTTCTTGCAGCATGCTCCACAAAGCACTGTCTACTTGTGCCTCTCATTTTATGGTTGTTTTTCTGTTCTATGCTCCTGTTCTTTTTATCTACATTAGTCCAACCTCAGGCAGCTCTCTGGATCAGGATAGAATCATTGCCATCATGTACAGTGTGATCACCCCTGCTCTCAATCCACTCATCTACACCCTGAGAAACAAGGAAGTGAGAAGTGCATTGAATAGGAAGTTGAGAAGATGGCTCTGACCTGAAGAAATATAATGAACTCTTCTGAGGAATAAATAACCAGCCAGTGGAAAAATTTAGAAACAGCTAGATTTGACAAATTTAATAATGTATGTTATAGAGAAAACTGGACAAAGAAAACTACATAGGAAAAGTATCTGGTGGTATGAAATGATGTTTTCTCAGATAACACAGTGGACACTTGAACGTGTATGACACTAGCCACAGAATCCTTTTCTTGAGTGTGTATAAGATTATCAGTTTTTAACCTTTGCTTGTCCTAGATCTATTCTAATATTTTATTGCATGTAATTAGGCTAAGAAACATGTGTGTACCACCCATTTTAAGATAAATAAATAGTACATCTTATCTGTTTGTACCTTTTGATTAATACACATTAGTGAAGGGGATAAAATTATTTTGCTTTTTCTCTTTTCTCATATAATAATCATATATCCGGATTATAGTTTCCCTATCCTCTATTGCTCCCAGTTCCTCCCTAACTCCTCTCCCTACAGATCTACTCCCTTTCTGTTTTTCATTAGAAGATAAAAGGTTTCTAAGTATTAACAATCAAACATGGCAAAAAAAAAAGTATAATAAGATAAAACAAAAATCACATCAAGGCTGGACAAGGCAACCCAAAAAAGGAAGAAAAAAAAAAAAACAATAGAAGCCATGTGAATGAGAGACTCACTCATTCATATGATCAAGAACCCCATAAAAATACTAAGCTGAAAGCTGTAATTTGTATGTAGAGGACCTCTTGCAGACCCATGTAGGTTTCATGCTTGCTGCTTCCATATCTGTGAGTTCATATAAGCCTTTCTTAGTTGACTCAAAGGGTCTTGTTCTGGTGTCCTCTATTCCCCAAGGCTCTTTTGCTTCCTCTTCCAAGGGATTTTCTGATCTCTGATGGGAGGAATTTGATGGAGATATCCCATTTAGAGCTATGCATTCCAAGGATTCTCTCCCCAAGTAATGTCTAGATATGGGTCTCTGCATCTCTTTCTGTCTGCTGCAGAATGAAGCTTCTCTGATGATGACTATTTAGGCACTGATCTATGAGTATAGCAGAATATCATTAGGAGTCATTTTATTGATACTACTCATGTATTTGTTTGTTTGTTTATAGCAGTATTGTTTGGTTTTACCCTAGTTCTGAGCTATCTAGTCTCTGGTTCTTCATCACCAAAGCAATTCCAGACACAGTTTCTGTCTCATGAAGTGGTCTTAAGTTAAAGCAGACATTGGTTGGCTACTCCCACATTGTCCTAGCATATCTTCCAGACAGGACAGATTTTAGGTCAAAGGTTTTGTAGCTGGTTTGTTGTTCACATTTCTCTTTTGGTAGTCAACAGAGTACATTCCTGTACTAAAAAACACTAGAACATGGGATGAAGGCTCCACATAGGCACCAGCTGGACTTCTCAATAGTCAATAACTTGTGTAGGTGTTATCCTTGGCAATGGGACTCTGATGTCAATTTATGGAGAGTAACCCTACTGTTTTAGTAACAACTTGGGTTGTTTGGGGGTTTTCCATAGGACTTCCTTGGCCAGTAAATCAATTGCCTGCAACTCAGCTTGACCACTAGAAGCATCATTTAGTACCATGAAATGACCCATAGGGATTCCATCTCCCTTATATTAGGAGACCTCATTAGGATTGCTTACATATGCTTTGGAAGTTTCCACTGCACTAGATTTCCCTATCATCCCTCCAATGCCCCTCAGTTTCAGCTCTCTCCTTACATTCCCTCCCTCAACCCTATTTCCCTTCCTTCTCCCCACCTTATCCTATAGTTCCCATCCCCACACACCTCCAGTCAGTCCATAAAATCTATTATATTTCTGCATCAAAACAGAGAGCCATGTGTTCCCCCCACACACACTCCACTCCCTTCCTCTATACCTAAGCTTTCTGGGGTGTAAGTTGGTTATTACTTATTTAATGGCTAATATCCACAAATAAGTGAATATATCACGTGCCCTTTTTCCAGGCTGCATTCAGAATAACGCCACCTATCTGTTCTCAGCAAAAGATCCTCTCATGTCTGCTTCAGCAAAAATATCCTCTCGTAAGACAGTTTCCAGAAAAACGTTACATGACCCAACTGGGTCCCCAGTGAAATCAGAAAATTCCAATTCAGAACACAGGCATTCATCATTCTCTATTCCCTGGCTATAGAAGCAGTCTTGCTATGGCTTCTTCTGCCTTGAATCCCCAGAAGGTTAGGCCATATCCTTGAACTGTGAGCTGGAATAAACCCTTTATCCTTTAAGTTATTTTTGAAAATAAAGGTAAGATACCTTGTACCTTAAAGTGTTTCCCCTACTTTTTCCTCTAATTCTTTCACAGTTTTATGTCTTACATTGAAGTTTTTGTTTGATACATTTGAAGATTTTTTGAAAGGTAATATATAGAGTGCAATTTTATTCTACATATGGATATCTAGATTTCCAAACACCACATAGTGAAGAGGGTATATTTTGTTCAATGTGTAGTTTTGACATGTTTGAAAAAAAACACATTGGGTTTATATAAGAATCTTCTATTTTATATTATTTAACTATCTGGTCCTGTGTCTGTATTATATAATTTTTATTGTTATGGTTCTGTAGTCTAATTTCAAACCAAGTATGGTGATATGTCCAGCACTGTTACTTTCTTCATAGAACTGCTTTGTCCATTATGGGTATTTTTGTGCTTTGATATTCTTTTTTTAAGATTTTTATATTTCTATAAATAAATGTTTTGGAACTTTGATTTGGATCTCACTAAATATCTAGTTTGCTTTTGGTAATATAGCCACTTTTACAGCATTATTTTGGTCACTTCCCAGTGTTAAATACTTGCCACTGGAGTAAGAAAAATAAGAATAGTTTTGAATTTATTTAATTAAAAATTAGACTAAATGACCACTGACTCTTCATAATTTTTGCAGAGCTATGATCAACATAGTACACATTGTTAGCTTTATACTTTGTAAAGTAACACATAGAGAAAAAACTAAGAATTTGTTTTGTCATAGTAAAATGACTATAGACTTGTAACAATAGATTTAGATAATTGCATTTTGAGAAATAGATAATGCATTATACACCAAATATATTTATTGAAATATCACAATGCACTCCATAAAATCACGATTATTACATATTAACAGATGAAAAACTTTCAAATACAGGACTGTGGATTTAACAAAAAAGCAAATATTTAAAAACTTTAAAATTTAGAATTTCATGTGTACATGTCCAGTGAATGAACAACTTTGATGCATATAAAAATTAACTTTTGAACATTGCTTTAATTTGGTTGTAATTTTACTTTCTGTTATTAGAATGGACAATAATAAAATATACAATTTAAAAAATCATTATTTATGGTCACCTTGGCGGCAAACTCAGCAGATGGTCCCACAGTCCCCAGAGGACTCTCCATGAGACCTTAGGATCACTGGTGAGTGGAACACAACATCTGTTCCAAACCAATTGTGATGGGCCAGTGCCAGCAGCAGGAACATGGGAAACCTGCCTGACCAGGAGCACAAGTCCCTTCAGGTCGGCGCCAGCTCTGTGTCACCTAGGGTGCTAACTCAGCGGATGGTCCCACAGTCCCCAGAGGAGACATCACTTCCAGGTGCTGTAACATGCCCAGGATCTTAGGATACCAAGATACCAGGATACCAGAAGCTTGGTCACATCAGGATCTAAGGGTATCAGAGGAAGCTTGACTGCCAAGAACTCTGACACCCAGAATCTCAGGTTCCCAGGAGCCAGGAATCACAGGATCACAGAGAAAGCTGGACTCTAAGGAGTCTTGAATCAACAGGGATTATAGTAAGAACAGGATCCAATCAGGTATATTGAGGGCAGCAAGCACTTGAGATGATCAGATGGCAGGAGGCAAGCGTAAGAACAGAAGCAACAGAAACCAAGGTTACTTGGCATCATCAGAACCAAACTCTCCCACCATAGCAAGTCCTGGATACACCATCACACCAGAAAAGCAAGATATGGATCAAAAGTCACTTCACATGATGATCGTGGAGGACTATAAGGAGGAAATAAATAACACAGTTAAAGAAATACAAGAAAACCCAGGTAAACAGCTAGAAGCCCTTAAATAGGAAACACACACACACACACACACACACACACACACAAAAAAACCCTTAAAGAGTTACAGGAAAACAATACTAAACAGGTGAAAGAATTGAAAAACACGATCCAGGATCTAAAAATGAAAGTAGAAACAATAAAGTAATCACAAAGGGAGACAACTCTGGAAGTAGAAACCCTAGGAAAGAAATCAGGAACCATAGATGCGAGCATCAGCAACAGAACACAAGAGATGAAAGAGAGAATCTCAGGTGGAGAAGGTTCCATTGAAAACATGAACAGGAGATCCGGCCACCTTCCGGCCAGTGGAAAGGGGTCTGAGTGGAGAAGGAACGCTTTGCCTGAGCATCAGCAACAGACATCTTGGTTCCGGGTCCCCTCCAATTGTATTCTGCACAGAGGTTAGGGATCCGACTGGCCGAGAATGCTTTGCCTGAGGATCTGCAGCAGACATCTTGGTTCCAGGACCCTGCCGGGTGTATTCTGCACAGGCCCCAGACTTCCAGCCACCTTTCAGCAAGAGGAAAGGGGTCTGAGTGGAGAGGGAGCGCATAGCCTGAGCATCGGCAGCAGACATCCTGGGTCCGGGACCCCACCGAGTGTACTCTGCACAGGTGAGAGTACGGAATACAGAAGCTAAAAGTTTCTGGAATGGGGGGAGCCACAGAGCTTCTAAGGCAGCCCCCTTTTCGGGCCCCAGACAGCTGGACACTTTTCTGGCAAGTGGTTAGGGATCCGACCAGCCCAGGAACACTTTGCATGTCCATCAGCAGCAGACATCTTGGTTCCAGGACCCCGCCGAGTGTATACTGCACAGGCCCCTGACATCCAGCCACCTTCCAGCCAGTGGAAAGGGGTCTGAGCAGAGAGGGAGCGCTTTGCCTGAGCATCAGCAACAGACATCTTGGTTCCGGGACCCCTCCAAGTGTATTCTGCACAGGCCCCAGACATCTGGCCACCTACTGGACAGAGGAAAGGGGTCTGAGCAGAGAGGGGCTTTGCCTGAGCATCGACAACAGATATCTTGGTTCAGGGACCCTGCCCAATGTATTCTGCACAGCCCCAGAGATTACCAGATGGCGAAAGGCAAACGCAAGAATCCTACTAACAGAAATCAAGACCACTCACCATCATCAGAACGCAGCACTCCCACCCCACCTAGTCCTGGGCAACCCAACACAACTGAAAAGCTAGACCCGGATTTAAAAGCATATCTCATGATGATGGTAGAGGACATCAAGAAGGACTTTAATAACTCACTTAAAGAAATACAAGAGAACATTGCTAAAGAGTTACAAGTCCTTAAAGAAAAACAGGAAAACACAACCAAACAGGTAGAAGTCCTCAAAGAAAAACAGGAAAACACATCCAAATAGGTGATGGAAATGAACAAAACTATACTAGACCTAAAAAGGGAAGTAGACACAATAAAGAAAACCCAAAGTGAGGCACCGCTGGAGATAGAAACCCTAGGAAAGAAATCTGGAACCATAGATGCGAGCATCAGCAACAGAATACAAGAGATGGAAGAGAGAATCTCAGGTGCAGATGATTCCATGGAGAATTTCGGCACAACAATCAAAGAAAATACAAAACGCAAAAGGATCCTAACTCAAAACATCCAGGAAATCCAGGACACAATGAGAACACCAAACCTACGGATAATAGGAGTTGATGAGAATGAAGATTTTCAACTTAAAGGGCCAGGAAATATCTTCAACAAAATTTTAGAAGAAAACTTCCCAAACCTAAAGAAAGAGATGCCCACGATCATACAAGAAGCCTACAAAACTCCAAATAGACTGGACCAGAAAAGAAATTCCTCCCGACACATAATAATCAGAACAACAAATGCACTAAATAAAGATAGAATATTAAAAGCAGCAACGGAGAAAGGTCAAGTAACATATAAAGGCAGGCCTATCAGAATTACACCACACTTTTCACCAGAGACTATGAAAGCCAGAAGAGCCTGGACAAATGTTATACAAACACTAAGAGAACACAAATGGCAGCCCAGACTACTATACCCAGCCAAACTCTCAATTACCATAGATGGAGAAACCAAAGTATTCCACGACAAAACCAAATTCACACATTATCTTTCCAAGAATCCAGCCCATCAAAGGATAATAACAGAAAAAAACCAATACAAGGAAGGAAATCACACCCTAGAAAAAGCAAGAAAGTAATCCCTCAACAAACCAAAAAGAAGACAGCCACAAGAACAGAATTCCAACTCTAACAACAAAAATAAAAGGAAGCAACAATTACTTTTCCTTAATATCTCTTAATATCAATGGACTCAATTCCCCAATAAAAAGACATAGACTAACAGAATGGCTACACAAACAGGACCCAACATTCTGCTGCTTACAGAAAACCCATCTCAGGGAAAAAGACAGACACTACCTCAGAGTGAAAGGCTGGAAAACAATTTTCCAAGCAAATGGTCTGAAGAAACAAGCTGGAGTAGCCATTCTGATATCGAATAAAATCGACTTCCAACCCAAAGTTATCAAAAAAGACAAGGAGGGACACTTCATACACATCAAAGTTAAATCCTCCAAGAGGAACTCTCAATTCTGAATATCTATGCCCCAAATGCAAGGGCAGCCACATTCATTAAAAACACTTTAATAAAGCTCAAAGCACACATTGCACCTCACACAATAATAGTGGGAGACTTCAACACACCACTTTCATCAATGGACAGATCGTGTAAACAGAAACTAAACAGGGACACAGTGAAACTAACAGAATTTATGAAACAAATGGACTTAACAGATATCTACAAAACATTTTATCCTAAAAAAAAAGGATATACCTTCTTCTCAGCACCTCACGGGACCTTCTCCAAAATTGACCATATAATTGGTCACAAAACAGGCCTCAACAGATACAAAAATATTGAAATTGTCCCATGCATCCTATCAGACCACCATGGACTAAGGCTGATCTTCAATAACAACATAAATAATGGAAAGCCAACATTCGCATGGAAACTGAATAACACTCTTCTCAATGATACCTTGGTCAAGGATGGAATAAAGAAAGAAATTAAAGACTTTTTAGAGTTTAATTAAAATGAAGCCACAACATACCCAAACATATGGGACGCAATGAAAGCATTCCTAAGAGGAAAACTCATAGCTCTGAGTGCCTCCAAAAAGAAACTGGAGAGAGCACACACTAGCAGCTTGATAACACATCTAAAAGCTCTAGAAAAAAAGGAAGAAAATTCACCCAAGAGGAGTAGACAGCAGGAAATAATCAAACTCAGGGGTGAAATCAACCAAGTGGAAACAAGAAGAACTATTCAAAGAATTAACCAAACGAGGAGTTGGTTCTTTGAGAAAATCAACAAGATAGATACACCCTTAGCTAGACTCACTAGAGGGCACAGGAACAACATTCTAATTAACAAATTCAGAAATGAAAAGGGAGACATAACAACAGTTCCTGAAAAAATCCAAAACACCATCAGATCCTTCTACAAAAGGCTATACTCAACAAAACTGGAAAACCTGGACGAAATGGACAAATTTCTAGACAGATAGCAGGTACCAAAGTTAAATCAGGATCAAGTTAATGGTCGAAACAGTCCCATATCCCCTAAAGAAATAGAAGCAGTCATTAATAGTCTCCCAGCCAAAAAAAGCCCAGGACCAGATGGGTTTAATGCAGAGTTCTACCAGACCTTCATAGAAGATCTAATTCCAGTTCTGCACAAACTATTCCACGAAATAGAAGTAGAAGGAACTCTACCCAACTCATTCTATGAAGCCACAATTACTCTGATACCTAAACCACAGAAAGATCCAAGAAAGATAGAGAACTTCAGACAAATTTCCCTTATGAATATTGATGCAAAAATACTCAATAAAATTCTCACTAACCAAATCCAAGAACACATTAAAGCAATCATCCATCCTGACCAAGTAGGTTTTATTCCAGGGATGCAGGGATGGTGTAATATATGGAAATCCATCAACGTAACCCATTCTATAAAAAAACTCAAAGACAAAAACCACATGATCATCGCGTTAGATGCAGAAAAAGCATTCGACAAGATCCAACACCCATTTTGATAAAAGTCTTGGAAAGATCAGGAATTCAAGGCCCATACCTAACCATGATAAAAGCAATCTACAGCAAACCAGTAGCCAACATCAAAGTAAATGGTGAGAAGCTTGAAGCAATCCCACTAAAATCAGGGATTACACAAGGCTGTCCACTCTCCCCATACCTATTCAACATTGTACTTGAAGTCCTAGCCAGAGCAATTCGACAACAAAAGGAGATCAAGGGGATACAAATTGGAAAAGATGAAGTCAAAATATCACTTTTTGCAGATGATATGATAGTATATATATAAGTGACCCTAAAAATTCCACCAGAGAACTCCTAAACCTGATAATCAGCTTCAATGAATAGCTGGATATAAAATTAACTCAAACAAGTCAATGGCCTTTCTCTACACAAAGAATAAACAGGATGAGAAAGAAATTAAGGAAACAACATATCCCATCCCGCGGGATTCAGTTATTCGTGGGTGTGAGGGGGACCGCGAACCTGGAAGGAAATGGGAGGAAAAGAAAGAGAAGCGGAGACCAAGTATATTGTACCTATCAAGGTCTCGTTTATTATGCTGAGGTGCCTTCTTTTTAAAGCATACATTGCAGAGAATATGGGAGGGGTCGAGGGAGAATTATACAAAGAACAAAGAAGTGGGCATCTGCTGACATGGGGGCTGAGGTCAGGCGCCAAAGTGCGTGCACTCTGCATCTTATCTCTGGAACATAGATCCTCCTTGACAGCCTTGGATGTCAAGCTGGGCTCAGGCATAGCTCATGTCCTTGGATGTCATGGGAACTCAGGAAGAGATAAGGAAGAGGGGACTATTATTCAACTTTACAGCCTTAGGTGTTAGGAAGGGAATAAGGAGGAAGGGGGTGGCAACCAGCTCTTAGCACAAGGCCATTTGATTTGTTAAAGAGATTTGAGAAGGGATCACTTTCTCACGGGATGGTCTCTGACATCTCCCCCTTCTGAATTAAATTTAATAAGGCCACACTTAACTGAGGTGATTAAATAATCTCTTCATCTTTAGATGAGCGGGCATTACCATGGCTGGGGGGACATTGACCCGATTCCTCCCGTGGGTGCTGTCACAGACCCACACTTGTGGCTCTTGGTATCTTTTGGGGAGGCGAGGCAGAGCCTTAGAAAAATAATTAATTGTAACTGAAATTAGATACCAACCTCTTCCCAAACCGGGTTTGTCTCTCAGGGAACTCAGAAATGGTCTATACGGACCTTCCCCTGCAGTACTTAGTTTGTACCCATGCTGGGCCCATACCAGATTCGCATTTTTAACGAACCAGCATGTACAATTCTGAATTTGGTGCAGTTCTCATAGGAGAATTATCAACCTCAGACTCAGTAAGGCCTCTACAAGAATTATGTCAATTGTAACGCCACAATTTGTGGCTCTTAAGCTATAATAGAAGCTGGAGGTCACCCTTCTTCGTCCCTATTGTCTCCAAAACCTAAGGAACCAAAGGGACTCTGCATTAGCAGCAAGGGTGGAAAATTGGAGACGAGTCGCTGTTTCTGTCTCGGTGGGAAGAGGATTTTCTTCGTCTGAGTCTTGGATATCCAGCTGATGGTAGTGGACTGCAACCGGCTTACTTAGAGCAGCTTCAATCTGTGACTTATCAAAACTGGTTAATTTTTTAAAGGCCCAGGGGCCAAAAGACAAAAGCAGCAGAATACCCAAGAAAGGTCCTAAAAGTGTGGGAAGCAAGGTAGTGACCCAGGGAGAAGTAGAAAACCAATTTTTATACCAATATTCTTGTTTCTCTCTGCTGCATTTTCGCTCTTCCAAACTAGCTCTAACTTTATCTATACTATCTTGAACTAAGCTGGTCTTGTCAGAGTAAAAACAACATTCTTCTTTGAGGGCTGCACATAACCCTCCTTCTTTAAGGAACACTAGATCAAGACCTCGCCTATTTTGTAATACTACTTCAGACAGAGAGACCAAGGAGTCTTTTAGATTTTTTAAGAATCTCTGTAACTCTTGAATATCTCTGTCCACAACAAGGTGGAGCTGAGTATATTGTTGTTGGGAAGTGACCAAAGATGCAATACCTGTTCCTGTGCCCGCAGCTCCTAAGCCTAGGATTACTGCTAAGGTTACTGCAGAAATAGGCTTTCTCTTATCACGGGGTAGATCTGTGTCACTCTTCTAGAGCTGGAGGAGGTCTTCTGCATGGTGTACTGTCAGCTTCGGGAGAAGCTGAACTACAACACAATAATCTCTGTCATCTAAAAATGTCTGAGTGACTATATAAGTAGTAAGTCCAGTAGAACATGCTAAATAAGTACAATTAGGTGCTCCTAGATATCTAGAGGTGGCCTCTACTATAATAGTCTGATTGCAAACCTCTAATAAGGCCTGAGGAGGAAGCATGGAAGGCCCCAAAAGGCATAAGCCTATGCCAGACACCTGACTTAAAGTGAGTCCATCATGGCTCTCAGGGTGCCATCCAAGTTTGCTGGAATCATTAATTGCAATAACTGATCCGAATGTTGCCACCCCTTCATAAAAGGGAGGTTAAGGAGAAAAGCACACCCAACATTCTTCATACTGAGTAGCATTGGCTGCTTGTATAGTAGTAATCGATGCATTAACTAAGGATAAAAATTCTGCGGAGGAGGGAGATCCAGCAGGTAAAGTGGGCTGGAATATAGAAGTCCCAGGTGGACCTAAGGTAACAGTTTGTGGAATATTTGGTTTTTTAGGATAAGAGGAATGTAAAAAGAGATTGGGGCCTATAGCAGCCAACCCTAAGGATGGGGTGTTTTTAAGTAACTGGATTTTGAAAATTACTCCGAAATCTTTTTCATTTTATAGATACGTAAACCCCACTCAGCTCTTCGTGTATTTTCCCAATTAAATTTTTTCCCTGCATCAGTAAAGGAGATCTCTAAGGTGTTGCACCATCCTGGTTGGAACTAGCACAGGCAGCATAATCTGGCCTGCTCTGGACCTTTATTAGGTCCCAATTAGAAGTGGGTTTCCAATAGGTGTCTCCCGTGGTCTCACAGCCCCAGGAAGCACAAAAATAATCAGGGGTGGAACCACATTTATAATTAAGAGTGCGACTCCTGTGACTGGGGCCAGGACAAATATACATGCCCCATCTTTTTAAAATATTGGCATGTGTTCTCCTACGACTTAAACTAGCACATCCAGGAGTGGTATAGGCAACTTGTTTAGGATCGTCAATAGCTTGTTCTTGTGGCAGGAATTCTAAGTGAGTTCCCCAGTCATTATGACCTCCTAAGACTAATTTACAGAGGTCAACTCTCAGGATGGGCCATGGGACAGAACCTTCAATCTTGGAGGTGGCATTAGCTATGTCACCTGCCTCGTTGATGATCAACCAGGTGTAATTATAAAGTCGATAAGGACTTTTCTTAGCTTGGCCTACCACTGATGATATGCTTTTCATCAGGCAGAGACACAGCCAAATCTTGATGATCAGAAGTGACTTCTTTCTTGGCACTTTCATTTTTCTGTAAAGAAGCACATTTAGAAATTTCCTCAGGGTTTTTCTTCCCTGGACAGTTATAAGGTTTAATTAGGCGCTCAGGGAGCCATCTAGCATTTTGTGCTTTTGAATCATAGATGCAAGCATGTCCTTTGCCCCATATGAGGACTGGGTCTGGACCTTGCCATTTGTTGGACAAGGGATCTCTCCACATAGCTTGTGCATAGTTATTAGCAGTAGAAGGATGCCAGAGGCGATCTGCAGCAGACTTGCCTGCATTGTCGTAGGTTAGAAAGTTTAAAACAAATAATGCATGATTTAAAAGCATCTTGGAGTTACCAGACTGAGGATATAGGACTTCTCCTCCAGACTGTAATTTGAAAGGCATATTTTTAAGGGTATGATGGGTTCTCTCTACAACACCTTGACCTTGGGGATTATAGGGAATTCCAGTAATGTGTTTAATGCCCATTTGAGCACAAAACTGTTTAAAGCTGGCACTAGTATATCCTGGGCCATTGTCTGTCTTGAGGATTTTAGGCTGTGGCACAGCCGCCAAGCAGGAGAGAACATGGCTGATAACATGTTTAGTGGCTTCTCCCGTTTGTATAGATGCACAAATAAATCTACTAAAGGTATCGACAGAGACATGAATATATTTTAATTTTCCAAAGGGAGTGTAATGGGTAACATCTATCTGCCACAGTTCACCAGGAATTAGTCCTCGGGGGTTGACTCCCACATGTGGCTCTGGCAAAAGGGTCAGGCAGCCCTTGCACTGTCGGACAATTTGTCTAGCCTGTTCACGAGTGATGGAGAATTTAAGTCTCAAGGTATGCGCATTAAGGTGATGTAAATCATGAGCCTGTTGAGCAGCAGCAAGAGGGGTAATAGACAAAGCTGAAGCTATTATCTGAGTGGCCTGATCAACTATATCGTTGCCTTTAGACAAAGGTCCAGACAGGCCAGAATGAGCACGAATATGCCCAATAAAAAATGGAAAATTACGAGTAAGAATAAGACTTTGAAGCTTAGCAAACATTGGAGATGCATTGGTAGAAGGGAGGATATCAGGAACAGTTTTTAAAAGAGGAACAGAGGCAGCCACATAGGCGCTGTCTGTATATAAATTGAAGGAAGCTTCAGGCAACAGTTCAAATACTTTAACAATAGCTGCCAATTCAACAAGCTGTGCTGAGGAGAAGTTTGTCATAAAACGTGAGACCTTTCCATCGATATTAAAAGCAGCCATATCTGAGGAAGACCTATCAGTAAAAACTAACATAGCCCTAGGAATCGGGTTTGACTTTGTTCTCTTAGGGAAAAACCACAGGTGTCCTATGTAGAAACTGAACCAATTTATCAGCAGGGTAATGATTATCAATTACACCTTGAAAGGAAATACAATTAACTGCCCAATCATCATTATTCTTAAGTAACCACTGAACTTGAGATGCATCATAGGGGAGAACAATAACATCTGGATCTCTGCCAAAAAGCTTAAGAGCAGCTTCTCTGCCTAGGCGCAGAACATTAGCAACTAACTGAGGATATGTGGGCAGCACCTTGGAGGGAGAAGCTGACATGTGGACCCAAAACAGAGGTTTGAGCTGCCACAGCAGACCTGTAGGTGAAAAGGGAGTACGGAAGACAAGAAGCTGAAGTGGAAGTTGTGGGGAGAAATACCAAATATTTTGTTCACTGATGGCTTGTTCAACTCTGGCTAGTGACATTTGTGCCTCTTGAGTTAATATGCGAGGAGAGGATGGATCTGGGTCTCCTCTCAGAATGTTAAACAAAGGTTTTAACTCTCCTGTGGTAAGTTTTAGATAAGGACGAAGCCAATTAATATCTCCTAGTAGACGTTGAAAATCATTAAGAGTCTGCAAGGAATCCTGTCTCACCTGAACCTTTTGAGAAAGAATTTTGTTAGGAAATAACTCAAAACCTAAAAACAAGTGAGGAGGGTGGATCTGAACTTTTTCTGGAGAAACCTGGAGTCCTTGATTTTGAAGGGCATTAATAAGCTCTTGGCTAGCAATATATAATTGGTCTTGATCAGGTCCAGCAACCAAAATGTCATCCATGTAATGGACCACATACAGACCAGGATAAGACATTCTGAATGGATCAATAACTTGTGCCACATATCTCTGACAAAGGGTAGGACTGTTAGCCATGCCTTGAGGAAGAACCTTCCATTGGAAGCGAGGAGAAGGACCTATGCAATTAACCACTGGAAGGGTAAACGCAAAGCCTTTACAATCTTCAGGATGGAGAGGAATGGAAAAGAAACAATCTTTTAAATCAATCACTAATTTAGCATATCCCCTGGGAATAGCCACTGGAGAGGGAATCCCAGGTTGTAGGGCCCCCATGGGGACCATGGTCTTATTAACTGCTCTAAGATCTTGTAACAATCTCCATTTACCATTTCACTTTTTAATAACAAAGATAGGAGTGTTCCACGGTGAAGTGGAGTATTCAATATGTCCAGCTGCCAATTGTTCCTGCACCAACTCTATGGCTGCTGACAATTTATCTGCAGGAAGGGACCACTGGTCAAGCCAGACAGGGGTATCATCTTTTCAAGTAATCTTATCTGCCTGACGTGCAGGGAGAGCAATGGTCCTTATGAAAAATGGGAGTTGTAACCTAAACCTGTACGATCTATCTTGGGTATGGCCTCTATTGGGGTAGGCCTTTCCTGGCTACATTTTCCCAGTCCCTGTCTAGGAAGATAACCCTGGGCGAGCATTTGTTGAGTAATGACTTCATTAGGACTGCACATAATGACCCTCATTTGAGAATGTCTCTCCCCCATAAATTAACAGGCAAATTAGGGACGATATAAGGCTGAACAGAACCAGAGTTTCCCTCATCATCTTCCCAGGTCAACAACTGTGAACTCTGAAGAGTATTTTTTGATTGTCCAATTCCCTGTAAATGAGTTAAAGAGGCCTTTAATGGCCAAGCAGCAGGCCAGGCACTTTGTGAAATCACAGTGGAATCTGCACCTGAGTCTAAAATGCCCTCAAACCGCTTGCCGTTTATCTTAAGGCAGAGTGGCTGTGAAGAGCCACGACTTTTGCCCACAGCTGGATAGGAGGTATCTAAAGGTAGGGGCAAGGCTTGTGCCAAACGTTGTCCTTTGTTTATAGATATTGGCCCTTGAGAGGCACTAACTAAAATTTTAATTTCTCCAGTATAGTCATTATCTACTAATGAGGGATGGACAGTAAGTCCCTTTAAAGTGGCAGAAGCACGCCCTAATATTAAAAAATAAGTACTGGGTGGAGGAGGCCCATAGACCCCCGTGGGGAGGATGTAAACGCCATCCTCCGGTGTTAATATTGCGCTGGTGGAGGAATACAAGTCCAGCCCTGCGCTGCCTGTGGTGGCTCTGGAGAGACCAGGGGCTGATTTGTCTGCCGGCTGTGCCCCGTGGCCGGGAGAAATGAGGTGGTTTGGGGGACTCGGGGGGCTGTCCCCCATACTCGTTTCCCTGAATAGGAGGCAGGGGATTTCCAAACACATCTGTCTGAGCTCTGCAAGTTTTTGTCCAATGTTTGCCTCTCTTACAGTGCGAGCAAAGAGAATTGGGCCGTGTAGGCCAAAAAGAATGGTCAGTAGGTTGTGCTGAAGCACCGTTAAGGGGGGGCGCAGTGGAACACTGTCGTGCAAAGTGTCCAGGCTGGCCGCACTTAAAGCAACTTTTTGGGGGGCCTACTTGTCGAAGAGCTGCGCCTACTGCAAGATTAACTGTTTGGGACATCTTGTGAGTAAACATGTCAACATCACGACAAAGATGTATCATCTCATTAAGGTCTTTGTCTCTGATCTTACCGTGCAAGACTGCCTTACAAGCTGAATTAGCATTTTCAAAAGTCAATTGTTTTACAAGTTTATTGTCCGCATCTTCATGACCTAAGGTCCTCTCTGCAGCCTCAAGCAAACGACTTAAAAAGTCACTATAGTCCTCTTGTGCTCCTTGAATAATTTTGGTTAAAGGGGTAATAACAGAACCTTTCATAGGAATGGCACGCCAGGCGCTCAAAGCTGCCTTAGAGGTTTGAGCCAACAGACCGGTTGGAAAATGTTTTTGTCTGGCCTCTGCTGCGTATTTTCCTTGCCCAGAAAGTTTTTCAAAGGTCCAGCCAGTGGATGGCGTTCGAGGGTTCTTTTGATTGGCTATAGCAATTGTCTGGCAGCGATCCAGAAAATCGGCCTTCCAAGAAAGAAATTGTCCGCAAGTTAACACGGTCTGAATTACTCTGATCCACTCACTTGGGAGCATATGTCCGCCTCCTGGGAGGGCTTCTAGAAGCGAAAGTGTATAGGGGGCAGACGGACCATAGGTTCTAACTGCTGAGTTAAGCTCTTTTAAGTCTTTGAAACGCAGTTTACGAAACTCTGTCTGTCTGATAGGAACAGTCAATTGTTCCCCTGGCTCATGCTCTATTTCATTGTCACTCTCAGAACCTGTTCTGTCCTCGCTGTTACTGTCTGAAAGATCGGCCTGGGGCGCTCTTGAAGGCCCGATTTCCACAGAAGCAGATCTGGTATGGATGGTTGAGAGCTGTTCCTCTCCCGTAGAGGTGGGCGGGTCACAGCTAGCAGCTCCTGTAGAGCGGGTGATTACAGGAAAAGCTAATGCTTTGTTTTTTACAGTTCGCTGAGCTTTCTTATTTACGCTGCCCAAGGCTGTGGCCGAGGGAGGGGCAAGAATGGTCTCTTTAAAGGAATTTTGGAGTGACACAAGCTCTGTGGACAGGCGAGCATACTGTTGCTGTAACTCTAATACTTCTCCTAATCCTGCTACTTGAGATGCGAGCTTATCTTTGGCATCAATGAGAGTGGGAACTGGTAAAGCTTGAGGCCATGGCGCTGGAGTGCAGATCGGTGGCAAGTAGGGAGGGGGATTGAGAGGAGGAGCTGAGGCACCCTGTAGCCGCTCAGGTTTACGGGGCCAGAGTACTTGTTCTTCTACCTCTTCTGAGTCTCTAAAAATTAAAGGACCCTCTGCCAAAGATTTTTTAAAGACTGGATTGATTAGTGGCGGGTTGGCAGGGGCAGGCTGCGTGGGCTGCGCAGGCAAGGCGCCTACTGGGACCTGCTGATAAAGAGTAGCCTGTGGAATTTTAGGCCCTTCTGCAGCTTTTGGAGTATTAGTAGTAGGGAGGGAGCCCTCTACAGCTTCCCGAGACAAGGGACTGAGGCAAAATTCTGCCACTGACAAAAGTTGCTGTTTCTCTGGATCATCAACTGCATTTTCTACCAAATCACAGATAATAAGTAAATACATTTGCAGGGACCGCCTCAGGGCCCTGCTTTGCTAAAATGTCATTTAATTCTCTACCTACTCTTCTCCATTTTTTACGATGTATGTCCGCTCCATCTATAATGAACCACGGGCATACCTGATCTATGAAAATAAAGAAGTCTATCAAATCTTTCTTTTTTACTCGTACTCCTCTTTCTCTGAGAGCTACCTTTAAGCCTTTGATGAAGGCTGCCTCTTTAGATAGCTTATTTCCCATAACCTGAAGTGGAGATGACTCACTCACCAAGGACTTCTCGCTCTTCCGTGAGCAGCTAAAGGGGTCCTTCACTGCTTCTGAATTGTTGGGGTCGAGACGAACTTCTCTGGAACCTCCACCGATTAGGAATTACAATCCGGACCTCACCCTCACATTGGGCGCCACTTATCCCGACCCGCAGGATTCAGTTATTCGTGGGTGTGAGGGGGACCGCGAACCTGGAGGGAAATGGGAGGAAAAGAAAGAGAAGCGGAGACCAAGTAGATTGTACCTATCAAGGTCTCGTTTATTATGCTGAGGTGCCTTCTTTTTAAAGCATACATCGCAGAGAATATGGGAGGGGTCGAGGGAGAATTATACAAAGAACAAAGAAGTGGGCATCTGCTGACATGGGGGCTGAGGTCAGGCGCCAAAGTGCATGCACTCTGCATCTTATCTCTGGAACATAGATCCTCCTTGACAGCCTTGGATGTCAGGCTGGGCTCAGGCATAGCTCATGTCCTTGGACGTCATGGGAACTCAGGAAGAGATAAGGAAGTGGGGACTATTATTCAACTTTACAGCCTTAGGTGTTAGGAAGGGAATAAGGAGGAAGGGGGGTGGCAACCAGCTCTTAGCACAAGGCCATTTGATTTGTTAAAGAGATTTGAGAAGGGATCACTTTCTCACGGGATGGTCTCTGACAACAACACCCTTCTCAATAGTCACAAATAATTTAAAATATCTTGGTGTGACTCTAACTAAGGAAGTGAAAGATCTGTATAATAAAAACTTCAAGTCTCTGAATAAAGAATTAAAGAAGATCTCAGAAGATGGAAAGATCTCCCATGCTCATGGATCGGCAGGATCAACATTGTAAAAATGGCTATCTTGCCAAAAGCAATCTACAGATTCAATGCAATCCCCATCAAAATTCCAACTCAATTCTTCAACGAATTAGAAAGAGCAATCTGCAAATTCATCTGGAATAACAAAAAACCTAGGATAGCAAAAACTCTTCTCAAGGATAAAAGAACCTCTGGTGGAATCACCATGCCTGACCTAAAGCTTTACTACAGAGCAATTGTGATAAAAACTGCATGGTACTGGTATAGTCACAGACAAGTAGACCAATGGAATTGAATTGAAGACCCAGAAATGAACCCACACACCTATGGACACTTGATCTCTGACAAGGGAGCTAAAACCATCCAGTGGAAAAAAGACAGCATTTTCAACAAATGGTGCTGGTACAACTGGTTGTTATCATGTAGAAGAATGCGAATCGATCCACTCCTATCTCCTTGTACTAAGGTCAAGTCTAAGTGGATCAAGAAACTTCACATAAAACCAGAGACACTGAAACTTATAGAGGAAAAAGTGGGGGAAAGCCTTAAAGATATGGGCACAGGGGGAAAATTCCTGAATAGAACAGCAATGGCTTGTGCTGTAAGATCGAGAATTGACAAATGGAACCTCATGAAACTGCAAAGCTTCTGCAAGGCAAAAGACACCGTCAATAAGAAAAAAAGACCACCAACAGATTGGGAAAGGATCTTTACCTATCCTAAATCAGATAGGGGACTAATATCCAATATATATAAAGAACTCAAGAAGGTGGACTCCAGAAAATCAAATAACCCCATTAAAAAATGGGGCTCAGAACTGAACAAAGAATTCTCACCTGAGGAATACTGAATGTCAGAGAAGCACCTGAAAAAATGTTCAACATCCTTAATCATCAGGGAAATCCAACTCAAAACAACCCTGATATTCCACCTCACATCAGTGAGAATGGCTACGATCAAAAATTCAGGTGACAGCAGATGTTGGCGAGGATGTGGAGAAAGAGGAACACTCCTCCATTGTTGGTGGGATTGCAAGCTTGTATAACCACTCTGGAAATCAGTCTGGCGGTTCCTCAGAAAATTGGACATAGTACTACCGGAGGATCCAGCAATACCTCTCCTGGGCATATATTCAGAAGATGTCCCAACCGGTAAGAAGGACACATGATTCACTATGTTCATAGCAACGTTATTTATAATAGCCAGAAGCTGGAAAGAACCCAGATGCCCCTCAACAGAGGAATGGATACAGAAAATGTGGTACATTTACACAATGGAGTACTACTCAGCTATTAAAAATAATGAATTTATGAAATTCCTAGTCACAAGCCTCTTCCGGTCAGAAAAGCACCTGGGTAGCGAGGGCGCAGGGTCTGCTGACACTCGCCATCTACCCATAACACCTGCCACAGGATCTTATGACTTCTGGTGAGTGGAACACAGCTTCTGCTCCAATCCAATTGCGCGCGGGACCTGAGACTGCATTAGTTAGGGAAGCAGAAACCGGCCTGAGTAGGGCCACAGGCCGCATCCGGCCGGATCAGCACCAGGGGAGCTAGAGCACAGGGTCGGCTGACACCCGCCAGCTACCCACGACCCCCGCCACAGGATTTTGAGACTGCTGATGAGTGGAACGCAGCTTCTGCTCCAGTCCAGTCACGCGGGACCTGAGACTGCTCTGGTTGGGGAGAGAGAAATCCGGCCTACATAGGGCCACAAGCCTCTTCCGGTCAGAAAAGCACCTGGGTAGCGAGGGCGCAGGGTCGGCTGACACTCGCCAGCTACCCACAACACCCGCCACAGGATCTTAAGACTTCTGGTGAATGGAACACAGCTTCTGCTCCAAACCAATTGCGCGCGGGGCCTGAGACTGCATTAGTTAGGGAAGCAGAAACCAGCCAGAATAGGGCCACAGGCCTCATCCTGCCGGATCAGCACCTGGGTAGCTAGAGCGCAGGGTCGGCTGACACCCGCCAGCTACCCACGACCCCCGCGACAGGATTTTGAGACTGCTGGTGAGTGGAACACAGCTTCTGCTCCAGTCCAATCACGCGGGACCTGAGACTGCTCTGGTTGGGGGGAGAGAAATCTGGCCTACATAGGGCCACAAGCCTCTTCCGGTCAGAAAAGCACCTGGGTAGCTAGGGCGCAGGGTCGGCTGACACTCGCCAGCTACCCACAACACCCGCCACAGGATCTTAAGACTTCTGGAGAGTGGAACACAGCTTCTGCTCCAATCCAGTTGCGCGCAGGACCTGAGATTGCATTAGTTAGGGAAGCAGAAACCGGCCTGAGTAGGACCACAGGCCTCTTCCGGCTGGACCAGCACCGGGGTACTGCCAGCGACCCACGACCCCTGCCACAGGATTTTGAGACTTCAGGTGAGTGGAACACAGCTTCTGCTCCAATCTTTAAACAGTGACAACGACAACAACTAACCCCAGAGATTACCAGATGGCGAAAGGTAAACGTAAGAATTTTACTAACAGAAACCAAGACTACTCACCATCATCAGAACCCAGCACTCCCACTTCGCCCAGTCCAGGGCACCCCAACACACCGGAAAAGCTAGACACGGATCTAAAAGCATATCTCCTGATGATGGTAGAGGACTTCAAGAAGGACTTTAATAACACACTTAAAGAAATACAAAGGAACACTGGTAAACAGGTAGAAGACAATAAAGAGGAAGCACAAAAATTTTTTAAAGAATTGCAGGAGAACACTGCTAAAGAGTTACAAATCCTTAATGAAAAACAGGATAACCTAATCAAACAGGTAGAAGTCCTTAATGAAAAACAGGAAAACACATCCAAACAGATGATGGAAATGAACAAAACCATACTAGACCTAAAAAGGGAAGTAGACACAATAAAGAAAACCCAAAATGAGGCAACACTGGAGATAGAAACCCTAGGAAAGAAATCTGGAACCATAGATACGAGCATCAGCAACAGAATACAAGAAATGGAAGAGAGAATCTCAGGTGCAGAAGATTCCATAGAGAACATCAGCACAACAATCAAGGAAAATGTAAAATGCAAAAAGATCCTAACTCAAAACATCCAAGAAATACAGGACACAATGAGAAGACCAAACCTACGGATAATAGGAGTGGATGAGAATGAAGATTTTCAACTCAAAGGACCAGCAAACATCTTCAACAAAATTATAGAAGAAAACTTCCCAAATCTAAAGAAAGAGATGCCCATGAACATACAAGAAGCCTACAAAACTCCAAATAGACTGGACCAGAAAAGAAATACCTCCCGACACATAATAATCAGAACAATAAATGCTCTAAATAAAGATAGAATACTAAAAGCAGTAAGAGAAAAAGGCCAAGTAACATATAAAGGCAAGCCTATCAGAATTACAACAGATTTCTCACCAGAGATTATGAAAGCCAGAAGATCCTGAACGGATGTTATACAGACACTAAAAGAACACAAATTCCAGCCCAGGCTACTATACCCAGCCAAACTCTCAATTAACATAGATGGAGAAACCAAAGAATTCCACGACAAAACCAAATTCACACATTATCTCTCCACGAATCCAGCCCTTCAAAGGATAATAACAGAAAAAAACCAATACAAGGACAGGAACCACGCCCTAGAAACAACAAGAAGGTAATCCCTCAACAAACCTAATAGAAGACAGCCACAAGAACAGAATGCCAACTTTAACAACAAAAATAACAGGAAACAACAATTACTTTTCCTTAATATCTCTTAATATCAATGGACTCAACTTCCCGATAAAAAGACATAGACTAACAAACTGGCTACACAAACAAGACCCAACATTTTGCTGCTTACAGGAAACTCATCTCAGAGAAAAAGATAGACACTACCTCAGAATGAAAGGCTAAAAAACAATTTTCCAAGCAAATGGTATGAAGAAACAAGCTGGAGTAGCCATTCTAATATCTGATAAGATTGACTTCCAACCCAAAGTCATTAAAAAAGACAGGGAGGGACACTTCATACTCATCAAAGGTAAAATCCTCCAAGAGGAACTATCAATCCTGAATATCTATGCTCCAAATACAAAGGCAGCCACATTCATTAAAGAAACTTTAGTAAATCTCAAAGCACACATTGCACCTCATACAATAATAGTGGGAGACTTCAACACACCACTTTCACCAATGGACAGATCATGGAAACAGAAACTAAACAGGGACACAGAGAAACTAAGAGAAATTATGAATCAAATGGATCTGGCAGATATCTACAGAACATTCTATCCTAAAACAAAAGGATATACCTTCTTCTCAGCACCTCATGGTACCTTCTCCAAAATTGACCACATAATTGGTCACAAAACAGGCCTCAACAGATACAAAAATATTGAAATTGTCCCATGCATCCTATCAGATCACCATGGACTAAGGCTGATCTTCAATAACAAAATAAATAATAGAAAGCCAACCTTCACGTGGAAACTGAACAACACTCTTCTCAATGATACCTTGGTCAAGGAAGGAATAAAGAAAGAAATTAAGGACTTTTTAGAGTTCAATGAAAATGAAGCCACAACATACCCAAACTTATGGGACGCAATGAAAGCATTTCTAAGAGGAAAACTCATAGCTCTGAGTGCCTCCAAAAGGAAACTAGAGAGAGCACACATTAGCAGCTTGACAACATACCTAAAAGCACTAGAACAAAAGGAAGCAAATTCACCCAAGAGGAGTAGACTGCAGGAAATAATCAAACTCAGGGGCGAAATCAACCAAGTGGAAACAAGAAAAACTATTCAAAGAATCAACCAATCAAGGAGCTGGTTCTTTGAGAAAATCAACAAAATAGATAAACCCTTAGCCAGACTCACTAGAGGGCACAGGGAAAGCATCCTAATTAACAAAATCAGAAATGAAAAAGGAGACATAACAACAGATCCTGAAGACATCCAAAACACCATCAGATCCTTCTACCAAAGGCTATACTCAACAAAACTGGAGAATCTGGATGAAATGGAGAAGTTCCTAGACAGATACCAGGTACCAAAGTTGAATCAAGATCAGGTTAATGATCTAAACAGCCCTATATCCCCCAAAGAAATAGAAGCAGTCATTAATAGTCTCCCAACTAAAAAAAGCCCAGGACCAGATGGGTTTAGTGCAGAGTTCTATCAGACCTTCAAAGAAGATCTAATCCCAGTTCTTCACAAACTATTCCACAAAATAGAAACAGAAGGTACTCTACCCAACTCATTCTATGAAGCCACAATTACTCTGATACCTAAACCACAAAAAGACCCAACAAAGATAGAAAACTTCAGACCAATATCCCTTATGAATATTGATGCAAAAATCCTCAATAAAGTTCTTGCTAACCGAATCCAAGAACACATCAAAACAATCATCCATCCTGACCAAGTAGGTTTCATCCCAGGGATGCAGGGATGGTTCAATATACGGAAATCCATCAACGTAATCCACTATATAAACAAACTCAAAGACAAAAACCACATGGTCATCTCGTTAGATGCGGAAAAAGCATTTGACAAGATCCAACACCCATTCATGATAAAAGTCTTGGAAAGATCAGGAATTCAAGGCCCATACCTAAACATGATAAAAGCAATCTACAGCAAACCAGTAGCCAACATCAAAGTAAATAGTGAGAAGCTTGAAGCAATCCCTCTAAAATCAGGGACTAGACAAGGCTGTCCACTTTCTCCATACCTATTCAACATTGTACTTGAAGTCCTAGCCAGAGCAATTCGACAACAAAAGGAGATCAAAGGGATACAAATTGAAAAAGATGAAGTCAAAATATCACTCTTTGCAGATGATATGATAGTATATATAAGTGACCCTAAAAATTCCACCAGAGAACTCCTAAGCCTGATAAACAGCTTCGGTGAAGTAGCTGGATATAAAATTAACTCAAACAAATCAATGGCCTTTCTCTACACAAAGAATAAACAGGCTGAGAAAGAAATTAGGGAAACAACACCCTTCTCAATAGTCACAAATAATATAAAATATCTTGGCGTGACTCTAACTAAGGAAGTGAAAGATCTGTATAATAAGAACTTCAAGTCTCTGAAGAAAGAAATTATAGAAGATCTCAGAAGATGGAAAGATCTCCCATGCTCATGGATTGGCAGGATCAACATTGTAAAAATGGCTATCTTGCCAAAAGCAATCTACAGATTCAATGCAATCCCCATCAAAATTCCAAATCAATTCTTCAAGGAATTAGAAAGTGCAATCTGCAAATTCATCTGGAATAACAAAAAACCTAGGATAGCAAAAACTCTTCTCAAGGATAAAAGAACCTCTGGTGGAATCACCATGCCGGACTTAAAGCTCTACTACAGAGCAATTGTGATAAAAACTGCATGGTACTGGTATAGTGACAGACAAATAGACCAATGGAATAGAATTGAAGACCCAGAAATGAACCCACACACCTACGGTCACTTGATCTTCGACAAGGGAGCTAAAAATATCCAGTGGAAGAAAGACAGCATTTTCAACAAATGGTGCTGGCACAACTGGTTGTTAACATGTAGAAGAATGCGAATCGATCCATTCCTATCTCCTTGTACTAAGGTCAAGTCTAAGTGGATCAAGGAACTTCACATAAAACCAGAGACACTGAAACTTATAGAGGAGAAAGTGGGGAAAAGCCTTGAAGATATGGGCACAGGGGAAAAATTCCTGAATAGAACAGTAATGGCTTGTGCTGTAAGATCGAGAATTGACAAGTGGGACCTCATGAAACTACAAAGCTTCTGCAAGGCTAAAGACACCATCAATAAGACAAAAAAACCACCAACAGATTGGGAAAGGATCTTCACCTATCCTAAATCAGATAAGGGACTAATATCCAATATATATAAAGAACTCAAGAAGGTGGACTCCAGAAAATCAAATAACCCCATTAAAATATGGGGCTCAGAACTGAACAAAGAATTCTCACCTGAGGAATACCGAATGGCAGAGAAGCACCTGAAAAAATGTTCAACATCCTTAATCATCAGGGAAATGCAAATCAAAACAACCCTGAGATTCCACCTCACACCAGTCAGAATGGCTAAGATCAAAAATTCAGGTGACAGCAGATGCTGGCGAGGATGTGGAGAAAGAGGAACGCTCCTCCATTGTTGGTGGGATTGCAAGCTTGTACAACCACTCTGGAAATCAGTCTGGCGGTTCCTCAGAAAATTGAACATAGTACTACTGGAGGATCCAGCAATACCTCTCCTGGGCATATATCCAGAAGATGTCCCAACCGGTAAAAAGGACACATGCTCCACTATGTTTATAGCAGCCCTATTTATAATAGCCAGAAGCTGGAAAGAACCCAGATGTCCCTCAACAGAGGAATGGATACAGAAATTATGGTACATTTACACAATGGAGTACTACTCAGCTATTAAAAAGAATGAATTTATGAAATTCCTAGCCAAATGGATGGACCTGGAGGGCATCATCTTTAGTGAAGTAACACAATCACAAAAGAACTCACACAATATGTATTCACTGATAAGTGGATATTAGCCCAAAACTTAGGATACCCAAGATATAAGATACAATTTGCTAAACGCATGAAACTCAAGAAGAATGAAGACCAAAGTGTGGACACTGTGCACCTTCTTAGAATTGGGAACAAAACACCCAGGGAAGGAGTTACAGAGACAAAGTTCGTAACTGTGATGAAAGGATGGACCATTTAGAGACTGCTGTATCCAGGGATCCATCCCATAATCAGCTTCTAAACGCTGACACCATTGCATACACTAGCAAGATTTTGCTGAAAGGACCCAAATATAGCTGTCTCTTGTGAGACGATGCCCGGGCCTAGCAAACACAGGAGTGGATGTTCACAGTCAGCTATTGGATGTATCACAGGGCTCCCAATGGAGAAGCTAGAGAAAGTACCCAAGGAGGTAAAGGGATCTGCAACCCTATTGTTGGAACAACATGATGTACTAACCAGAACCCCGGAGCTCTTGTCTCTAGCTGCATATGTATCGAAAGATGACCTAGTCGGCCATCAATGGAAAGAGAGGCACATTGGACTTGCAAACTTTATATGCCCCAATATAGGGGAATGCCAGGGCCAAAAGAGTGGGAATGGGTGGGTAGGGAAGTGGGGGGCGCTATGGGGGACTTTTGGGATAGCATTGGAAATGTAATTGAGGAAAATATGTAATAAAAATATTAAAAATTAAAAAAAAAATTCCTAGTCAAATGAATGGACCTGGAGTGCATCATCCTGAGTGAGGTAACACAATCACAAAGGAACTCACACAATATGTACTCACTGATAAGTGGATATTAGCCCAAAACTTAGGATACCCAAAATATAAGATACATTTTGCTAAACACATGAAACTCAAGAAGAATGAATACTGAAGTGTGGACACTATGCCCCTCCTTAGAATTGGGAACAAAACACCCATAGAAGGAGTTACAGAGACAAAGTTTGGAGCTGTGACGAAAGGATGGACCATCTAGAGACTGCCATATCCAGGGATCCATCCCATAATCAGCTTCCAAACACTGACACCATTGCATACACTAGCAAGATTTTGCTGAAAAGACCCAGATATCGCTGTCTCTTGTGAGACTATGTCGGAGCCAACAAACACAGAAGTGGATGCTTACAGTCAGCTAGTGGATGGATCACAGGGCTCCCAATGGAGGAACTAGAGAAAGTTCCCAAGGAGCTAAAGGGATCTGCAACCCTATAGGTGGAACAACATTATGAACTAACCAGTACCCCGGAGCTCTTGACTCTAGCTGCATATGTATCAAAAGATGGCCTAGTCGGCCATCACTGGAAAGAGTGGCCCATTGGACACACAAACTTTATATGCCCCAGTACAGGGGAAAGCCAGGGCCAACAAATTGGGAATGGGTGGGTAGGGAAGTGGGGGGGGGGTATGGGGGACTTTTGGGATAGCATTGGAAATGTAATTGAGGAAAATATGTAATAAAAAATATTTTTAAAAATGGGGTATAGAGCTAAACAAAGAATTCTCTACTGAGGAATACCAAATGGCTGAGGAGCACCTAAAGAAATGTTCAACATCCTTAATCATCAGGAAAATGCAAATCAAAACAACCATGAGATTCCACCTCACACCAGTCAGAATGGCTAAGATCAAAAACTCAGGTGACAGTACATGCTGGCAAGAATGTGGAGAAACAGGAACACTCCTCCATTGCTAGTTGGATTGCAAGCTGGTACAAACACTCTGGAAATCAGTTTGGCGATTCCTCAGAAAACCGGACATAGTACTATCAGAAGATCCAGTAATTCCTCTCCTGGACATATACCCAGAAGATATTCCAACTTGTAGTGAGGACACATTCTCCACTATGTTCATAGCAGCCTTATTTATAATAGCCAGAAGCTGGAAAGAACCCATTTGTCCCTCAACAGAAAAATGGATACAGAAAATGTGGTACATTTACACAATAAATTTATGAAATTCTAAGGCAAATGGATGCATCTGGAGGATGTCATCCTGAGTGAGGTAACCCAATCACAAAAGAACAGACATGATATGCACTCACTAATAAGTGGATATTAGCCCAGAAGCTCAGAATACCCAAGATACAATTTGCAAAACACATGAAACTCAAGAAGAAAGAAGACCAAACTGTGGATACTTTTTTCTTTTAAAATACCTTTTTTTGTATGGGGAACAAAATACCCATGGAAGGAGTTAAAGAGAGAAATTTCAAAGCAGAGCCTGAAGGAGTGACCATCCAGAGACTGCCCCACTTGGGCATCCATCCCATAAACAACCAGTAAAACCATTCACTAAGAAGATGTCAACAAGTGCCTGCTGACAGGAACCTGATATAGCTGTCTTCTGCAAGGCTCTGCCAGTGCCTGGCAAATACAGAAGTGAATGCTCACAGTCATTCATTGGATGGAGCACAAGGTCCCCAATGAAGGAGCCAGGGAAATACCCAGGGACCTGAGGGGACTGAATCCCCATAGGAGGACCTTCAATATGAACTAACCAGTACCCTCAGAGCTCCTTGGTACTATACCACCAATCAAATAAAACACATGGTGGAACTTGTGGCTCTAACTATATATGTAGCAGAGGATGACCTAGTAGGTCATCAATGGGAGGAGAGGCCCTTGGTCCTGTGAAGGCTCTATGCCCCAGTATAAGGGAATGCCAGGACCAGGAATGAGAGTGGGTGGATTGGGGAGCAGGGGGAAGGGGAGAATGGATAGGGGATTTTCAGAGTGGAAACTAGGAAAAGGGATAACATTTGAAATGTAAATAAAGAAAATACCTAATAAAAAATTTTAAAAACTAAAACAAAAAAGCTGTCAAATGAACAAAAGAAAATTATTAAAACAGCAATAGCCTAATATAATATTTTTGTGGTAGTTTGGGTTCAAAGCACAATCAAAATTTTCCTGTATGTTTAAAATAATTGTATCTCAATGGTAAAATTCCAAATTTTCTTAAATTGAAAGGTACAAAATCTCAAGTAGTACTGAGGAAAACTATTAAATTTGTGTATTACCAAAAAATCATTATTTACATGGAATGAAAGACAGGTAAATTACTGAATTGATTTTTAGCATACAAAGAAAATTCACACTTTGTAATAATGGATTAATGGTCCTGTCTTCATGAATTGACCTCACCAAGTGGATTAGGCTTGTAAATGACACAAATTATAATTTTATAAATGTCAGTCCTTATGGTTTATCCTGCTCTCAGAGATCAAGAAGGAATGTGGCCAATTTCACTGTAATGATTGAATTTTTTCTCATGGGGTTTTCCAGAAAGCTTGAGGTAGAAATAATTTTATTTTGACTTTAGGCTTGGTGATTTTAATTGCCAATGTCTTCATTATTGCTGCTATTTCTTTGGAATATCATCTCTGCTCACTTAGGCATTTCCTCTTGGAACAGTTCTTCTGCTTGGATCTTTGCTACACTTCCATGATGGTGCTTTCAACAATAAAGTCCATCTGTAGGTCATTCATGTACAGTGCCTACATTTCCCTATAGAGTGCACACTGCAGGGTTTTGCATTCACACTCTGTAGTTATACTGCCATGGCCATACTCACAGTCATGTCCTGTCACTGTTATGTGGTAATGTGCTACAAAAGTGTCAGCTTGTGTATGCATGAGGTTTTAGCTGTCTGGGCCAGTGTGATGTGGAATCAACTTTGGAGTTATGCTCACAGCTGTTACTTCTCCAACTGCTCTGTGGGACCAGTGTCATTCACTAGTTCTGTAATGTCCTCTTAGTTTTGAAACTCTCCTATTCCAATGATCATGTAAGTGAGCTTAGATCATTGGCTTCCCCACATGCTGGCACTTCATCTCTATTAGTTTTGCCTATGAACATATATTCTCTACTGAGCTAAGGATGCCATCGGTGAAGGGCGGAACCAGTCTTTTCCGCTTGTCTATGCCACATTTCTGTAGTCATTTTGTTTATCCCTACTGGTGTTTTTGAGTTTCTAAACCCACATTCAAAATCTCCCACTGCATTAGACTTTATTCTTAGTTTTTCATACTTTTCTTTCCTCAACACTCAATCCAGAAATAAACAGCCTGAGAAATGAGGCCACAGAACATCTTTCAATGAAAAACTTATCTCTTTTTATCCACTATTTCCTCTTTAGGAGACACGTCGATATGTATTGGGAAAAACAACAGAGTCAATGAATCAATTAAAGCTAGAACAGGATTAGGCAGATGGCTCAATGAAGACACTTATAACCAAGTCTGCCTAGCTTAGTTAAATCCCTGAGACCCACATGGTAGGAGAAGAGAATAAACTCTTGAAACTTGTTCCCTAACCTACACATGTTGTAGCTAATATATACCCAAATACATACATACATACATACATACACACACACATACATATAGACATGTACAATTAATTTAATAAGATACTAAAAATATAGTTATTATTGTATAATAACACTCTTTAAATGAGAAAAAAGAAGGAATTATATATGTATACTCTTGGAAATATAGTAGATTAAGTTTCACAAACCAGATTGGGAGAAAAAAGCAATTTTCTCAAATTCTAAAGAACCAATTTATTTTTCTTATTGAATCATTTCTTTAAATCACAGGGATGAAAGGTAGTCAATCTGAAATCCTTCATCACTTTTTCCTGAACCAAGTAGATAAAGAGCTTTACACACCTCCCTGGGCGAAGGGCAACTGAATTAAAGCATAACTGTGAGAGGCAACAGGAACTGCCACCTGAGGTTGTTATTGAGGCCAAAGCCAACTCTCCATACAGGCTCCTATCTTCCCCTCCCCAGCACTCATCACTAAGAGGTGAACTGAAAACATTTTCGTTATGTTACCCCAGCAATTCCACTCAGGGATATGACCGAAAGAATTCCAAGTCAACATATCACATAGACACTTGCACATAAATATACAACATTACTCACAATACATAAGTAATAAAACAAACATAAGTGTCTATGTACTGAAGAATGGATAAGGAACATTTTATATCACACACACACATGACTAGATCTTTTCAGTTATAAAGAAAAACAAAGTTATGTTGTATGCATGAAAACCTTGCAATTAGAAATAAACATATTAACTGAATTAAGGCAGTGGCATTTAGGGTTCCTAGATTATATCTACATTTTACATAGATACAGAATATCATGTATGTATATATGACCTGAAAGAGAAGCAAAGCTATCTAGATTCTAGAGGAAACAAAGGGAATAACATAACGGAAGAGGGCATAGAGAAGAAATAAGAGACAAGTAGGAATGTGTACCGTAGAGTAAGTTTAATTGTCTATCACCTACTTCAATGAAAAGGTCCCTATGTAGCCTAATACCACATTCAGTGAATAAATGCCATTGGGAAAGAATGTAAAGAAAATATCCATGGGTTAAACAGGACTACAAATTAGACCCCAGTGTGTCTGACTGAGTCATCAAATACAAAGATAACTTGCAATAACTTGAACTTTAACATAGCAAATGTGAAATTATTCATGTAACAAATGTAAAAATTACAACATTTGGAGGACTAAGAGAAATGGAGGACCCTATGCTAAAAGTACTACTAAAAACTACAACATGGTGTCTACAGAGCAGTAGCCAAGCTGGGCACTCAGCTTATGTATCTCATGGGGCAGGTGCCCATGTTGCTTGTGAAAAAAATAAATAAATAAAAAGAGGACCACAGAGAAATTGCCCTAAAATAAACCTTTCTTTTGCAAATGTGTTTATTTTCCATACCCATTCAACTCAGTACCAGGGGATGTGCCCCCTTGGGGTTTATATGTCTCCAGATCTGTCTCATTAAAACACCAGAATTGTTCATGGCATAAGGGATTTCTGGAGGTGAAATTCAGGCAAGAACCAAGTGAGCAGTCACTACCAATATTTTGCAACCTGTGCAATTTGTATACATAAACCTGAGAATCTTTGTCCACTTGTGGTCTTAACAATCAGCCAGGTAAGCGAATACATTGGGAGTAAACTTGAAAATTTCCTGTATTTCTTTTTTCTGTAGAGGGTTATCTGTCTGCAACATTAAGCATCAATACTGAGGGTTCAATTTTGGTTCTCCCAGAGTTGGTCTTGAGATGAACTCCTCACAATGTGTGAGGACTGTGAAGGCTGTTTGACTTCTGCATTGTATTACCACATCTCATCTCAGTTCATCACCGTGTTTAATTAAACAATCTAAAGCCAAATTGAAATTCCCAAATATTGAAATTCCCAAATATATAAAGGGAAAAATGAAAAAACCAGGCAAACTACTGAACAAAATCAGTAGTTTCGACCATTGCAAATGCTATTTTTTATGCTTTAAAATTCGATAAATAGGTTTTTTGATATATATTTTTAGAACTACTTTGTTTTCTGTTCCAAAGATTTATAAATAACCTTGCTCAGAGGAGCTGAATTTTTAAAAAGAACTGCTGTGTTAATAAACAGAAAAACATACATGATTATTAAAGAAAATGCACTTAGTTGTTTGTAGGCAACCTTCACAGAGTGACTCTAGTGATTACATCATTTCTCAGACTGTCCAGGTATAAAGCTTAGAATCCATCAGACCCCTTATAAGTTTTCTCCAGTTCATTAATTTTGTATTTTCAGGTGTACATATTGTATATTCACCCAGTTTGGTTTCTCTGCTGTAGGACTCTCCCTTATGATAGCCTTTGTCTAACTCTAATGCAGTTAAGGTAGTTTTCTTTGTGCCCCCCACCCCAGGGTCCAGACACACTTGTTCTCATTCTTCTTTTACATACACAGAGTGAATCCAGCATGTCTTAAATGAAAAGAACCAGAAGGACTACTTCCCACAGCTATGTCTGCTCCTACCATTGTATCTCAGGAGGCCATTCAGGTACTTTCTAATATTAGGGATAAAGGCAATTTTTTAAACTATTTTTTTATTACATCTTTTCCTCAATTACATTTCCAATGCTATCCCAAAAGTCCCCCATACCCTCACCCCTACTTCCCTACCCACCCATTCCCATTTTTTTTGGCCCTGACATTCCCCTGTACTGGGGCATATAAAGTTTGCATGTCCAATGGGCCTCTCTTTCCAGTGATGGCCAACTAGGCCATCTTTTGATAGATATGCAACTAGAGTCAAGAGCTCCGGGGTACTGGTTAGTTCATAATGTTGGATAAATGCAATTTTAAAAGTTACTTTTCTTTTAGTAAGTTCTGAGTGTACAATTAAATAGGAAACCTTTTCCAATCAACTTATTCCTCAAAACATTTAATATTCATTGAAAACACTTCTGTTTTGATTATGCAAGTAAAATGAAAATTATCCATCTCTTTGGGAGAAAATAAGACTTCATTAGATAGGAAGGAGTGCCAGGAATTAATTTCACAGAGAAGAAAGAGTCTTAAAGTAGGGAGAGCTGAACCATCCTGGAAACTTTAGAGTAGGATGATTTAAGGCAGCCTGACTTTTGGGGAGATAAAACACAAGAGTTATTTACCATGGTCCCATTAGTAGTCCCAGCAGAGAGACAAGTAAACATCCTCAATATTTGAAGAATGAGCTTAAATAGGTAACAGAGAAGCCAAGGTTTCAAAATGACTAAAGCCATAGGTATTTGTAGATAAAATGAGGGAGAGACTGCTGGGTTCACAGAGCAGACATTTTCTTATTCGAATACTCTGTGACCTGGGAAGAGTCTTTTTAGTCTCAGTGTAAGCTGAATAGAAATGTCATAAAATACAATTTATTATGCAAAAAGAGTCTCAGGTCAGCATGGCAGCGTGATTATAACCCCAGCAATCAAGAAACTGAGTGAGGAGACTTCGTGAGTTGTGGTGGGTACATTTGGAGACCAAAGAACATCTTAGGGATCTATTTCTAAAAGTTCTTAATGGTTCAGATTAATGGAAGACACCAAGTCCATTATTTTCTACAACACATCTGGCCTGACTCCAGAAATTAATGTGGCCATGTCTCTTATCTAATCTGGCTCAATCATGAATAAGAAACAAATCAGTGCAAAGAAGTTTTTATACCTTATACATTCTTAGATGAAGTGGAATTGTTATGTTGTAATAAAACTGTCTATACTTTCTATTAACTCAGTGATTGAAACAAATCCATCGCTGCCTATTTTCTTTATGTTAAAACCCTTCAAGAATGTTCCTACTTTTGAGAGGCTGTCTGGCTAGTGGAATATTTGAAAAACTTCTCCCAGGTAGGGGCAACAAAAGAGATGAAAAGAAAGTTGGATCAAAATGCAAATACTCATACCTAAAGAAAATGGTAGGGTGGTCCCTGTTCTGAGTCTCCAATAAAGAGACATAATTTGTTTTTTTTAAAAATGTAATAAATTAAAAGATGCTTGAATAGGAGGAGCGACCAGGGTGGTGGACAGGAAGGACAGGAGCATTTATTGAAATCTCACTTTCAGCACAGCACTAAGTTAAGTATTTAATATGAAGTCTCTGTCTTAAAAGAAATCAGAATCAAAAATATTCACTGGAAAATTCTTATTTTATCATGCAACACAATGGTTAAATAGCATAGCTTTCACCAAGAGAACTGCTGGAAACCATTCAACAAATTGTCTTTATGTCTCCCTAGGGAGCCATTTTTAATGAACTCCAAGTCTTGTCCTTCCCTTTGCTATTCTAGTTTCCATTGCTCAATCAATGCTGTGAGGGAGACCCACTGCCAAAGGACAAAGACTGGGTTGGTGCCAATCCTTGCCTGCACTGAGAAAATTGTCTTCATACCAATTTCTTCTTCAAATACAAGACCCAGGATGAACTGCAGTCAGGCTCCTACATTAATCCTCTTGGGACTGTCTAGTGACCCAGAGAAATGGCAACCCCTCTTTAGCATCTTTCTTGCTCTCTACTTGCTGGGACTCTTAGGGAACCTGCTACTTTTGTTAGCTATTGGTGCTGATGTCCACCTCCACACCCCCATGTATTTCTTCCTCAGTCAGCTCTCACTAGTGGATCTTTGCTTCATCACCACCACAGCCCCTAAAATGCTGGAGGCTCTGTGGACTGGAGATGGATCAATCTCATTCTCTGGATGCCTGACTCAGTTGTACTTCTTTGCTGTTTTTGCTGACATGGATAACCTGCTTCTAGCAGTCATGGCTATTGACAGGTATGCCGCTATCTGTCATCCACTGCACTACTCAGCTCTCATGACTCCTTTTAGATGTGGGGTTCTAGTCAGTGGGTCATGGGGAGTAACTAATTGTGTGTCTCTGACCAATACTTTGTTGCTCTCTAAGTTATATTTTCGTACCAATCAAGAGATTCCTCACTTTTTCTGTGAATTTGGGCCTCTCTTACTGCTTTCCTGCTCAGATACTCACCTCAATAAAATCCTGGTGATAATTTTGGTTGGAATTTTAGGAATCAGTGCAGTTCTCTGCATTGTAAGTTCTTATGGTTGTATTTTTTATGCTGTGGCTAGAGTTCCATCAGCACAGGGGAAAAGGAAAGCATTGTCCACATGCAGTTCCCACCTCTCTGTAGTCCTCCTTTTCTACAGCACAGTCTTTGCTACCTACCTGAAGCCCCCATCTAGTTCTCGTTCCTCTGAGGAGGTGGTAGCTGCTGTCATGTATTCTCTCGTAACGCCCACTCTGAACCCCTTCATTTATAGTCTGAGAAATAAGGATGTTAAGAGTTCATTGAGAAGAATCCTAAACATGGAGTAGTCTCAGTAATATGATCATCTATCAGGAAGGATCCCACCCCACATCATGCAAAGTGAGTCAGTTAACACCCTGGCTCATGGGAGAATTACATGATTGCTATGGCTTTAGAGCCACATTGAACACAAATCTGGCAATTTCTGTGAAGATGTCTCTGGAGAATTCCACTGAAGAGGAAAGATCCACAATGAATGTGGGTGGCCCCATGTACTGGCTATTTTTGTGTCAACTTGACACAGCTGGAGTTATCACAGAGAAAGGAGCTTCAGTTGAGGAAATGCCTCCATGAGATCCAACTGTAAGGCATTTTCTCAATTAGTGATCAAGGGGGAAAGGCCCCTTGTGGGTGGAATCATCCCTGGGCTGGTAGTCTTGGGTTCTATAAGAGAGTAGGCTGAGCAAGCCAGAGGAAGCAAGCCAGTAAAGAACATCCCTCCATGGCCTCTGCATCAGCTCCTGCTTCCTGACCTGCTTGAGTTCCAGTCCTGACTTCCTTTGGTGATGAACAGCAGTATGGAAGTGTAAGCCGAATAAACCCTTTCCTCCCCAAACTGTTTCTTGGTCATGATGTTTGTGCAGGAATAGAAACCCTGACTAAGACACCCCATCACTTCCATAGAATTATCCTGGAATGATAAAGAGAAAAATGAAAAAAAAAAAAAAAACAGGCTTGCTATCATTATTCATCTATTTTTGCTTGTTGATCACAGATGCAATGTAACCCCATCTTCCTCCTGTGCTTCTCTCACCCTGATGTCTTGTATCCTTCAAAGCATGAATAAAATGAATCTATCATTCCTAAATTGTTTGGCTGGTGTTTTGCCACAGCAACAAAACAAGTAACAAATAAAATGATCTATAGGAAAAAAAAATACTATGTTGGGTTTGTTATGCTCTATCTTCTTATACTCATATTCCTGATGTATGAATATCTATTGCAAACACTACAATCATATGATAATTATTAGAATTCCTAACCGTGGTTTAGTAACAACAGCTCCCTGATATTTTAAAGGGTTTTACTGCATATCCTGTTTGGGAGATGTAGTGGATTTAAGTATTTTGGTCTTTCTCTAATAACCTTCCTCCACCTGAACCTGGAAATCACTAACAAATCATGTTAAAGGGAACTTTAGAGTTCACAGAAGTTAAATTGCAAGTAAGAGGTCAGGAAGCTGGTGAGTCTAACCATAACCCAGGTTAATAGAAGCAAGATGAGAAAGAATATAATGTTATTCCATCTTTTAATGGAAATTATATTATAGATTTCCTTTTAAAATAATATATTATTGTTGTGTGTATGTGTGTGTGTGTGTGTGTGTATGTGTGTGTGTGTGTGTGTGTGTGTGTGTGTGGTGTAGAGTTGCTTATGACACATCATTTTGTGGAAAAGCAAACTGCAATTTTGACCATCAAGTTTCCATGCTCAAACCAAATACACACAATAGGAAAGAACTCTACTAATGTCATACCACAATAATATAGATAAACATTGTTCTAGATTTATGTTTGTATTGGTGTTTTGTTTGGATGATTTTGCCTTTGTTAGTCATTAGCACCAGTGCTATATACATCAAGAGGCTACAGAATGGCAGTTCAATACACATCTTTACAGTGCACTATGTTGTATGCAGTGAACAGTAGTTACATAATCTTTTAAACTAACATAAGAAAATTGTTTAACTACTATATTTCCCCCTGAGCACAGTTCAGGAGACCTAAAGTGGAATTTTGAGAAATAATATAATTACCCCATGTCCAGCCCATTGTGGGAGACTTTTCAATCAAGACACTGACAGTCAAATAGAAAATCTTCACTGCCCTCCTTCTTAGGTCACATTTCAGTTGGCTAACAGTAGAGAAGCCTTCTTAGTGCCTGCTGCACCTCCTGGTTTTTTAAGGTGTAGATGACAGGGTTGAAGATGGGAGTGAACACTGTGTAGAGCAGGGCAATGACCTTGGAGAGGAGCTGAGAATGAACATCAGAAGGCACAGTGTACAAGCCCATGAGTGTTCCAGGGAGTGTGGACACCACATCCAGGTGAGAGGAGCATATGAAGAAGGCCTTGGTCCTTCTGGCCCCAGAGAGAATTCTCCGCACTGTCACCACAATCTGAGCATAGGAGATCAGTACCAGCCAAATGGGACAGTCAGGAAGATAACAGAGAGAACAAATGTAGTCATCTGGGCCACTCAGGTATCGAAGCAAGCCAGGACCATCAAAGGTGAGAAATCACAGTAAAAGTAATCAATTAGGTTGGGGCCACAGAACCTCAGCTGGGCTGTCAGAGCAACAACTAATCCATCTTCCATAAAGCCAGACACCCAGACTGTGAGCACCAACCCCAGGCACCATTGAGGCCTCATGAGAAGTGGGTATTATAGGGAGTAACAGATTGCTAGGCAGTGATCATATGCCATGACAGCCAGCAGGAAATACTCATCTATATAAAGAGAGCTAAAGGTGAAGAACTGGAGCAAGCAGCCAGGCAATGTAACCAGACTTTTGGCTACTTTATGGGTTCCTTTTTCTACTGCCTTTCTATACTCTTATGCCTTCCAACCCTGTAACACTAGTTAGGACAGAAAGAAAGATAAAGAGGGGAAGAGGAGTGTCCATATTGTTAGACTACTTCCTGCTGATTAGGAGTATCCAGTGTCTTGTAGCAGGTGTGATCTTCACTGTGAGGATATCTAATTTCTTCTTGACTCTTTGTGCAGGAACACTTAACAAATCACAACAAACTACAACAGCAATCAGGAACTAGCAGCAGTAGTGTGAGAGGGAGATGCAGCTGCTCACAGGGCTCTCCCACTTATGTATCCTCTCAAGAGTTCCCAGAATTCCAAATGCCATATGTTTGCAGAAACTAAATGCAGCTGGAAAAAGCATGCCCCTACCAGAGCACAAGGCAAATCATAGTTACCTGCTGTGGACAATCTAAAGCAGCCCCACATCCAACTTCTGGGATTAAAACAAAAACATTTTACTATAACATTTCTGTATTTTTGAAAATCACCAAAGTTCTCACTACAATTCACAGGAATGGTGTTTACCAACAGGAAACCCTCCAGCATTCTGGTCACCACTGTGGACATGAACCTGAAAGGCCTGGATCACCAGAAAGAAATACGTGGGTGTGTGAAGCCTCTGAGAACTGTCTAACATCACTACAAAGAGCATGCTCCTGGTGATAATGAAGGCATAGATCATGATTAATAGATAAATAGGAGGGGCTTCAGATAATCCAAGGGGCACAGACTCAATGAATTATGTTTCCTGTGGAGGCATTCCCATGGGTCATTCACTTTTCTGCTTGATAGTACCTAGATAAATTTTACTGTATCTCTATGTTTTTCATTGCAATCCTATAGCTGATATTGTTACAAGATGATGCAAAGAGAATGTGCAAACGAAGGTTGGCTTAAATTATCTTGCATCCATCCATTTCTTTACTCCTTCTTTAGTATTTTTTTCTTTTATTTATGAGGGTTGGTTGTATTCTCTTTCTTTCTTTCTCTCTCTCTTTCTTTCTTCCTCTCTTTCTTTCTTCCTTTCTTCCTCTCTGTCTTTCTTTCTTCCTTTCTTCCTCTCTGTCTTTCTTTCTTTTCTTTCTTTCTTCCTTCCTTCCTTCCTTTCTTTCTTTCTTTCTTTCTTTCTTTCTTCTCCTTCTCCTCCTTCCCCTTTCACTTCTCCTTCTTTTCCTCCTCCTTCTTCTTTTTTGCCTACCTCTATGTCTGTATACAATATTCAGTGCTAGTGCTTTGTAGACTAGAAGAGGGTTTCCACCCTCTCCCTGAAACTGAAGTTACAGATGGTTTTGAGCTGCTTCCTGGGTGCTAACATCAAAACTGGCTCCATTCCACTAGAACAGTCAGTGTACATAACTGCTGAGCCATCTCTCCAGACCCACTTCCTAAAAAAAAAAAAAAAAAAAAAAAAAAAAAATACTGCTTCTTCAGCTCTCATCCTTCCTCAAACTTTTTCCTTGTATAAACTTCTTATTTAACCAAGTTCATAATTCTGGTATTTCAAAACCTCTAAATATAATTCTATCCAGTACTTGTATCATATAATTTTAACTCCATAATCTGTATAGTCAATCATATTTCCCTTCATTTGTAACTTGCAACATTCTTCAAATGCCTATTAGATTTATTCATCAACCACAGATTGTCACCTTCCAAAAACATTGCCAGCTACTACAAGTGAACTGACAATTTTGCTGGAATCTCAAAATCACTGTCTCATAACCATTTTTACTTCAACAGCCTCTGGAATCTTCCACCTTCTTCTCCTCCTCTTTTTCCTCCTCCTCTTTCATCTTCTTTCCAAGACAGGACTTCTCTGTGTAGCCTGACAATGTTGCAGTTGGCTCTCTAGACCAGGCTGGTCTTGAACTGGGACATCTGCTTGCCTCTGCCTCCTGAGTGTTGGGATTACAGGTATGTAATGCCACCACCTGGACAAGGCCTACGATCTGAATCCTTCTCATATAGTTCTGATACACAGGGGGGTTGGGAACAAAGCCAAGATGGTATGGACCAAGAGGTCCTCTGCATCTCTTCTGAACAGGATCCCATGCTTCCAAAGGCCTTCATAGAACACTGAACAAAGCCATCTCTAGTTCTGGATTCCAAAGTACTCAACTGGACCTAAGACCACCCGATAAGGGCCTAAAATTCACCTAATAAGGCAATTACCCCTTTACCTCCCTATCATATCACCTCCTCCCTCCCCTCCCCTACAAAAAGAAAACCCTAACTCATCTCAGCTATGAGACTTCACTGACCTTCCCTGTGAACCCAGGGAACCCTCCTGAAACCGGTCTCAGTAAACCTGCCTTTATACTTTAATTTGGATCAACTGAATTTATTATATAGGTAACAACCTCTAACAAGTTCTACCATCTTGGAACAAATACTAAAATACTTGAGCTTTGTGGGCCATTCTTATTCAAACTACCACATTCCACTCCATTTAGCCCATATCCTTGTGGCCATATCATAATATAAAATGTATTTAGTCTAATAACAAAAGTCTCCATAGTCTACCACAGTCTTGACACAGTTTAAAATACCCAAGTCCAAAGTCTCTACTGACATTTGAAGCAATCTTATTTGTAACCCTCGGTAAAATCAAAACTAAAAAGCAAATTACATACTTGAAATTCTAAAGCATTAAACATATTAAAGTGAAAAAATCCATACAAAATAAAATACAACCTACCACTGTATTTCAGAAAAATGCCAATATAGAACTGTTAGTCCTCAGGGCTCAGTCCTTATTCCCTTTCTCATCTTAGTTATTCCCTAGGTGGTCTCATCAATGCTCAGGATATTACATATAACTCACATGGCATCATGGTTCAAATCCATTTCCTCCCCTGAAGATCAAGGGTAGAGAAGATGACTACATCCAAGCCCATGGAAGATGTAGCACTGTCAAATGTCAGGCACACTCTGCTCTCCAGCCTTCTCCTGAACCACCCACCAAAGACTGAGCACATTGAACACATGGGGTTTGTGAGTTTTCATGTTTTATTTCCTTTCAAATGTACAAATCTTCCACTTTTAACAGCATGAAGTACAGCTTTTATCGAGAAGGTAAAAATAATAATAATAATAAAGCTATATCTACATCCTTATTTTTCAATAGGGAAGAAGCTGCACATAGAAACCTAAAGTTCCACAAGGGATGAAGAAGTCCTGGAACCCCCTGTGGTACAGGTGAGAAAGGGAGGAGACGCGGGTATGGAGAGGAGACTCAGTCCTCAGGGATGCCCTGGGCTTCTCACTTTGTCACACTGTGCTGACAGGAGACACACCATGAGATGCCAACTGCAGAAAGAGACATTGAGGGTTTTGGAATCATAGTACAGAAGGAGAGATCAGAACACATGTTGTAAACTCAGTCCCACACAAGGCAAGGCTTTCTTTCATACTGGGGAAGAAAATAGAAGAAATCCAAACTATTTCCTGGGAGGGGTGATACTCTAAAGTACTCAACTCAAATGTCTCAGTGTTAGAGTCCCCATAACCCAGGGGTCTATCCTCTGTTCCATCACATGCTACAGGTTAGGCCCAGCAACTTCTTACCTTTCTAAATGGTGAAAGAAGCATCAGAACTTAATCACTGTTCCTGCCTTTAACAGAACAAATGAGACTTGATCAGACACCACAAGATGAGCTGGCTGTGTTGCCCCATGGGCTTCTGTCCACCTTATCTCATATCAGGAACCATATCCCACCATACTTACTGGCAGTCTGAGTATAACTGATTCATCTTTCCCCTGTGGAAAGAAAACAGAGGGTAAGAGGCCAGGGAGGCAGCAGGGCCATGAAAGTCTATGAAAAGCCTTAATCCTAGCCCCAGGGAAGCTGGTAGAACTAGGACTGCAGGCTCAGGGAAGAATGTAAAACATGTAGGATATAAAGGAAGTGTAATAAAGTCTTTTGGGGGATCTGTTCTCAGCAGGAACCTTCCACTCTGATTATGTCTTTTCTTTCCCACGATCCCATGCACAGCAGATTGTCAGCACAGAGACTCAGGCAAGGCAAGCATTTGTCTGTGATACTTCTTCCTAGTTAATTGTTCATAACTGTACATCAGTGTGACTTTCATTAGCATACCCATGCAAACATGAATAAGGAGACCTCTGTGACACTTTATGCATCTTAAGTAAACACCTCTTCAAAATGTAGCTAAAGGTCTTTACATGAATCAAAAAAAAATATTTTCCCAGAATTGTAATTTTGGAAATTTGATCTTTTAACATTTAGTTATTTGTGATTTAGATGTAAGTTGTTTAAACTGTGTATATTGAGTCTGTCTGCATGTGGTTGATTCACATCTATAATCTCAGTACTAGGGAAGCAGAAATAGGAGAATCTCTGGAGTTTACTGGCTAGCTGATCTAACCAAATGAGTAAGATCCTATCTCCAAAAACGATAAGAAGTATGGAGGAAGACATACAGTACTGATCACTGGCTTATACATACATACACATAAACACACATATATACACAAGCAAACACACATACACATGGACACATACACACATATGTACGTACGTACGTGCATACATACATATATGACTGAGCGTATAACTACATTATAAACACAGCATCTACATCATATACTCATAGATAGACAATAATAACATAAAATAAACTATTGTGTCTTTTAAGATGGTGGACCAAATGTCTTCCCAGTGAAGAGGCAGGGACAATTCCAACTAAGACCTGGAGTCCAGAGGTGAGAAAAAGGACTCAGTCAACCCTTTTGCTTACCTGCACCCCTCCTCTTGCACACCACAACAATAGTGAGCACACCTCCCAGGAGAACCAGACTAGCAACGATGACCATGATGACAACAGATGATTGAGAAGATCTTCCTGGGAAAGGAGTGGAGGATGAGAGTCATGATGCCCAGTTCTCAGTCCTGATCTTAATCTAGGCTCCTTCTTTCCTTGACTCTGTTACCCTTCTCTTCCTTACCCCATTTCAGGGCAAGGGGCTCAGTTAGCCCCTCATGGTGCACATAGCATGTGTATCTCTGCTCCTCTCCAGAAGGCACCACCACAGCTGCCCACTTCTGGAAGGTCCCATCCCCTGAAGGCCTTGTCTCCACAAGCTCCATGTCCTGGGTCAGGTCCTCTTCATCCTTTTGCCAGGTCAGGGTGATGTCAGCAGGGTAGAAGCCCAGGGCCCAGCACCTCAAGGTAGCATCACCTTCGGGTCTAGGGTGATGGGCCACATGTGCCTTTGGGGGATCTGGGTGGGGAAAAGGTGGAAAATTCAAGTATTTTGCATTCTTTTTGGAGAGTCACTGGAGATCATATGAGCATCCTCTGGATGGACAGAATTAGAGCAAAGGAGGGATGTAAGCACCATATGGGAGTCTGGATTCAGGGACCTATCATGATCCATTCCTTGGAATGTTCTAAAATCTGGGTTAGTGCACTGAATAGTTTTATGTCAACTTGACACAAACTAAAGTTATATGAGAGGAGGGAATCTCCGTTAACAAAATGACAGCATAAGATCAAATTGTAGGCAAGACTAGAGGTCATTTTCTTAATTAGTGATTGATGCTGTGGGGCCCAACTCATTGTGGGTGGTTCCATCTCTGGGCTTGAGGTCCTGGGTTCTATAAGAAAGCAGGCTGAGCAAGCCATAGGGTGCAAGCCAGGAAGCAGCACTCCTCCATGCCATGTAGATCAGTTATTTGACTTTCTGTCCTGACTTATTTCAATGACAAACAGTGCTGAAAGGGTAAGCCAAATAAACCCTTTCTTCCCCAACTTGCTTTTAGCCATGGTGTTTCTTTGTAGCAATAGAAGCCCTAAGAGAGAATCTAGTAGGGAGCTTCACATTTCCCATCTCTAGTCCTGATTAGGTTGAGCAGAGACTCACAGCATCAGTGCAGTGTGACTTCCAAAGACATTAGGGGTGTTCAGAGAACCAGACCTGAAAGAGGCCATGGTTCACAATGAGCTGCAGACTGAATGGAAGTGGTTGGTTGTGTATCTCAGGGTGTTTTCTCCTTCCATTCTGGGAGAGATTCAAATGTTCTGAAAGTAGGGTCAGCCCTGGGGACAGTCACTCTCTGATGTTGGATCAGGAAGGCCAGTACCACTCTTCCTCCTCCTTGTGCAGTATTCCAGCGGATCTGGTATTTCCCCCCTCCCCAGACATCAAGAGCCTCACTTGTAGGTTTGAGGGGTTTATCTTTGCTTACTAAAAGTGGTTCCTAGTTGTTCCTCATACCTGCTCGCTGAAGAATCTCCTTGCCATTCCGCAGGAATCTGTGGAGCAGCTCCAGGCACTCTCCCTCCACATAGGCCCTGAAGTACTCTGCTGTGCCAGCTGACTCGAAACGGCTCTTCGTGATCTGAGACACCATGTCCACTGCAGTCCAGGAGCTCAGGTCTTCATTCAGGGTGATGTAATCTGAGCCATCATACGCAGCCTGATAGTGGGCTCCAAGTAGGCGCATGTCTGGCCCTACCTCACAGGAAACCATCCACTGCAGGATGTGAGAGCCTAGCCACAAACAGGGTGTCAGCCTTAGCCACCTCACCCTGCTCCGCCCGCCAGCAGGATTTGGACCTAAACTGAAAGTGAAACCGGTTAAAGGTTTCTGAGAGCTCTGAAGCCCAACTCCAAACTTCTAACCTGGCACCCAGGGCTACTCTGGTTTGGCAATAGACAGACTTAGGAAGGAGTCTGACCCAGGCCTAGGGTCACTCACCGCCTTCACTCTGGTTGTAGTAGCGGAGCAGGGTCCGAAGGTTTGCTCTGGAACTTTGCGCAATGTTCTTGACCTTGAGTTTCAGCTCCTTCCAGTACTCTGGTCTTTCCTTCTCCATCCAAGGTGCACGAGGCTCCATCCTCGGAATTTCCTCAATGCTATCACAGCGCTGAAACTGCATGTCGTCCACGTAGCCCACAGAGATATACTGGGGCTCCCCACGGCCCGGCCGTGACACCGCAGTGTGGAAATAGCGCAGCGAATGTGAGCCTTGGGGCGAGGCAGGGTAACATCAGAACCCTTCCCTGATAATCCCAGGCCAATGAGCAAGCAGTGGGTTGGGGGTGGGGCAGGGAGCGGAACTCAAGTCCCTGCAGAAAGGGATCTCCAAGCACCTGGTCCCGATGCCGTGATCCTCCCTTTAGAGGTTATTTCCTTCCCGACCCCTGAACTCACCAGAACCTGTTTGGGTAACAGTAAAAGAGACCACCACCAAGTGCAGGAGAGCGCGGTTGCTTGAGGACCCCATCCTTCCCGCGGTAGCCCTGATTAGATTCGCTAAGTACACGCCACCCAATTAGAATGAGAATTGGAGAAGCGTCATCAGTATCCAGGCAAAAGTACCCGACAACGTTTACAGAAAAGGGGAAATTTAGAGGAAATGGGGGAATCTCCAATGATGGGTTAAACCTGGAAACTGGGCTTGGATTTTATCTCTGTTCTCCTACACTGAGTACTTAATGTCACGTTTCCTAGAACATTTCTAATATTCTAGGATCAGTATGTTCTCTAAAACAAACAAAACGGTTTTTGGTTTGTTTGTTTTATGTGTACTGATGTTTTGCTTATATTTATGTATGTGCACCTCGTGAATGCCTGGTGCCAGCAGAGGCTAGAAGTGGGCATCTGACACCCTGGAACTGGTGATACTGGTCCTATCAATTGCCACATGAGTTCTGGAAATAAGACCCAGGCAGACTCCATGGATAACTTTTATGAGTTAGGTCTACCAATAATTATCACTTGGGGTGCACACTTATAAACCCAGTCTCCAGAACAGATAGAATTTTGGAAGGAGTTCAAGGTTGTCTTCAGCTAGGGAGTTCAGTAACACAGTGAGATGAGGATCTCTGGTAAAGAATGTTCCAAGAGGTCTTTTTTTTGTTTTGTTTTTTTGTTTTGTTTTGTTTTTTGTTTTTTTGAGACAGGGTTTCTCTGTATAGCCCTGGCTGTCCTGGAGCTCACTTTGTAGACCAGGCTGGCCTCGAACTCAGAAATCCGCCTGCCTCTGCCTCCCGAGTGCTGGGACTAAAGGCGTGCGCCACCACGCCCGGCCCAAGAGGTCTTATGGTCAAACTTTTTAGTTATTAGGAGTGGAAGCCCCTGGGTTTTTCTTGTTTGCAAGCTCTAAAGTCCTCCCATCCCACTGGGGATCCAAGCAAGGGTTCTTGGAGTCAGTGTAGGCACAGGAAACTGACTTGGATGCAGATTCATTAACACAGTTGGCAATTTGGGAAATAGCTCTGGCAGATAGAAAACAAGGACAATATTTAAACAAAAATATTGAGATAAAGTCTAATGAATCTAAAGTTGATTTTAGCAGTTTGATGATTTGCCATAGACAATATGCTTACTCAATTTGCACTCAGAAATCATATTAGTCACAAATGTCACAAATGAACTATTTAGATGGTATGCTGTATTTCAATAGGCCCACTTACTACTTCTGCCCTGTCTGTATATAAACAGCAGTCCCTACAGGTAAATTAGCCAAACGCTCACCCCTATTGCTCAATCTCCATGTTGTTTCGTCTTGTTTTATATTTTGAGACAGGGTTTCTCAGTCCTATCTGTCCTAGACTCAATTGGTAGTTGATGCTGGCCTTGAACTCACAGAGATCCTCCTGCCTCCGCCTCCTGAGTGTTGGGATCAAAGGTGTGCAATGCCATGCCAGGTTCAGACTCCATGTTCGATCACAAATGATCCACGGGGTCAGTAGAACTCAGCTTAAAGCTTGTCATTTTAATTTGCAGTATATTACTCTAAGTTTCATGAATCTCTGCATTCACTATATGTTGGATTTCTCAAGAACTGCTATGGTGCTGCCCCATCTTTGATATTATTGCCACCCTTTTCTCCCTACTAATTGGCAAAAAGTTTTACCAAAATGTTATTATTTTTAACATCAATGAAATGACTAGAAGAAAAAGAAAATAAGTGACTTGATTCTTATGGGAAAAGAAATTTGGACAGAATGATTCCTTGGAGAGAAAACCCCAAGATGTTAATGCCCAAGATGCTGCTGGGAAAGTATGAGAGGATTCATTCTGGTCTTCCCTCTGTCAGAACACAAAGTGAGATCTGCTGAGATTAAGCATTGTAAGTATAAGTAAGTTCATATATATGCATTCTAAAGTATGTACTGCAGCTTAGACTGATGTAACACTGGCAGAAAATTTCTCTCATTTCCTCCTATTTCTATCTCTCTCACTTTCTCTTTTTCCCCTCCCTTCTTTCATCCCTCACTCCCATCCTTCCTTAGACAAGTTGTCCTATAGGCCAAGCTAGTGTGAAAATCTCAATGTAGCTCAGGTGAACTAACTTTTTCAACTCTTTTTTTAAAAATTATTAATTCAGATATTTTTTTTACTTTAAATCCCTATCAAAGTTTCCCCTCCCTCCATTCTTCCCAATCTCTCCCTTTCCACTCCCCTCCCTCTCTCCTCACAAAAGGATCCTCCAATGGATATCAACCCTCCTTAGCATTTCAACTTTCAGTGAAGACTAAACACATATTCTCCTACTGAAGCTACGTCCCAGTTAGGGAAAAGGAATTCAAAGGCAGGCAACAGAGTCAGAGACAGCCCTTGCTCCTGCTGTTAGGAGTCCCACAAGAAGACCAAGCTGAGCAACTGTTACAAATGTGCAGAGGCCTGGTGATCCTCTATCTCTTGAAATCTTGGCTTATGTGTAATGTGCCTTCACATGGACTTTCAGGGTCTTATTTTTTCCCTCTGATGAAAGGAAGTTTAGACCACAGCAATGGGTGAGTGAGGGTAAGTGGGGGACATCTTTAATTGCAGGTGGTGAAAATTACACCATAGACAGAGTAGGTTCACTGTATAAGTCACTGTCTGGAAATCTTTTATTTTCCTGGTTTGTTTATAGATTTGTGGGAGAGGGATGTGTACTCTGGGTGTCTGTGAAACTTTCAGATCTCAGGATAGGCTGTGTGATCAAGCATTTGATATGTTGTAAATATATTCAGGACTTGTGTGTGTGTGTGTGTGTGTGTGTGTGTGTGTGTGTCTGTGTGTCTGTGTCTGTGTCTGTGTGTGTGTGTGTCTGTGTGTCTGTGTCTGTGTGTGTGTGTGTGTGTGTATGAGAGAGAGAGAGAGAGAGAGAGAGAGAGAGACTTTAGTGGATCTGGTGATAGAGTTGGGCACATGCATTCATGTAAGAATGAAAGAGGAGATAAGGAGAAGGGAGAAAGACCAAAGAATTAGAGTATTCATCTCTCATCTGAATTATCTGTTAAAATCAATATTCATCAAAGTAACAGGTTATGTTCCCAGTGTTGGTAACAAATTAGGTTATATTTGGTGTTAAATAATCACATGACTATGTAGGAGTGTTTATAGTGGAAAGGGGTGAATATATTATGAAAAAAGATAAAAATAATTTGTGAACTGTAATAGGATATACTTCTTACATCATTTCTTGTACATAGTCCCAAATCCTTGGCCATGTGTGTCAGTTAATATGATTTGTGATTCTTGAAATGCCCTACCATCAACAGTTACATTTAGAACATTTCTCCTAGCTTTTCACAGTGGCAGTATCGTAGCCAATGAGGTTTATCCGAGGCAAGATTATTGCTAATTGAGAACATTTCTCCTCCACATGTGTGCATGGCAGGCATCTCCTTGCTGTCTGTGTTGACTCACTGATAATATAATTAAATTTCCATACTGCTTCTGAGGCTATCTAATCTGAATACATCATACAGGACAATAAAATGACAAAACCACTATGCCTCTGTTGCTAAAGTCATTTACTCAGTCTAGGACATAGATCACTTGTCTTTGGTGTGTTGTTTTCATGTGTTCTAATTATCATTAAATTTAACATCATGGTCAGGGGAATCTTGTGGATAAAGTGTAGATGCAAACTGTGATAACAAGTAAATATGATCTCATGAAGTTTGCTATCAAACACTGAATAGGTAATAATATAGGCTCTTAGCCCAGTAAATGCACATAGGGCAGGTAGAAATGATAGGTGTTGTTTTAGATGCTGGGGTTGGTTACAGTATTGAAAAAATTTAGAAAGTATTTTTGTTTCTCCCTAGTTATTTCTTTTAAGTTGAAGATATGTAATAAGACTCAATACACCAAATTAACATCCAATCTATTGATAACAACAGAGCAGAGAAGGGCAACAACTCTGTGTGTGTGTGTGTGTGTGTGTGTGTGTGTGTGTGTGTGTATGTGTGTTTACAATAGATAGAAAAACACAGAGTTTAGAGTAAAAATGATGGAATTATCCATGTAGACTTATCAAGTGTAAGAATATTCACTCCAGTGGAGAACTGGTGCTGAATTGGAGGTCATTGTGGTTGAGACAGGAAGTTAAAGAGCAGAGAGAGATGCACAAATAAAGTGGAGGAAGGTGATGCAGAGTCTTCTAGTTCACCACAGTGGGTTAGACCTTCAAATAACATGGAAGGCACTGGAGAGCTCAGAGCATTACACATAGGTAACAGTAATCCCAGGTGGGTTTTAGGAGCAATATTTCTTGGTCATGAATGGAAATAATGTTGGTTTAAGACTCCATATAATTTATACTTATTAGTAAATGCATTAGGTACATTGCTTTTTCTACTGGTCACCTATAATAACACTGAGTAGCTAAAAAGATTGAATATTTTCATTCTGCCCAACCTTTGTATAGAATAGGAATTTAAATACTTGAAAAAATATACTATAGTTTTAAAAAATCTCCAGTGATTTTTATGCTGTGGCCAAGGGGACAAATGAGAACCTATACTTAGAATAACTAACTGTAGGATTGGTGAAATTTCTATTTTATGGCTTTCTGTGGTTCATTGCTTCCATAGGATGCCTCCTATGCCATACATTTGAAAAGATTTACACATTTTTTCTTGTTCATCTAATCAGACTAATTTGATACTTGAATTCAGTCATGTTCCTAAGATGAAGGAAGAAATAAGATAATTACTGAAACTTCACAGTTCAGACAGGTGCCTGTACATAACCAGAAGACACACACACACACAAAAAAAAAATTCTTTCATGATCTTGCTATTGTGCCAGTTCTTCTCTATATTACCAAACTCTGGACATCTTTAATAGAGAGAAAACTGTACTTTTACTAATTTCAAATATTGTCTTGACAGTCCCAAATAGCTAAATATGACTCGTAGCTGACTTCAATGAATGGTATTCTGTACAAGTATTTATGAATTACACGATGTCAGGAGTGAGAATTAGAAAAACCATGGTGACCAGCCAGAAAGAAAGACTGCCTAGCTAGGGGTGGAACAAGTGGGCAGAGCCACACTTAGGAGTTTCCAGTAACCAGGCACAGTACACTATGTGTAGTTAATAGGAAAGAAGAGACACTAGAGGTATTTCAGCAATAGAGTCAAGGCAAAACTGAAATGTTTGCAGCTTGAATTATAGTAATTAAAGTACAATGAGTGTGGCCAGATACACTGTTGATGTAATTATCATTGGTTGAGTTGGTGAGAAAATGTCCAGTTAAGGTAAGGAAAGAAAAGGTGAGCAAGGGGCTGAGATGAGGAGGAGTTTGTGGAGAACAATGCTGTAACACTGTTTACATATGTGGGAATGAAAGACATGGATGCACCATGTGTTCAAGTAACACCAGCAGGAAAATGCCTGGAGGAAAGGTATTTCTTTGCTGAAATACTAAAATGAACCACAGAAGGGAACAATGCAGTACCCACTTCTGACTCCAATCACTACTAAGCAATTGTCCACTTCATGACAAGTATCTGATGGTTTGAGTTTTTTTGTTTTTGTTTTTTGTTTGTTTGTTTGTTTGTTTTTATGCCAAGCACTAGGCATACTTTGAAGAGGAAAATCAGATTCTGCTTTGATCTATCATAATATAACTCATTTCCTTGTGAAAGAGGCAAATACTAACTTAAAACTTTACTAAATATTTAATATGTAGGGTGTGTGTGTGTATTTTATAACATCCTCCATTTCACAAGTGTGAAATGTACAAGGTAGATCTGCCAGTCAAAGAACCATGACTTCCCAGAAAAGAAACTGACAAAGCAAGGATAAACCTTATGGTTTGAAACCATGTATTATCTCTCAGGTCAGTGAGGTACTGAGATTAGGAAAACTGAATCTGTGGTGGAGCTTTTGGTTGTCTTTTGGATTAGATAAACACACAATGATTAGACACTAGTGGCTTAAGGAGAGTTACGAGAAGTCATACACACTTCCCACATCATCCTGTGTATTGCTCTATGCTGTCTCAGACTCCATCAAAAAGGAAGATCTTCTCTCTTCTACTAAATCTTTGATCCAAAATAAATCTTTTTTCATTGCTTAGCGTGTAATATTATGCTAGCAACAGAAACTGACCGAGACCCAAAATTAGTACTGAGAAATGTGAATCTTGCTGATAACTCATTGAATATGGGCAGTGAGGCACAATGAAGTTTATGAGGCATCGCCAGATCAAACTAATAAGAGCCCTAGAAGCCACACGAGACCTTATTCAATTTCATAAAAAGTATGTTTATCTTTACAAATTCTTTTAAATAAATAAGTAACATGATTATATTTTTGAAGGAACTCCCTTGGCAGCAGTGTGAACAATGCATTCATTGAGGCAACAATAATTACAATTAGTCACCCAGGAAACAGCAGTATTCTACCTAGTCTTCTGGAGATTTGACCAGAGTAGTGACTTTATGGATGGTCAGGAACATTTATTGAAACAGCACTGTCAGCAAAGCACTAAACTAAGTACTGAGATGAAGTCTCTGTCTTCAAAGGAATCACAGTCAAAAAGATTCACAAGAAACTTGTTATTCTATCATGGAACACAATGGTTAAATAGCAAATCATTCACTCAGAGAATTCCTGGAAGACATTCAAAAAATTGTCTTTGTTTCCCTAGGGAGCCATTTTAATGAACTCCAAATCTTGTCCCTCCCTTTGCTATTCTAGTTTCCATTGCTCAACGTTGTGAGGGAGACACATTGCCAAGGGACCAGGTCTGGGTGGATGCCATAGTTGCCTGCAGCAAATATATTGTCTTCACACCAATTTCTTCTTGAAATACAAGACCCACGATGAACTGCAGTCAGGCTCCTACATTCATCCTCTTGGGATTGTCCAGAAACCTAGAGAAATGGCAGCCCCTCTTTGGCATCTTCCTTGGTCTCTACTTGCTAGGACTTTTAGGGAACCTGCTACTTCTGTTAGCTATTGGTGCTGATGTCCACCTCCACACCCCCATGTATTTCTTCCTCAGTCAGCTCTCATTTGTGGATCTTTGCTTCATCACCACCACAGCCCCTAAAATGCTGGAGGCTCTGTGGACTGGAGATGGATCAATCTCATTCTCTGGATGCCTGACTCAGTTGTACTTCTTTGCTGTTTTTGCTGACATGGATAACCTGCTTCTAGCAGTCATGGCTATTGACCGCTATGCTGCTATCTGCCACCCACTGCTCTACCCACTTCTAATGACTCCTTGTAGATGTAGAGTTCTGGTCAGTGGGTCATGGGGAGTAGCTCATTGTGTGTCTCTGACCCATACTTTGTTGTTCTCTAAGTTATATTTCCGTACCAATCAAGAGATTCCTCATTTTTTCTGTGACTTTGGGCCTCTCTTATTGCTTTCCTGCTCTGATACATACCTCAATGAGAGTCTGATGATGGCTTTGAGTGGAGTTTTAGCAATCAGTGCATTTCTCTGCATTATAAGTTCTTATGGTTGTATTTTTTATGCTGTGGCTAAGGTTCCATCAGCACAGGGGAAACGGAAAGCCCTGGCCACATGTAGTTCCCACCTCTCTGTAGTCCTCCTTTTCTATAGCACAGTCTTCGCTACCTACCTGAAGCCCTCAACTAATTCTAGTTCCTCTGAGGAGGTGGTAGCTGCTGTCATGTATACTCTGGTAACTCCCACTCTGAACCCCTTCATTTATAGTCTGAGAAACAAGGATGTTAAGAGTTCATTGAGAAGGATCTTGAACATGGTGAAATCTCAGGACTAAGGAAGGATCATACTCTGCATCACTATCACACATGCAAAGTGAGTAAGTTAATACCATGGCTCATGGGAGAATTATAATTCTCTCATGATTGCGATGGATAATCTTCAGTGTTAACTGGACTCCATTTGGAATCACCTTCAACGTACACCTTTGGGCATGTCTGGGAAGGTATCTCTGAAGAGATTCCACTGAGGAGGAAAGATGCACTTTGAATGTAGGTGGAACCATCTGTTCCATAAAATCATCCTAATCTGATAAATGGAAAAAGAAAAAAACCTAGCTTACTATCATTATTCATCCCTTTTTGCTTGTTTACTACACATGCAATATGACCTGGGACACTATCTCCCTTCTGTGGTTTTCTCATCCTGATGTATTTAATTCTTCAAACCATGAATTAAATGAAACTTTCATTTCTACATTGCTTGTCAGGTATTTTGCCACAGCAACAAGACAAGCACCAAATAAAGTGATCTACTGAAAATAATACTACTTTGGGTTTGGTATTCTTTAATTTGTCTTCTTATATTCCTATATCTGATACATGAATATCTATTTCTATCTGTGGCAGTAGACTTCCAACCCCAATAAACCCATGCAACAGTACACAACTCGTTTTTTATATTTATAAGGTGCACATCTATATTGGGTAGATCTACCACTACACTAATTAGTTTCCCAGCTGTGAGATCCCTTGCTACTTGAAGTTTCTTCAGGCCATGTGATTCTGCTCCATCTTCCTTTCACCTTTTCTTCCTCCATCCTCTTTCATTATCCTCTACCCTTCCTCTACCCTCTAAAGCCCCAATCTCCACCTTTCCCTTCTACTGCCCAATCACAGGCTCTAGCCTTTATTTGACCAGTTAGAATGGGGAGAAAGTTCACATGAAATCACCTGAGTAAGTGATCCACTCCTTGTTGGGGCAACCCCCCTTGAGGAAGCAGAATTAGCATAAGAATACAAACAGCACCAGGGCAACTCACAATATTTCCCACTTTTAATCCAATTAAAAGGCTCTCTTTACTCTCAGATATAAATTGAACACAACCATTACCATTATGCAAATTATATAGTATAACAGACACATAGCACCCAGTCCATCATTTTTGTCATTTTAGATAAAGCACTCCACCATCTATCCTAACTCAAAGAGCTTACAATTCTATTCCTGAGTAATGTTCTGGTTTAACATGTATTACCATATGAAAAACATCCTCTCAAATCTATATCATTTCTCTCAATGCTAAACAACTTGAGTTGACTATGAAACTGTAACTAGTCTTCAACCACATCAAAATCCAAGAGTGACTTAAACATTGCCTGAAAATATAGGAAGAACAAAACATAGCTTCCAAAACTTAACCAAGCCAGGTGTGGTGGCTCATGCCTTTAATCCCAGCACTTGGGAGGCAGAGGCAGGCAGATTTCTGAGTTTGAGGCCAGCCTGGTCTACAAAGTGAGTTCCAGGACAGCCAGGGCTATACAGAGAAACCCTGTCTGGGAAGAAAAAAAAAAACAAAACACTTAACCAATTTGTAGAGACAGATGACTACCTGGACAGTCTTTCATTCCTCAAAACTTTGGAGCATCAGTTTTCAGTCTTCTGGCCCAGGATCATCTTACAGACCTTTGTAAACAAGAATTGTGAAGGACTGCTTACTCTGTATTGGCAGAACTATCAGTCGACTATTCCACATAGTGTGTCCTTTTCCCAGATAGTATTTTTGTCTGTAGATGAATTAAGGCAATTCTTGCCCTATCTTGTGACTATCCTTCCACTACTGGAGCAACTCCATTAATGCTCAAAGTGCTGTCAGAAGCAGACCTGTCTCTGGTCAAATAATCTTCAAAAAGGAAATGGCTGGGGAGATGGCTCAGCGGTCAAGAGCACTGACTGTTCTTCCAAAGATCCTGAGTTCAAATCCCAACATCTACATGGTGGCTCACAAAAAGGAAATGGCCTTAAATGTTGTATTCTGTGAACTTCTGATACTTTTTTTTAAAAAATCTGTCTATGTAAAAGTATATCTGAACTGTTAAGCCTTAAATAGTCTTGATCATTTCTATTTGAGTAAATTAAAAACACTTTATTATAATTAAATCCAAATCTAATATAACCATGAGTTTACTATCTGGCCTTTAATATGCATAACTTAATCATTCTAAACAGGTTTTTTGTTATGCCAGTTATTAGAGGGACTGGATCTAAATCTTGTATCCTCAGATTAACTAAGGGTACAAAGCCTATAAAAGAGTAACAATATTAATTTCGAATTTTGTATCAGTATAGGAAATTCACACCAATGAAAACTTTAAATCTGTATCAATCTACAAATTCTGTACCAATGTAAAATTATAACTTCAATTTGCATTAATTATAAAAGATTTCTACCAATGTAAGATATGGCTATTCAATGTTTTTTTTTAAGAGTAAATTTGATAACCTACCCCTATTTGCCTATTCCTTTAATTTATATGATATTATTATTATATCCACCTATCTCTTCCACCCCCTCTTCCTTTACCTAAGAAGGAAAGACAGAGAAGAAAGGAAAGGTAAAAATCTCTGCATCTAAGCTCTCTCTCCAAAGCTACAATATTGGTGAATTATCCCTTAAAATGACAACATATCTATAATTCATAAAATAACAAGAATCATCTACCCCAACTTAAGGGACTGGTATGATGATCTTCTTTTGTGTACTTGTAGCTGAATTGAAGTGAAAAATTCCCTTCTGGGGGCCCAAAGGGAAATAGGAAAATTGGTTTTGTCAAAGGAGGGCTAGTTGGCATCATTTTCCTTCAAGTCTCTATGTGCTGAGAAAGTTCACAGCTTAGCTGACATCCTGACAATAACAGTCTGAAAAGATGGATGGGTGACCTAGCTGTTCTGAAAATGTCCTGGGGGCAAGTCTTTAAAGGAAACAGCTTCAAAGAAGTTGAGGTAGAATCAAACAAGGATCTGGAATGGAAGGTCCTACATTCTCAGCATCCCAGAGTGTGAACCTTGTTAGGGCTGTCTTTCTCCTCTTTCATTCTGCAATATACAAACCTTACATGCAACACATAGCTTTGTAAAGGCATTTATATGGAATGTGGAGGGTGAACAGATCAGTTAATGAAAACCAATAAAGAAAGACAACTGCTGACCTGGGCACCTTCCTTGCCAGAGGAGAGGTGTCCACTCCGCCTGGGAGGGCATTGTCAGAGCAACCAGGAGAGCCATCTTGGTTTCTGGATCCCACAGAGACTAGACTGCACAAGTGAGAGTGTGGACTACAGAAGCTAACAGCTTCTGGGAGAGGCAGAAGCCACACAGCTTCTGAGGCAGACCTTGTTTCAGGCTCCAGACATCCAAGCACGTTCCCTGCCAGAGGAGAAGTGTCACCCCACCCTGGAGGGCTTTGCTGGAGCACCTTGGGGAGCCATCTTGGTTCCCAGATCCCTGTGAGACTAGTCTGTGCAGGTGAGAGTTTGGACTACAGAGGCTAACAGCTTCTGGAACAGGCCCGGTTTCAGGCCTTCATCTTCTGCCAGGAGGCAGGTCCGATATCTGTGCACCTTCCCTGAAAGAGGAGAGTTTGCCTACAGACAGTACTCTAATCACTGAAAATAAGGAGAGAGCTAGTCTCCCAGGTCTGCTGATAGAGACTAACAGAATCACAAGAGGAACAAGCTCTAACCACAGACAACTATAACAACTAACTCCAGAGATTACCAGATGGCGAAAGGCAAACGTAAGGATCTTACTAACAGAAACCAAGACCACTCACCATCATCAGAACCCAGCACTCCTACGTCAGCCAGTCCTGGGCACCCCAACACACCCGAAAAGCTAGACCCAGATTTAAAATCATACCTCATGATGGTGGTAGAGGACATCAAGAAGGACTTTGATAACTCACTTAAAGAAATACAGGAGAACACTGAAAGAATTACAAGTCCTTAAAGAAAAACAGGAAAACACAACCAAACAGGTAGAAGTCCTTAAAGAAAAACAGGAAAACACATCCAAAAACGTGATGGAAATGAACAAAACCATACTAGACCTAAAAAGGGAAGTAGACAAAAGAAAACCCAAAGAGAGGCAACGCTGGAGATAGAAACCCTAGGAAAGAAATCTGGAACCATAGATGCGAGCATCAGCAACAGAATACAGGAAATGGAAGAGAGAATTTCAGGTGCAGAAGATTCCATAGAGAACATCAGCAAACCAATCAAAGAAAATGCAAAATGCAAAAAGATCATAACTCAAAACATCAAGGAAATCCAGGACTCAATGAGAAGACCAAACCAATGGATAATAGGAGTGGAGGAGAACGAAATTTTTCAATTTAAAGGTCCAGCAAATATCTTCAACAAAATTATAGAAGAAAACTTCCAAACCTAAAGAAAGAGATGCCCATGAACATACAAGAAGCCTACAGAACTCCAAATAGACTGGACCAGAAAAGAAATACCTCCCCACACATAATAATCAGAACAACAAAAACACTAAAGAAAGATAGAATATTGAAAGCAGTAAGGGAAAAAGGTCAAGTAACATATAAAGGCAGGCCTATCAGAATTACACCAGACTTTTCACCAGAGACTATGAAAGCCAGAAGATCCTGGACAGATATTATACAGACACAACAAGAACACAAATGCCAGCCCAGGCTACTATACCCAGCCAAACTTTCAATTACCTTAGATGAAGAAACCAAAGTATTCCACGACAAAACCAAATTCACACATTATCATTCCATGAAACCAGCCATTCAAAGGATAATAACAGAAAAAAAAAAAAAAAACCAATACAAGGACGGGAACCACGTCCTAGAAAAAGCAAGAAAGTAATCCTTCAACAAACCTAAAAGAAAACAGCCACAAGAACAGAATGCCAACTCTAACAGAAATAATAAGAAGCAACAATTACTTTTCCTTAATATCTCTTAATATCAATGGACTCAATTCCCCAATAAAAAGAGATGACTAACAAACTGGCTACACAAACAGGACCCAACATTTTGTTGCTTACAGGAAACCCATCCCAGGGAAAAAGATGGACACTACCTCAGAATGAAAGGCTGGAAAACAATTTTCCAAGCAAATGGTCTGATGAAACAAGCTGGAGTAGCAATTCTAATATCTAATATAATCGACGTCCAACCCAAAGTTATCAAAAAAGACAATGAGGGGCAATTCATACTCATCAAAGGTAAAATCCTCCAAGAGGAACTCTCAATTCTGAATGTCTATGCTCCAAATTAAAGGGCAGCCACATTCATTAAAGAAACTTTAGTAAAGCTCAAAGCACACATTGCACCTCACACAATAATAGTGGGAGACTTCAACACACCACTTTCATCAATGGACAGATCGTGGAAACAGAAACTAAACAGGGACACAGTGAAACTAACAGAAGTTATGAAACAAATGGATCTGACAGATATCTACAAAATTTTTTATCCTAAAACAAAAGGATATACCTTCTTTTCAGCACCTCAGGGTACCTTCTCCAAAATTGAACATATAATTGGTCACAAAACAGGCCTCAACAGACACAAAAATATTGAAATTGAAACAAAAAAAAACTATACAAAGAATCAACCAAATGAGGAGCTGGTTCTTTGAGAAAATCAACAATATAGATAAACCCTTAGCCAGACTCATTAGAGGGCACAGGGACAGCATCCTAATTAACAAAATCAGAAATGAAAAGGGAGACATAACAACAGATCCTGAAGAAATCCAAAACACCATCAGATCCTTCTACAAAAGGCTATACTCAACAAAACTGGAAAACCTGGATGAAATAGACAAATTTCTAGAGAGATACGAGGTACCAAAGTTAAATCAGGATCAGGTTAATGAGCTAAACAGTCCTATATCTCCTAAAGAAATAGAAACAGTCATTAATAGTCTCCCAACAAAAAATGTCGAGAACCACATGGGTTTAGTGTAGAGTTCTATCAGATCTTCAAAGAAGATCTAATTCCAGTTCTGCACAAACTATTCCACAAAATAGAAGCAGAAGGAACTCTACCCAATTCATTCTAAGAAGCCACAATTACTCTGATACCTAAACCACAGAAAGACCCAACAAAGATAGAGAACTTCAGACCAATTTCTCTTATGAATATTGATGCAAAAATAAAATTCTCCCTAACCAAATCCAGGAACACATCAAAACAATCATCCATCATGACCAAGTAGGTTTCATTCCAGGGAAGCAGGGATGGTTTAACATATGGAAATCCATATGTTAAAGCCATTATATAAGCAAACTCGAAGACAAAACCCACATGATCATTTCGTTAGATGCAGAGAAAGCATTTGACAAAATCCAACACCCATTCATGATAAAAGTCTTAGAAAGATCAGGAATTCAAGGCCCATACCTAAACAAGTAAAAGAAATCTACAGCAAACCAGTAGCCAACATCAAAGTAAATGGTGAGAAGCTGGAAGCAATCCCATTAAAATCAGGGACTAGACAAGACTGCCAACTTTCTCCCTACCTATTCAACATTGTACTTGAAGTCCTAGCCAGAGCAATTCGACAACAAAAGGAGATCAAGGGAATACAAAATGGAAGGGAAGAAGTAAAAATATCGCTTTTTGCAGATGATATGATAGTATGTATAAGTGACCCTAAAAATTCCACCAGAGAACTCCTAAACCTGATAAACAGCTTCAATGAATAGCTGGATATAAAATTAACTCAAACACATCAGTGACTTTTCTCTACACAAAGGACAAACAGGCTGAGAAAGAAATTAGAGTAACAACACCCTTCTCAATAGTCACAAATAATATAAAATAACTTGGCGTGACTCTAATTAAGGAAGTGAAAGATCTGTATGTAAAAACTTCAACACTCTGAAGAAAGAAATTAAAGAAGATCTCAGAAGATGGAAAGACCTCCCATGCTCATGGATTGTCAGGATCAATATAGTAAAAATGGCTATCTTGCCAAAAGCAATCTACAGATTCAATGCAATCCCCATCAAAATTCCAAATCAATTCTTCAACGAATTAGAAAGGGCAATCTGCAAATTCATCTGGAATAACAAAAAACCCACAGCAAAAACTCTTATCAAAGATAAAAGAACCTCTGGTGGAATCACCATGCCTGACCTAAAGCTTTACTACAGAGCAATTGTGATAAAAACTGCATGGTACTGGTATAGCGACAGACAAGTAGACCAATGGAATTGAAGACCCAGAAATAAACCCACACACCTATGGTCACTTGATCTTTGACAAGGGAACTAAAACCATCCAGAGGAAAAAAGACAGCATTTTCAACAAATGGTGCTGGCACAACTGGTGGTTATCATGTAGAAGAATGCGAATTGATCCATTCCTATCTCCTTGTACTAAGGTCAAATCTAAGAGGATCAAGGAAATCCACATAAAACCAGGGACTCTGAAACTTATAGAGGAGAAAGTGGGGGAAAGCCTCGAAGATATGGGCACAGGGGGAAAATTCCTGAATGGAACAGCAATGATTTGTGCTGTAAGATCGAGGATCAACAAATGGGACCTCATAAAATTGCAAAACTTCTGTAAGGCAAAAGACACCTTCAATAAGACAAAAAGGCCACCAACAAATTGGGAGAGGATCTTTACCTATCCTAAATCAGATAGGGGACTAATATCCAATATATATATAACTCAAGAAGGTGGACTCCAGAAAATCAAATAACCCCATTAAAAAATGGGGCTCAGAGCTGAACAAAGAACTCTCACCTGAGGAATACCGAATGGCAGAGAAGCACCTGAAAAAATGTTCAACATCCATAATCATCAGGGAAATGCAAATCAAAACAACCCTGAGATTCCACCTCACACCAGTCAGAATGGCTAAGATCAAAAATTAAGGTGACAGCAGATACTGGCGAGGATGTGGAGAAAGAGGAGCACTCCTCCATTGTTGGTGGGATTGCAAGCTTGTACAACCACTCTGGAAATCAGTCTGGCACTTCCTCAGAAAACTGGACATAGTACTACTGGAGGATCCCACAATACCTCTCCTGTGCATATATCCAGAAGATATTCCAACCGGTATGAAGGACACATGCTCCACTAATTCATAGCAGTCTTATTTATAATAGCCAGAAGCTGGAAAGAACCCAGATGCCCCTCAACAGAGGAATGGATACAGAAAATGTGGTACATTTACACAATGGAGTACTACTCAGCTATTAAAAATAATGAATTTATGAAATTCCTAGGCAAATGGATGGACCTGGAGGGCATCATCCTGAGTGAAGTAACCCAATCACAAAAGAACTCACATGATATGTACTCACTGATAAGTGGATATTAGCCCAGAAACTTAGAATACCCAAGATATAAGATACAATTTGCAAAACACAAGAAACTCAAGAAAAACGAAGACCAAAGTATGGACACTTTGCCCCTTCTTAAAATTGAGAACAAAACACCCATGGAAGGAGTTACAGAGACAAAGATTGAAGCTGTGATGAAAGGATGGACCATCTAGAGACTGCCATACCCGGGGATCCATCCCATAATCAGCCTCCAAACGCTGACACCATTGCATACACTAGCATGGTTTTGCTGATAGGACCCTGATATAGCTATAACTTGTGAGGCTATGCCTGGGCCTAGCAAACATAAAAGTGGATACTCACAGTCAGCTATTGGATGGATCACAGGGCCCCCAATGGGGAAGCTAGAGAAAGTACCCAAGGAGCTAAAGGGGTCTGCAACCCTATAGGTAGAACAACAATATGAACTAACCAGTACCCCCCGGAGCTCATGTCTCTAGCTGCATATGTATCAGAAGATGGCCTAGTCAGCCATCAGTGGAAAGAGAGGCCCATTGGTCTTGCAAACTTCATATGCCTCAGTACAGGGGAATGCCAGGTCCAGGAAGTGGGAGTGGGTGGGTAGGGGAGTGGGGGGGGGGGGTTAGGGTATGGAAGACTTTTGGGATAGCATTGGAAATGTAAATAAAGAAAATACCTAATAAAAATAATAATATAGCTCTTCCAGTTAGAACAGCACCAGGGTAGCTAGAGCGCAGGGTCAGCTGACACCCGCCAGCTACCCATGACCCCCACCACAGGATTTTGAGACTGCTGGTGAGTGGAACACAGCTTCTGCTCCAGTCCAATCACGCAGGACCTGAGACTGCTTTGGTTGGGAAGGCAGAAATCCGGCCTGAGTAGGGCCACAAGCCTCTTCCAGTCAGAAAAGCACAGGGGTAGCTAGGGCACAGGGTTGGCTGACACTCGCCAGCTACCCACAATACCCGCCACAGGATCTTAAGACTTCTGGTGAGTGGAACACAGCTTCTGCTCCAATCCAATTGCGCACGGGACCTGAGACTGCATTAATTAGGGAAACAGAAAACCAGCCTGAGTAGGGCCACAGGCCTCTTCCGGCCTGAACAGCACCCGGGTAGCTAGAGCGCAGGGTCAGCTGACACCCGCCAGCTACCCACGACCCCCGCCACAGGATTTTGAGACGTCTGGTGAGTGGAACACATCTTCTGCTCCAATCTTTAAACAGTGACAACGATAACAACTAACCCCAGAGATTACCAGATGGCGAAAGGTAAACGTAATAATCTTACTAACAGAAACCAAGACCACTCACCATCATCAGAACCCAGCACTCCCACTTCGACCAGTCCAGGGCACCCCAACACACCGGAAAAGCTAGACACGGATCTAAAAGCATATCTCATGATGATGGTAGAGGACATCAAGAAGGACTTTAATAACACACTTAAAGAAATACAAAGGAACACTGGTAAACAGGTAGAAGACAGTAAAGAGGAAGCACAAAAATCCCTTAAAGAATTGCAGGAGAACACTGCTAAAGAGTTACAAATCCTTAAAGAAAAACAGGATAACACAATCAAACACGTAGAAGTCCTTAAAGAAAAACAGGAAAACACATCCAAACAGATGATGGAAATGAACAAAACCATACTAGACCTAAAAAGGGAAGTAGACACAATAAAGAAAACCCAAAATGAGGCAACACTGGAGATAGAAACCCTAGGAAAGAAATCTGGAACCATAGATACCAGCATCAGCAACAGAATACAAGAGATGGAAGAGAGAATCTCAGGTGCAGAAGATTCCATAGAGAACATCGGCACAACAATCAAGGAAAATGGAAAATGCAAAAAGATCCTAACTCAAAACATCCAAGAAATACAGGACACAATGAGAAGACCAAACCTACGGATAATAGGAGTGGATGAGAATGAAGATTTTCAACTCAAAGGACCAGCAAACATCTTCAACAAAATTATAGAAGAAAACTTCCCAAAACTAAAGAAAGAGATGCCCATGAACATACAAGAAGCCTACAGAACTCCAAATAGACTGGACCAGAAAAGAAATACCTCCCGACACATAATAAACAGAACAACAAATTCTCTAAATAAAGATAGAATACAAAAAGCAGTAAGAGAAAAAGGCCAAGTAAAATATAAAGGCAAGCCTATCAGAATTACACCAGATTTTTCACCAGAGACTATGAAAGCCAGAAGATCCTGGACAGATGTTATACAGACACTAAAAGAACACAAATTCCAGCCCAGGCTACTATACCCAGCCAAACTCTCAATTAACATAGATGGAGAAACCAAAGTATTCCACGACAAAACCAAATTCACACATTATCTCTCCACGAATCCAGCCCTTCAAAGGATAATAACAGAAAAAAACCAATACAAGGACAGGAACCACGTCCTAGAAAAAGCAAGAAAGTAATCCCTCAACAAACCTAAAAGAAGACAGCCACAAGAACAGAATGCCAACTTTAACAACAAAAATAACAGGAAACAACAATTACCTTTCCTTAATATCTCTTAATATCAATGGACTCAACTCCCCGATAAAAAGACATAGACTAACAAACTGGCTACACAAACAAGACCCAACATTTTGCTGCTTACAGGAAACTCATCTCAGAGAAAAAGATAGACACTACCTCAGAATGAAAGGCTGGAAAACAATTTTCCAAGCAAATGGTAGGAAGAAACAAGCTCGAGTAGCTATTCTAATATCTGATAAGATTGACTTCCAACCCAAAGTCATCAAAAAAGACAGGGAGGGGCACTTCATACTCATCAAAGGTAAAATCCTCTAAGAGGAACTATCAATCCTGAATATCTATGCTCCAAATACAAAGGCAGCCACATTCATTAAAGAAACTTTAGTAAATCTCAAAGCGCACATTACACCTCATACAATAATAGTGGGAGACTTCAACACACCACTTTCAACAATGGACAGATCATGGAAACAGAAACTAAACAGGGACACAGTGAAACTAACAGAAGTTATGAATCAAATGGATCTGGCAGATATCTACAGAACATTCTATCCTAAAACAAAAGGATATACCTTCTTCTCAGCACCTCACGGTACCTTCTCCAAAATTGACCACATAATTGGTCACAAAACAGGCCTCAACAGATACAAAAATATTGAAATTGTCCCATGCATCCTATCAGATCACCATGGACTAAGGCTGATCTTCAATAACAAAATAAATAATAGAAAGCCAACCTTCACGTGGAAACTGAACAACACTCTTCTCAATGATACTTTGGTCAAGGAAGGAATAAAGAAAGAAATTAAGGACTTTTTAGAGTTCAATGAAAATGAAGCCACAACATACCCAAACTTATGGGACGCAATGAAAGCATTTCTAAGAGGAAAACTCATAGCTCTGAGTGCCTCCAAAAGGAAACTAGAGAGAGCACACATTAGCAGCTTGACAACACACCTAAAAGCACTAGAACAAAAGGAAGCAAATTCACCCAAGAGGAGTAGACGGCAGGAAATAATCAAACTCAGGGGTGAAATCAACCAAGTGGAAACAAGAAAAACTATTCAAAGAATCAACCAATCAAGGAGCTGGTTCTTTGAGAAAATCAACAAGATAGAAAAACCCTTAGCCAGACTCACTAGAGGACACAGGGAAAGCATCCTAATTAACAAAATCAGAAATGAAAAAGGAGACATAACAACAGATCCTGAAGACATCCAAAACACCATCAGATCCTTCTACCAAAGGCTATACTCAACAAAACTGGAAAACCTGGATGAAATGGAGAAGTTCCTAGACAGATACTAGGCACCAAAGGTGAATCAAGATCAGGTTAATGATCTAAACAGCCCTATATCCCCTAAAGAAATAGAAGCAGTCATTAATAGTCTCCCAACTAAAAAAGCCCAGGACCAGATGGGTTTAGTACAGAGTTCTATCAGACCTTCAAAGAAGATCTAATCCCAGTTCTTCACAAACTATTCCACAAAATAGAAACAGAAGGTACTCTACCCAACTCATTCTATGAAGCCACAATTACTCTGATACCTAAACCACAAAAAGACCCAACAAAGATAGAAAACTTCAGACCAATATCCCTTATGAATATTGATGCAAAAATCCTCAATAAAGTTCTTGCTAACCGAATCCAAGAACACATCAAAACAATCATCCATCCTGACCAAGTAGGTTTCATCCCAGGGATGCAGGGATGGTTCAATATACGGAAATCCATCAACGTAATCCAGTATATAAACAAACTCAAAGACAAAAACCACATGGTCATCTCGTTAGATGCGGAAAAAGCATTTGACAAGATCCAACACCCATTCATGATAAAAGTCTTGGAAAGATCAGGAATTCAAGGCCCATACCTAAACATGATAAAAGCAATCTACAGCAAACCAGTAGCCAACATCAAAGTAAATGGTGAGAAGCTTGAAGCAATCCCTCTAAAATCAGGGACTAGACAAGGCTGTCCACTTTCTCCATACCTATTCAACATTGTACTTGAAGTCCTAGCCAGAGCAATTCGACAACAAAAGGAGATCAAAGGGATACAAATTGGAAAAGATGAAGTCAAAATATCACTTTTTGCAGATGATATGATAGTATATATAAGTGACCCTAAAAATTCCACCAGAGAACTCCTAAACCTGATAAACAGCTTCGGTGAAGTAGCTGGATATAAAATTAACTCAAACAAATCAATGGCCTTTCTCTACACAAAGGACAAACAGGCCGAGAAAGAAATTAGGGAAACAACACCCTTCTCAATAGTCACAAATAATATAAAATACCTTGGCGTGACTCTAACTAAGGAAGTGAAAGATCTGTATAATAAAAACTTCAAGTCTCTGAAGAAAGAAATTATAGAAGATCTCAGAAGATGGAAAGATCTCCCATGCTCATGGATTGGCAGGATCAACATTGTAAAAATGGCTATCTTGCCAAAAGCAATCTACAGATTCAATGCAATCCCCATCAAAATTCCAACTCAATTCTTCAACGAATTAGAAAGTGCAGTCTGCAAATTCATCTGGAATAACAAAAAACCTAGGATAGCAAAAACTCTTCTCAAGGATAAAAGAACCTCTGGTGGAATCACCATGCCGAACCTAAAGCTTTACTACAGAGCAGTTGTGATAAAAACTGCATGGTACTGGTATAGTGACAGACAAATAGATCAATGGAATAGAATTGAAGACCCAGAAATGAACCCACACACCTATGGTCACTTGATCTTCGACAAGGGAGCTAAAAACATCCAGTGGAAGAAAGACAGCATTTTTCAACAAATGGTGCTGGCACAACTGGTTGTTAACTTGTAGAAGAATGCGAATCGATCCATTCCTATCTCCTTGTACTAAGGTCAAGTCTAAGTGGATCAAAGAACTTCACATAAAACCAGAGACACTGAAACTTATAGAGAAAGTGGGGAAAAGCCTTGAAGATATGGGCACAGGGGAAAAATTCCTGAATAGAACAGCAATGGCTTGTGCTGTAAGATCGAGAATTGACAAGTGGGACCTCATGAGACTGCAAAGCTTCTGCAAGGCAAAAGACACCATCAACAAGACAAAAAAACCACCAACAGATTGGGAAAGGATCTTCACCTATCCTAAATCAGATAAGGGACTAATATCCAATATATATAAAGAACTCAAGAAGGTGGACTCCAGAAAGTCAAATAACCCCATTAAAAAATGGGGCTCAGAGCTGAACAAAGAATTCTCACCTGAGGAATACCGAATGGCAGAGAAGCACCTGAAAAAATGTTCAACATCCTTAATCATCAGGGAAATGCAAATCAAAACAACCCTGAGATTCCACCTCACACCAGTCAGAATGGCTAAGATCAAAAATTCAGGTGACAGCAGATGCTGGCGAGGATGTGGAGAAAGAGGAACACTCCTCCATTGTTGGTGGGATTGCAAGCTTGTACAACCACTCTGGAAATCAGTCTGGTGGTTCCTCAGAAAATTGGACATAGTACTACCGGAGGATCCAGCAATACCTCTCCTGGGCATATATCCAGAAGATGTCCAAACCGGTAAAAAGGACACATGCTCCACTATGTTCATAGCAGCCCTATTTATAATAGCCAGAAGCTGGAAAGAACCCAGATGTCTCTCAACAGAGGAATGGATACAGAAATTATGGTACATTTACACAATGGAGTACTACTCAGCTATTAAAAAGAATGAATTTATGAAATTCCTAGCCAAATGGATGGACCTGGAGGGCATCATCTTGAGTGAGGTAACACAATCACAAAAGAACTCACACAATATGTATTCACTGATAAGTGGATATTAGCCCAAAACTTAGGATACCCAAGATATAAGATACAATTTGCTAAACGCATGAAACTCAAGAAGAATGAAGACCAAAGTGTGGACACTGTGCCCCTTCTTAGAATTGGGAACAAAACACCCAGGGAAGGAGTTACAGAGACAAAGTTCGTAGCTGTGATGAAAGGATGGACCATTTAGAGACTGCCGTATCCAGGGATCCATCCCATAATCAGCTTCTAAACGCTGACACCATTGCATACTCTAGCAAGATTTTGCTGAAAGGACCCAAATATAGCTGTCTCTTGTGAGACGATGCCGGGGCCTAGCAAACACAGGAGTGGATGCTCACAGTCAGCTATTGGATGTATCACAGGGCTCCCAATGGAGAAGCTAGAGAAAGTACCCAAGGAGGTAAAGGGATCTGCAACCCTATTGTTGGAACAACATGATGTACTAACCAGTACCCCAGAGCTCTTGTCTCTAGCTGCATATGTATCGAAAGATGGCCTAGTCGGCCATCACTGGAAAGAGAGGCCCATTGGACTTGCAAACTTTATATGCCCCAATATAGGGGAATGCCAGGGCCAAATGAATGGGAATGGGTGGGTAGGGAAGTGGGGGGCGCTATGGGGGACTTTTGGGATAGCATTGGAAATGTAATTGAGGAAAATATGTAATAAAAAATATTAAAAATTTTAAAAAATAATAATATAAAAAAGAAAAAAAGAAGATGAACTGATAGCACTTAATCTGCAGATAATGAAATAAATATAGAAATAAATTTTATGGCCTGAAAACAAAAAAGAAAGAAAGAAAGAAAGAAAGAAAGACAACTGCCTTTCTTTAGAGTTTAGTTTGATCACAAAATCAAAGTAAAGTATAAATTTCAATTCATTCCATCTTAATGGATGGTCTGTAATAAGTCATGAGCATTTGTACCCAATATGTGTTATTGATTATATATAGACATTTAAATCTCAGCCAGTTCCAGAGCTATCTGTATGTATAGACATACATCACTAAATATATATCACCTATCTTGTTGACCTACTTAGTTTCCTTCTTCCTCTCCCTAGCCGAGGTCTTCAGGGAGGTCTCCTTTGTCATGTCTCATTTATATCGATTTGAAAGGAACCCATAGCTTTTCTTTTACTGTGGAAATATACACATAAGCCACCCACCCCCCAGATTAACATATTTACCATTTTCCATTCTGATGTCCAAACATCCTTAAAATAAACAGGCTGGTTTAGTTCAGCAATTTTTTTCTGTAATCCAATGTCTTTCAGCAGCCATAGTTTTTTGTTTATTAGCATTTAAATTTTTTAAAGTTAATAAAGCACTATGTAATCTATCTCTGGGGTGTTGTTGTTGGTGTTGGTGTTGGTGTTGTTGCCCCTTTTGCCTGTTAAGCATCTCCTTTACAGTTTGATTAGATCTCTCCACAATTGCTTGTCCTGTAGGATTATGATATGCCTCTAACATGTTTTATCTTTTTTAAAAAATTAGTTCTTTTATTAAGAGACACATCATAAAAAAATAGTATTTTTCTATTTTGTACATTGTATAGCTCTTCCCATTCTAACTATGATTATATCACATTTTTTTCTTATTTTTTATTGGATATTTTCTTTATTTACATTTCAAATGTTATCCCCCTTCCTGGTTTCCCTCCCTCCCAGAAACACCCTATCACATCTTTCCTTCCCCTGCTTCTAAGAAGGTGCTCCTCCACCCACCCACCCATCCACTCCCTGCCTTCGATTCCCCTATACCGGGGCATCTATTGAGCCTTCATAGGACCAAAGACCTCTCCTTCCATTGATGCATGATAAGGCCATCCTCTGCTACGTATGCAGCTGGAGCCATGTGTACTCCTTTGTTGATTGTTTACTCCCTGGGAGTTCTGGGGAGTCTGGTTGGTTGATATTGTTGTTCTTTCTGTGGGGTTGCAAACCCCTTCAACTCCTTCAGTTCTTTCTCTAACTCCTCTATTAGGGACCCCGCACTCAGTCCAATGGTTGACTGTTAACATCCACCTCTGTATTTGTAAGGCTCTGGCAGGGCCTCTCAGAAGACAGCCATATCAGGCTCCTGTCAGCAAGCACTTCTTGGCATCCACAATAGTGTCTGGGTTTGATAACTGTATATGGGATCAATCCCCAGGTAGGACAGTTTCTGGGTAGCCTTTCCTTTAGTCTTGGATCTACATTTTATCTCCATATTCACTCCTATGAGTATTTTGTTCTCCTTCTAAGGACCAAAGCACCCACACTTTGCTCTTCTTTCTTATTGAGCTTCATGTGGTCTATGAATTGTATCCTGGTTATTTGGAGCATTTGAGCTAGTATCCACTTACCAGTGAGTGTATACCATGTGTCTCCTTTTGCAATTGGGTTACCTCATTCATATTTTCTAGTTCTATCCATTTGCCTAAGAATTTCATGAATTCATCATTTTTAATGGCTGAGTTTTACTTCATTGTGTAATGTACCACATTTTCTGTATCCATTCTTCTGTTGAAGGACATCTGGGTTCTTTCAAGCTCCTGCTTATTATAAATAAGGCTGCTATGAAGATAGTGAAGCATGTGTCCTTATAACATGTTGGAGCATCTTCTGGGTATACGTTATCTTATACTATGTAAAAAAAAAAACTGCTTCATTTTATGAAAGACATATGCCAGACCATTGTCCATTTAATTTGTACAGTTATTCCCATAAAGGCCATAACTTCTAACAAATGTGTAATTACAGAATCAGCTTTTTCTGAAGCTAAGGCAATTGCCCATTGAAATCCTGAATATGTGTCTATAGTATGTGCATTGATGCACATACTTAAGTTTACCAAACTCTGTAAGATGGAACACATCCATTTTCCAATTTCTATTATTTTGGGTGCCTTTAGGGTTACTTCTGGTAGGTAATGGAGTTTGGTTATACAATAAGCAAGTAGAACACTGCCTCACAACTCCCTTGGCTTGTTGCCAAGTGATAGTGCATTCTTTCTTTAAACTTTTGCTGTTAACATGGTGGTTTTTAGGGACTTCTGAAGCCTCTGGTACACTTCTTATCCTGGTCAATTTCACTATCACCTCGTGCCAGAGGGCCTGCCAGACCTGTATAGGATCTTATGTGTGTTATATATAGTGGATGACTCTTATTTCTGATCATTTGTTGTCACTGAGTAAATAGTGAAGTCAATTCAGAATCATCCTGAATAAGTTCAGCAGTCTCTATGTGTAAAACACTTTCTGCATATTGAGAGTCAGTTATTATATAAAGAGACTTGAAAATCTGACAGCACCATGTGTATTGCATATAATTCAGATTTTTTTAACCAACTGACAGGGACTCTTAGCAACTTTACTTATATCTTCTGATTTACGTCCTGCCTTCCCTGACTTATTAGCATCAGTGTAAAATGTAGGAGCTCCAGAAATTTGAAATCTTTATTATACTAGGGAGAATCCAGTTAGTTCTTTTTATCAGCTGAAGTCACTTGCTTTTAGAACCTCTGTTGCTAATCTCTCCCAAGAAATTACTGCATGCTCTTTGCCAATGTTCATCTTGTGCCCATAACGAGGCAAGCTCTGTGTTATTAAAAAGTACCACAATTTCAACTGGATCTATTCCAGCTAATTGTCAAAGTCTCATTTTTCCTTTTAGTATCAATTCAGAGACCTATGTATGTTTTAAATTTCCTACTCTGTTTATGAGCTAAAAATATCCATTCTAAGATAAATCTTCACTTTGCATGAGAATTTCAGTAGGGGAAGGGGTATAAAGTAAGATAACTAAAATCCAGGCCATCTTTGGACCAATAGGATCTAGATGGGTATCATGCAATTTCCTTTCTCCCAGAGCTAACTCCTTCTCAGCCTCAACTGACAATTTCCTCAGGCTATTTAAATCTTTATCACCTTGCAAGGTTTGAAATAAATTGCTAAGCTCTTGAGTAGCCAAGCCAATCACAGGTGGGAGCCAATTAATATCTCCCAGTGAGTTCTGAAAATTATTAAGAGTCCTTAATTGGAGACAGCTTCTGGGACAGGCAGGAGCCACAGAGCCGCTGAGGCAGCACCCTTTTGGGGCCGCAGACTTCCGGCACCCTCCCAGCCGGAGGACAGAGACCTGCCCTGCAGAGAGCGCCATCTTGGCTCCGGGACTCCGCCGAACTTAGTCTACAGGTTAGAGTGAGGACCACAGAGGCAGACAGCTTCTGGGACAGGCGGGAGCCACAGAGCCGCTGAGGCAGCACCCTTTTGGGGACGCAGACTTCCGGCACCCTCCCAGTCGGAGGACAGTGACCTGCCCTGCAGGGAGCGCCATCTTGGCTCCGGGACTCTGCCGAACTTAGTCTGTACAGGTAAGACTGAGGACCACAGAGGCAGACAGCTTCTGGGACAGGCGGGAGCCACAGAGCCGCTGAGGCAGCACCCTTTTGGGGCCACAGACATCCGGCACCCTCCTAGCTGGAAGACAGTGGTCTGCCCTGCACAGGAGCCCTCTGCCTCAGGAGCAGGGAGCACATCTTGGATCCAGGACTCCACTGAACTTAGGAACTTAGTCTGCACAGCTGAGAGTGTGTACCACAGAAGCCTACAGCTTCTGTGACCTGCCAAAGCAACACAGCATCTGGGAAAGGTCCTGTTTTCCGCCTTCTTCTTCAGCCAGGAGGAGGTCCAAACCCCAGATATCTGTACACCTTCCCTTTAAGAGGAAAGCTTGTCAGCAGGGAGTGCTCTAACCACTGAAACTCAGAGGAGAGAGCCTGTCTCCCAGGTCTGCTGACAGAGGATACTCAGAATCCCCAGAAGAACAACCTCTGAACAGAGACAACTATAACAACTCCAGAGATTACCAGATGGCGAGAGGTAAAGGTAAGAATCTTACTAACAGAAACCAAGACCACTCACCATCATCAGGACCCAGCACTCCCACTTCGCCCAGTCCAGGGCACCCCAACACACCTGAAAAACTAGACCTGGATTTAAAAGCATATCTCATGATGATGGTAGAGGACATCAAGAAGGACTTTAAAGAACTACAGGAGAACATGGCTAAAGAGTTACAAGTCCTTAAAGAAAAACAGGAAAACACAATCAAACTGGTAGAAGTCCTTAAAGAGAAACAGGAAAACACATCCAATCAGATGATGGAAATGAACAAAACCATACTAGACCTAAAAAGGGAAGTAGACACAATAAAGAAAACCCAAAATGAGGCAACACTGGAGATAGAAACCCTAGGAAAGAAATCTGGAACCATAGATGCAAGCATCAGCAACAGAATACAAGAGATGGAAGAGAGAATCTCAGGTGCAGAAGATTCCATAGAGAACATGGGCACAACAATCAAGGAAAATGGAAAATGCAAAAAGATCCTAACTCAAAACATCCAGGAAATACAGGACACAATGAGAAGACCAAACCTACGGATAATAGGAGTGGATGAGAATGAAGATTTTCAACTCAAAGGACCAGCAAACATCTTCAACAAAATTATAGAAGAAAACTTCCCAAATCTAAAGAAAGAGATGCCCATGAACATACAAGAAGCCTACAGAACTCCAAATAGGCTGGACCAGAAAAGAAATACCTCCCGACACATAATAATCAGAACAACAAATGCACTAAATAAAGATAGAATACTAAAAGCAGTAAGAGAAAAAGGCCAAGTAACATATAAAGGCAAGCCTATCAGAATTACACCAGATTTTTCACCAGAGACTATGAAAGCCAGAAGATCCTGGACAGATGTTATACAGACACTAAAAGAACACAAATTCCAGCCCAGGCTACTATACCCAGCCAAACTCTCAATTAACATAGATGGAGAAACCAAAGTATTCCACGACAAAACCAAATTCACACATTATCTCTCCACGAATCCAGCCCTTCAAAGGATAATAACAGAAAAAAACCAATACAAGGACAGGAACCACGCCCTAGAAACAACAAGAAGGTAATCCCTCAACAAACCTAAAAGAAGACAGCCACAAGAACAGAATGCCAACTTTAACAACAAAAATAACAGAAAACAACAATTACTTTTCCTTAATATCTCTTAATATCAATGGACTCAACTCCCCGATAAAAAGACATAGACTAACAAACTGGCTACACAAACAAGACCCAACATTTTGCTGCTTACAAGAAACTCATCTCAGAGAAAAAGATAGACACTACCTCAGAATGAAAGGATGGAAAACAATTTTCCAAGCAAATGGTCTGAAGAAACAAGCTGGAGTAGCCATTCTAATATCAGATAAGATTGACTTCCAACCCAAAGTCATCAAAAAAGACAGGGAGGGGCACTTCATACTCATCAAAGGTAAAATCCTCCAACAGGAACTATCAATCCTGAATATCTATGCTCCAAATACAAAGGCAGCCTCATTCATTAAAGAAACTTTAGTAAATCTCAAAGCACACATTGCACCTCATACAATAATAGTGGGAGACTTCAACACACCACTTTCACCAATGGACAGATCATGGAAACAGAAACTAAACAGGGACACAGTGAAACTAACAGAAGTTATGGATCAAATGGACCTGGCAGATATCTACAGAACATTTTACCCTAAAACAAAAGGATACACCTTCTTCTCAGCACCTCATGGTACCTTCTCCAAAATTGACCACGTAATTGGGCACAAAACAGGACTCAACAGATACAAAAACATTGAAATTGTCCCATGCATCCTATCAGATCACCATGGACTAAAGCTGATCTTCAATAACAAAATAAATAATAGAAAGCCAACCTTCACGTGGAAACTGAACAACACTCTTCTCAATGATACCTTGGTCAAGGAAGGAATAAAGAAAGAAATTAAGGACTTTTTAGAGTTCAATGAAAATGAAGCCACAACATACCCAAACTTATGGGACGCAATGAAAGCATTTCTAAGAGGAAAACTCATAGCTCTGAGTGCCTCCAAAAGGAAACTAGAAAGAGCACACATTAGCAGCTTGACAACACACCTAAAAGCACTAGAACAAAAGGAAGCAAATTCACCCAAGAGGAGTAGACGGCAGGAAATAATCAAACTCAGGGGTGAAATCAACCAAGTGGAAACAAGAAAAACTATTCAAAGAATCAACCAATCAAGGAGCTGGTTCTTTGAGAAAATCAACAAGATAGATAAACCCTTAGCCAGACTCACTAGAGGGCACAGGGAAAGCATCCTAATTAACAAAATCAGAAATGAAAAAGGAGACATAACAACAGATCCTGAAGACATCCAAAACACCATCAGATCCTTCTACCAAAGGCTATACTCAACAAAACTGGAGAACCTGGATGAAATGGAGAAGTTCCTAGACAGATACCAGATACCAAAGTTGAATCAAGATCAGGTTAATGATCTAAACAGCCCTATATCCCCCAAAGAAATAGAAGCAGTCATTAATAGTCTCCCAACCAAAAAAAGCCCAGGACCAGATGGGTTTAGTGCAGAGTTCTATCAGACCTTCAAAGAAGATCTAATCCCAGTTCTTCACAAACTATTCCACAAAATAGAAACAGAAGGTACTCTACCCAACTCATTCTATGAAGCCACAATTACTCTGATACCTAAACCACAAAAAGACCCAACAAAGATAGAAAACTTCAGACCAATATCCCTTATGAATATTGATGCAAAAATCCTCAATAAAATTCTTGCTAACCGAATCCAAGAACACATCAAAACAATCATCCATCCTGACCAAGTAGGTTTCATCCCAGGGATGCAGGGATGGTTCAATATACGGAAATCCATCAACGTAATCCAGTATATAAACAAACTCAAAGACAAAAACCACATGGTCATCTCGTTAGATGCGGAAAAAGCATTTGACAAGATCCAACACCCATTCATGATAAAAGTCTTGGAAAGATCAGGAATTCAAGGCCCATACCTAAACATGATAAAAGCAATCTACAGCAAACCAGTAGCCAACATCAAAGTAAATGGTGAGAAGCTTGAAGCAATCCCTCTAAAATCAGGGACTAGACAAGGCTGTCCACTTTCTCCATACCTATTCAACATTGTACTTGAAGTCCTAGCCAGAGCAATTCGACAACAAAAGGAGATCAAAGGGATACAAATTGGAAAAGATGAAGTCAAAATATCACTCTTTGCAGATGATATGATAGTATATATAAGTGACCCTAAAAATTCCACCAGAGAAAGAACTCCTAAGCCTGATAAACAGCTTCGGTGAAGTAGCTGGATATAAAATTAACTCAAACAAATCAATGGCCTTTCTCTACACAAAGAATAAACAGGCTGAGAAAGAAATTAGGGAAACAACACCCTTCTCAATAGTCACAAATAATATAAAATATCTTGGCGTGACTCTAACTAAGGAAGTGAAAGATCTGTATGATAAAAACTTCAAGTCTCTGAAGAAAGAAATTATAGAAGATCTCAGAAGATGGAAAGATCTCCCATGCTCATGTATTGGCAGGATCAACATTGTAAAAATGGCTATCTTGCCAAAAGCAATCTACAGATTCAATGCAATCCCCATCAAAATTCCAAATCAATTCTTCAACGAATTAGAAAGTGCAATCTGCAAATTCATCTGGAATAACAAAAAACCTAGGATAGCAAAAACTCTTCTCAAGGATAAAAGAACCTCTGGTGGAATCACCATGCCGGAACTAAAGCTCTACTACAGAGCAATTGTGATAAAAACTGCATGGTACTGGTATAGTGACAGACAAATAGACCAATGGAATAGAATTGAAGACCCAGAAATGAACCCACACACCTATGGTCACTTGATCTTCGACAAGGGAGCTAAAAACATCCTTTGGAAGAAAGACAGCATTTTCAACAAATGGTGCTGGCACAACTGGTTGTTAACATGTAGAAGAATGCGAATCGATCCATTCCTATCTCCTTGTACTAAGGTCAAGTCTAAGTGGATCAAGGAACTTCACATAAAACCAGAGACACTGAAACTTATAGAGGAGAAAGTGGGGAAAAGCCTTGAAGATATGGGCACAGGGGAAAAATTCCTGAATAGAACAGTAATGGCTTATGCTGTAAGATCGAGAATTGACAAGTGGGACCTCATGAAACTACAAAGCTTCTGCAAGGCTAAAGACACCATCAATAAGACAAAAAAACCACCAACAGATTGGGAAAGGATCTTCACCTATCCTAAATCAGATAAGGGACTAATATCCAATATATATAAAGAACTCAAGAAGGTGGACTCCAGAAAGTCAAATAACCCCATTAAAAAATGGGGCTCAGAACTGAACAAAGAATTCTCACCTGAGGAATACCGAATGGCAGAGAAGCACCTGAAAAAATGTTCAACATCCTTAATCATCAGGGAAATGCAACTCAAAACAACCCTGAGATTCCACCTCACACCAGTCAGAAAGGCTAAGATCAAAAATTCAGGTGACAGCAGATGCTGGCGAGGATGTGGAGAAAGAGGAACACTCCTCCATTGTTGGTGGGATTGCAAGCTTGTACAACCACTCTGGAAATCAGTCTGGCGGTTCCTCAGAAAATTGGACATAGTACTACCGGAGGATCCAGCAATACCTCTCCTGGGCATATATCCAGAAGATGTCCCAACCGGTAAAAAGGACACATGTTCCACTATGTTCATAGCAGCCCTATTTATAATAGCCAGAAGCTGGAAAGAACCCAGATGTCCCTCAACAGAGGAATGGATACAGAAATTATGGTACATTTACACAATGGAGTACTACTCAGCTATTAAAAAGAATGAATTTATGAAATTCCTAGCCAAATGGATGGACCTGGAGGGCATCATCTTGAGTGAAGTAACACAATCACAAAAGAACTCACACAATATGTATTCACTGATAAGTGGATATTAGCCCAAAACTTAGGATACTCAAGATTTAAGATACAATTTGCTAAACGCATGAAACTCAAGAAGAATGAAGACCAAAGTGTGGACACTGTACACCTCCTTAGAATTGGGAACAAAGCACCCAGGGAAGGAGTTACAGAGACAAAGTTCGTAGCTGTGATGAAAGGATGGACCATTTAGAGACTGCCGTATCCAGGGATCCATCCCATAATCAGCTTCTAAACGCTGACACCATTGCATACACTAGCAAGATTTTGCTGAAAGGACCCAAATATAGCTGTCTCTTGTGAGACGATGCTGGGGCCTAGCAAACACAGGAGTGAATGTTCACAGTCAGCTATTGGATGTATCACAGGGCTCCCAATGGAGAAGCTAGAGAAAGTACCCAAGGAGCTAAAGGGATCTGCAACCCTATTGTTGGAACAACATGATGTACTAACCAGAACCCCGGAGCTCTTGTCTCTAGCTGCATATGTATCGAAAGATGGCCTAGTCAGCCATCAATGGAAAGAGAGGCCCATTGGACTTGCAAACTTTATATGCCCCAATATAGGGGAATGCCAGGGCCAAAAGAATGGGAATGGGTGGGTAGGGAAGTGGGGGCGCTATGGGGGACTTTTGGGATAGCATTGGAAACGTAATTGAGGAAAATATGTAATAAAAATATTAAAAAAAAAATAAAAAATAAAAAATAAAAAAAAAGAGTCCTCAATTGGCTTCTTCTGATTTACACCTTTTGTAGCCTAAATTTTTGCAGACTTATTCTATATCCTAGATAATTAATGGAATCACCAATGTGTATACTTTTCAGGGGTTATTTACAATCCCCAGCAAGGCAAGGTTATTTGTTTCTTTCTCTCTGTCTTTTTTTTTTCCTTCATCAAACATTCTCTCCAGGATACTTATATCTGGGTCAGCCAGTAGGATGTCATCCATATAATGATAAATAATAATGGATTGGGGAAATTGTTTACTAATCATCTCTAATGACTGTTTTACAAAATATAGAAACAAGGTAGGATTATTTAACATTCCCTATAGCAGGACTTTCCAATGATATCTTTGTACTGGACAACTTCTATTGGAGGTAGGCACTGACAAAGCAATTCTTTCCTTATCATGTTCATGTAGAGGAATTGTGAAAGCAATCTTTAGATTGATCACTATGATAGACCATTCCTTAGGCAATGAGGAAGACAGCGGGATTCCAGGTGTGATGGTTTGTATATCCTTGGACCAGGGAGTGGCACCATCTGAAGGTGTGGCCTTGTTGCAATAGGTGTGACCTGGTTGGAGTGGGTGTGTCACTGTGGGTGTGGGTATAAGATCCTCACTGTAGTTGCCTGGAAGTCAGTCTTCCACTAGCAGCCTTTGGATGAAGACATAGAACTCTCGGCTCCTCCTGCGCCATGCCTGCCTGGATACTGCCATGCTCCCACCTTGCTGATAATGGACAGAATCTCTGAACCTGTAAGCCAGCCCCAATTAAATGTTGTTTTTTATAAGACTTACCTTGGTCATGGTGTCTGTTCACAGCAGTAAAACCCTAACTAAGACAGAAGTTGGTACCAGGAGTGGGGTATTGCTGTGATAGGCCTGACCATGCTTTTATTTGACAGAATGTGGATTTTGGGACTTTGTATTTGGAAAGCAATGGAATGCTTTAAATGGGGCTTAATGGGTCATCCTAGTAGGAATATGGAAGACTTAGTTGCTGGGAGTAATTTGAACTGTGTTGACCTTGCCCAAGTGATTTCAAAGGAGAAGAATTTCAGAATGTGGCATAAAGACTGGTTTTGTGGTATTTTGGTGAAGAATGTGGCTACTTTTTGCCCTTGTCTGAAAAGTTTGCCTGAGACTAAGGTGAAGAGACTTGGATTAATTGCATTGACAAAAGAAGTTTCAAAAAAGCCCAGCAGAGACTTTGTTCTCTGGTTAAGTCTTATGAAGAGAAGTTTGAATAAGCATAGCAAGCTTAGAAAGGAAAAATATAAAATATATGGTTTGAGTATTAAAGGAGTACCAGGAAGTGAAATGGAGCAAAATCTTGTGTTCTAGGAGATAAAGATTAAGGGAGTGGGACCTTGGGGCAAGATCCTACCCGGCTAAATTAGATCCAGGCATGGTGGTACACACCTTTAATCCCATGAGACAAGCATGTTGATCTCTACATTCAAGGTCAATCTACCGAGCAAGAACCAGGATAGCCAAGCTTAGGCAGTGAAGGGTTTAGAAAACATAAAGCTAGTGATAATGTAATAATACAAGGGGATCATGTTCTAGTTCCTGTAAGCAGCAGAACTCGGCAGCTTCAGCCATGTGGCTCTGGCTCTAGAGTTAAGAATGGAAGGAACCACTGGGAAAATTGATGCTGGTTAGCTGGAGCTAAGGAATTAGCAGTGATTAAGAAGAGACAAGCATCACTGAGGTGAAATCTTCTGGAAATTGTTTTCTGGGAGCACAAAGAAGCTGTGTTCCAGAGATAACCAAGGTTGCACCTCATGCTACGGCTGGACTTGGTAATATGTAAGAGTCACTCAGGTGGTACTGCTTGTGAAGGAATGAAGGGATAATGGAGAGAAGCTGAGGCTTAGCACTGTGAGAGGCCAAGGAAGGCCATTGGAGAAGGTGAAGCCTCAGCTGTAGTTGATGGCCCAGGACTAAAGGGGTCATGCAAAGGATTTGAGGCTTGGCACCCTGAAGAGAGCCTATGAGAGGCTATTGGTGAAGCCTAGTTGGAGTGGAATATCCCAGTGTATTGGAGATGTCAGTATCATGGAGTGATCACCAAGAACTGCAGCCGTAGTGGAGTGGATCAACCTGAGCTTAAAGTGCTACAGAGGGCAGAGCTGGAAAAGTGATGCCAGCCCTTAGGAGGAGTCCAAAAGATCAAGTGGAATCCCAGACACTGAAACAAGAAGCTGTAACATTGAAATTGCCTTGGAGACTCAAAGATGTTAAAGATGCCAGAGCCATGGGACACATGCTGAGGAAAGCCGCTAACAGGGAGTGGAACCAGCCCAGGAGAAAGCAGTTTGTTGCAGTCAACAAAGATGAAAAAGGAGTGGAGATCTGAAGACCGCTTTGACATCAGCCATGGAGATGCAGAGTTTGGAGTTTGCCCAGCTGGTTTCCTGCCTTGCTTTGGAGATTACAGTTAATTAAGTTGGATGAATCTTAGAAGAGACCTTGAACTTTGGACTTTTAACATTGTTGTGACTGCTATAGACTATGAAAACTTTGAAAGTTGGACTAAATGCATTTTGCATTATGCTATGTTTAAGTGTGGCCCCCATAGACTCATGTTTTTGAACAAGTCTATGGGGACCAGGGAGTGGAATGTGATGGTTTGTATATCCTTGGACCAGGGAGTGGCACCATCTGAAGGTGTGGCCTTGTTGCAATAGGTGTGACCTGGTTGGAGTGGGTGTGTCACTGTGGGTGTGGGTATCCTCACCCACCGTAGTTGCCTGGAAGTCAGTCTTCCACTAGCAGCCTTTGGATGAAGACATAGAACTCTCGGCTCCTCCTGCGCCATGCCTGCCTGGATACTGCCATGCTCCCACCTTGCTGATAATGGACAGAATCTCTGAACCTGTAAGCCAGCCCCAATTAAATGTTGTTTTTTATAAGACTTACCTTGGTCATGGTGTCTGTTCACAGCAGTAAAACCCTAACTAAGACACCAGGCTTCAAGGAATTCATTAGCTGAATAATCTTATTAATTGCTCTGAGATGTGTCACCATCCTCCATTTGCAAGACTTTTTTTTTTTTTTTTTTTTTTTTTTGGTTTTTCGAGACAGGGTTTCTCTGTATAGCCCTGGCTGTCCTGGAACTCACTCTGTAGACCAGGCTGGCCTCGAACTCAGAAATCCGCCTGCCTCTGCCTCCCGAGTGCTGGGATTAAAGGCGTGCACCACCACGCCCGGCTGCAAGACTTTTTTTTTTTTAATGATAAATACTGGAGAATACCAAGAGCTGATGTACTCCTCTATATGCTGAGCCTGGACAAGTTGTTCTAGTGCCTGTAGTTTTGGGTTAGTCAGTCAATCACCTTAGTGATAAAGCTGTTGGTGTCTTATCATCAGTTGATCCTTGAGATAAAGCTAAATTGTCAGCTCCTGCTGTATCTTATTTATGGACATCCTGGACAGTCTGTAACTGTCTTTGATAATTTTCCTCAACTAATTTGATTTTTTAAAACCAAATTCAAACAATAGGAAAGAACTTGTCAAATTCCACACTACAATTATATACATAAACATTTTTCTAGATTTGTGTTTGTATTGATGTCTTGTTTCTGTAATTTTGTTTTCATTAGTAACTAGCAGCAGTACTTCACACAACAACAGGCTACAGAGTAGCAATTCAGTACATGTCTTCACAGTGTGATGATCAAACCAGAGTATTAATTACAGTGCATTCAGTAAACAACTCACAGTAGTTTATATAATCTTTTAAACAAACATCTGAAAATTGTTTAGCTATTATCTTCTCCCCTGGGCATACTTCAGAAGACCTAAAGGGGAATCTGAAAAAGAGCATAGTTACTCATCTCAAGCCCATTGTGGGAGACCTTTCCATCAAGACACTGAAAGTCCAATAGAAAATCTTCACTGCCCTCCTTCTTAGGTCACATTTCAGTTGATTTGCAGTAGAGAAGGCTTCTTAGTGCTTTCTGCATGTCCAGGTTCCTCAAGGTGTAGATGACAGAATTGAAAATGGGGGCAACCACTGTGTAGAGCAGGGCAATGACCTTGGAGAGGAGTATGCAAACTAAGGACAGTAGAGGGCGCAGTGTACCAGACCATGAGTGACCCATAGAATGTGAACACCATAGCCAGGTGAGAGGAGCATGTGAAGAAGGCCTTGGTCCTTCTAGCCCCAGAGGGAATTCTCAGCACAGTCACCACAAACTGAGCATAGGACATCAGAATCAGCCCAGAGAAAACAGTTAAGAAGACAACAAAGAACAAATGTAGTCAACTGGTGTTGTGTCTGGCCAGTAGATCACAACCTAGGTTTTAGCCTGGAAAGGCATTTTGGAAACCTGGAAGAGAAGAGGGGCTGGGCTGCGCGAGATAAGGAAGGAACCAAGACAAAGGTCTCGGCTCAAGGTTTAATTTTTACTATTCTGGCACTCCCTTATGAAGGAAGGGGGAGGGGGCCCGATTCCAGCCAAATAATCTTGGGGTCCAGTAGCAGGGTGACCACGTGATGGCTTCGGAACAGCAAAGTGGCAGGTTCCAGCAGTGGGAGTGGCAGAACGATTGAGCGGGAAGCTCCACCCCTGAGCAACAGGTTTCAGGCTGTGGTAGGGGAGACTGCAATCTGGGCCACTCAGGTATCTGAGCAAGCCAGGACCATCAAAGGTGAGAAATCACAGTAAAAATGATCAATTAGGTTGGAGCCACAGAACCTCAGCTGGGCCATCAGAGCAACAGCTAATCCATCTTTCATAAAGCCAGGCAGCCAGACTGTAAGCATCAACCCCAGGCACCATTGAGGCCTCATGAGAAGTGGGTTTCCAAAATGCCTTTCCAGGCTAAAACCTAGGTTGTGATCTACTGGCCAGACACAACACCAGTTGACTACATTTGTTCTTTGTTGTCTTCTTAACTGTTCTCTCTGGGCTGATTCTGATGTCCTATGCTCAGTTTGTGGTGACTGTGCTGAGAATTCCCTCTGGGGCTAGAAGGACCAAGGCCTTCTTCACATGCTCCTCTCACCTGGCTATGGTGTTCACATTCTATGGATCACTCATGGTCTGGTACACTGCGCCCTCTACTGTCCTTAGTTTGCATACTCCTCTCCAAGGAAGTAACAGATTGCTAGGCAGTGATCATATGCCATGACAGCCAGCAGGAAATACTCATCTGCATCTATAGAGCTGAAGGTGAGGAACTGGAGCAAGCAGCCATCCAGTGTAGCCAGACTTTTGGCTACTTTATGGGTTCCCTTTTCTACTACCTTTCTACACCCTTAAGACTTCTAATCCTGAAATACTAGATAGAAGAGAAAAAAAAGATAGAGGGGGAAAAGGGAGTATCCATATTGTTAGACTACTTCCTGCTGATTAGGGGTACCCAGGTTCTTGGAGCAGGTCTGATCTTCACTGTGAGGATATATAATTTCTTCTTGACTCTTTGTGTAGGAACACTGCAATAAACTACAACAGCAATCAGCAACCAGCAGCAGTAGTGGGAGGGGTAGCCACAGCTACTCTCAGGGCTCTCCCCCTTATATACCCTCTCAAGTGTCCCCAGAATTCCAAATGCCATACGTTTGCAGAAACTAACTGCAGGTGGAAAAATCATGCCCCTGCCATAGCACAAGGTAAATCATAGTTACCTGCTGTGGACATCTAAAGCAGCCCCATACCCAACTTCTGAGATTAAAACAAAAATATTTTATTATAACATTTCTGTGTTTTTTAAAATGACCAAAGTTCTCACTATGTGTCACAGGAATGGGGTTTGCCAACAGAAAATCCTCCAGCATTTGGTCACCACTGTGGACATGAGCCTGGAATGCCTGGCTCACCAGAAAGAAATACATGGGTGTGTGAAGCCTCTGAGAACTGTCTACTACCACTAAAACAAGCTTGCTCTTTGTGATAATAGAGGCATAGATCATGATGAATAGATAAATAGGAGGGACTTCAGATAATCCAAGGGGCACAGACTCAGTGAATTAGGTCTTCTGTGGAGACATTTCCATGGGTCATTCACTTTTCTGCTTGATAGTACCTAGGTAAATTTTACTGTATCTCTACGGTCTTTTTTTTAAGATTTATTTATTTATTTATTTTATGTATATGGGTACACCGTAGCTGAACAGATGGTTGGGAGTCTTCAGTGGTTGTTAGGAATTGAATTTTTAGGACCTCTGCTCAACCCCACTTGCTCCAGCGCAAAGATGTATTTATTATTATACATAAGTATGCTGTAGCTGTCTTCAAACGCATCAGAAGAGGGTGTCAGATCTCATTACCGGTGGTTGTGAACCACCATGTAGTTGCTGGGATTTGAAATCAAGACCTTCGGAAGAACAGTCAATGCTCTTACCCGCTGAGCCATCTCGCCAGCCCTATCTCTCTGTTTTTCATTGCAATCCTATAGCTGATATTACTACAAGCTGGTGTAAAGAGTGTGCAAAGTAAGGTTGGCTTAAATCACCTTGCATCCATCCATGTCTTTATTCCTTAGCATTTTTTTATATTTTGTATATGAGGGTTTTATTTATTTATTTATTCTTCCTTCTTTCTTTTTCTTCCTTTCTTCCTCTTCCTCCTCCTCCTCCTACCTATCTGTGTCTGTATACCATGTGCAGGCATACTGTTTATGTAGACTAGAAGAGGGTTTCCATCCCATCCCTGAAACTGAAGTTACAGATGGTTGTGAGCTGCTGCCTGGGTGCTGACAATAAAACCTGACTCAGTCCCACACAAGGCAGTGCTTTCTTTGGGGAAGAAAATAGAAGAAATTCAGACTATTCCCTGGAAGGGGTGATACTCTAAAGTACTCAACTCAAAATGGCCCAGTACTTAGAGTCCCCATAACCCAGGGGTCTATCCTCTGTTCCACCACATGCTACAGGTTAGGCTCTGCAACTTCTTACCTTTCTAAATGGTGAAAGAAGCATCAGAACCTTAATCACTGTTCCTGCCTTTAACAGAACAAGTGAGACTTGATCAGACACCACAAGATGAGCTGGCTGTGTTGCCCCATGGACTCCTGTCTACTCTATTCCATATTAGGGACCATATTCCATCATGCTTTTTAGCAGTCTGAATGTAACTGCTGCATCTTTCCCCTGCAGAAAGAAAACAGTGGATAAGAGGCCAGGAAGACAGCAGGGCCATAAAGGTCTATGAAAAAAAGCCTTAAGCCACATGCCTTTAATCCCAGCACTTGGGAGGCAGAGGCAGGTGGATTTCTGAGTTCAAGGCCAGCCTGGTCTACAGAGTGAGTTCCAGGACAGCCAGAGCTATACAGAGAAACCCTGTTTTGAAAAAAATGAAACAAAAAACAAAACCAAAAGCCTTAATCCTAGCCCAAGCGAAGCTGCTAGAACTAGGACTGCAGACTCAGGGAAGGATATAAAACACATGAGATATGAAAGAAGTATAATAAAACCTTCTGGAGTGTCTGTTCTCATCAGGGGCCTTCCTCTCTGATTATGGCTTTTTTTTCCCATGTTCTCATGCACAGTAGACTGACAGTACCGAGACTCAGGCAAGGCTAGCATTTGTGTGTGTGTGTGTGTGTGTGTGTGTGTGTGTGTGTGTGTGTGTGTGTGATGCTTCCTAGTTTATGTTGCTCACAACGACACATCACTAGTGTCTGCAAGTGCTTGTGCATGCAAACAAGTATTCTATTACCTATTTTATGGGATAGGGTGGTCTCTAATACTTTATACGCCTTAAGAAAACACCTCTTCAAAATGTAACTAAGTGTCTTTAAATGAATCAAAAAAATATTTTTCCAGAATTGTAATTTTAGAAATTAGATCTTTAAGATTTAGTTATTTGTGATTTAGATGTAAATTTTTTAGAGTGTGTATATTCAGTCTGTCTGCATGTGGTTGATTCACATCTATAATCTCAGTACCAGGGAGCAGAAACAGGAGAATCTCTGGAGTTTACCAGCTAGCTGATCTAACCAAATTGGTATGATCCCATCTGAAGATAGTAGAGGGAGATACACAGTACTGGCTTACACATACAGTCACATATACACAATACAAACAGATAAACAGAAGCAAACACACACACAAACATTCATGCATGCATACATACATATACACACACATACATACAAGCACTAAAGACATAACTGCATTATACACCCAAGTATCTACATCATATACTCATAGATAGAAATTAAAACACAATGATAACATAAAATAAAATATTGTGTCATTTGAGATTGTGGTCCAAATGTCTTCCCAGAAAAGAGGCAGGGACAATTCCAATATCAGAACCCTTCCTTGATAAACCCGGGCCAGTGGGCAAGCAATTAGTTGAGGGTGGAGCAGGGAGCGGAACTCAGGACCAGGTGGAGAATGGATCCTGAAAATCTGGTCACGACACCCTTGGTCCTCCCTTTAGAGGTTATTTCCTTTCTGACCCCTGAATTCACCAGCACCTGTTTGGGTAACAGCCAAAGCCACCACCACCATCTGCGAGAGAGCTTGGTTGCTTGAGGACCCCATCCTTCCCCTGGTAGCCCTAATTAGTTTTGCTAAGTACCTGCCACCCAATTATAGTGAGAACTGGAGAAGCGTCATCAGTATCCAGGCAAAAGTACCTGACAAAGTTTACAGAGTTACAGAGAAGTGAAACCTCAGAGGAAATGGGGGAATCTCTAATGCTGGATTAAACCTGGAAACTGGGCTTGGATTTGATCTCTGTTCTCCTACACTGAGTACTTAATGTCACATTTTCTAGAACATTTCTAATATTCTAGGATCAGTATGTTCTCTAAAACAAATAAAACATTTTTTTTGTTTTATGTGTACTGATGATTTTGCTTATATTTATGTCTGTGCACCTCGTGAGTGTCTGGTGCCAGCAGAGGCTAGAAGTGGGCATCTGACACCCTGGAACTGATGTTACTGGTCCTATTAATTGCCACATGAGTGCTGAAAATAAAACCCAGATCCTCTGGCAGACTCCATGGATAACTTTTATAAGTTAAGTCTAGCAATAATTATCACATTTGGAAGTTAGAAGTGTTAAGGTCCTACTTGGGGGTGCACACTTATTAACCCAGTCTCCAGGACAGATAGGATTTTGGAAGGAGTTCAAGGTGGTCTTCAGCTAGGGAGCACAGTACCTGTAGCCACCAACAGCCAGGGGTTACTGGGTTCCTGAAAGGAAACATGGGGGTTTGGTCGGGAAAGGCTGCAAGAGAAATAATAAGCCAAGACAAACTTCTGGGTAAAGCCAATGTTTACTTATGAGTCTGAATTTATAAATGGGGGGAACCCATCTCCCACCAAGCCAGGATCTCATTGCTTTGTCAGGATAGTGTCAGGAGAACAAGTTCAGCCACTCAACAGGTAGTCTCTTGGAGGAAAACTGTAGATGTGGCATGACCATAGACTTTACCTAGGTCAGAAGACTCTACCCTAGGTGGGCTTGCTGGCTGAGGCAAGCCTGTTCTGAGCCAGCCTGCTCAAGGCTGGGGGAAGGCTACAGTTTCTCCCTTTTTATTTATTAAAAATAGCTGGATAGGGGCATAAAATTTACTTATGCTCCGTGGTCCTGCATGGGAATTATGGGGACTAACGGCCATGTCTGTCTTAGGACTGAATCTAATTAGCCTTTTTCTGACCCATCTCAGAGGACACATGCAGCTTGTTTGTGTTTATTTGCACAAACATGACATTTTAGTGATTATTAAGAAAAAAACACAGCCTTTGGTGCATGCCTCTGTCTTAGGTTGAAATAAAAGCCATAGACTAGTGACCCATCTTTGGCTGCTGGCCCTCATTGCACACCTATTTCCCAATCAGACCAAAGCCACAACATGCACTCAATGCATTTCTTCATAGAGATGAATCACTGTCATCTGTGCTCTGCTGAAGGTGAGCCTGTATGGAGGTAATTGACCTGCATGAAACACAAAGTCAAAGTTGAAAGCAGCAGGATTAAGGTTGTCTGTGGGGATGTCCCAGGCACTCAATTTAGTTGCAAGTTATCAATGATTAGACCCAAGTCTGGCGTCCTGGTGTGGGGGAGGTGTCTTTGAGGATCAACAGAAAAACTGTTTACTTCTCATGTAAATAGTGGAGGCTATGCTCCAAGTTAACTCTGCTGGCTAATAAAGATTTCAAACTATCTTCATAATAGGAATCTCCAATATTGGATTTATTTCTAGACCAGTCCATGATTGAGTCAGAATAACTGGTCACATTAAAAGAAAGAGAAGAGTCGTTATAACTCCTCCTTTTGATCAATTTTTCTAAGTCAGTTTCCACGGTCTCTATGTTCTCTGTCCCACAATGTTTAAAAGCTTGAAGCAAGGCAGCTTAGCTTGTCTAATCTGAGACATATGCAAGCACAGGTGGGTCAAGAACATACAATCAATATAGCTTTCCTGTCACCATTGTCAGGGCACTCAACAAGCTCACAGGTCAGCATTATCCTTTTGTGTCAGCTTGTCACACCAATCACTCTGTCAGCTAGCAAGCTCCTGCCCCATTCTGTTAAAAAAAAAATACAAACATGCCCTCTTCCCCATATTAAATACCTGTTCAGGATCATGCCATATGCCAATAAGTGGATGCTTTCATCTCACATAGGCATGAGTATGCCTAGTTGTAGGATACTATAAGGCGCTCAGCAAGGAGTTCTGTGGCATCCACATTTTTAAAAATGGGAATGGGTGGGTAGGGAAGTGGGGGGGGAGGGTATGGGGGACTTTTGGAATAGCATTGGAAATGTAATTGAGGAAAATACGTAATAAAAAAATATTTTAAAAAAACTTTAAAAATAAAAAGCATGATATAAATAATGTGCATGGGTATATAATTCTCCCTCCCCCTTTTTTCTTAAGAAGATATAGTTTTAAAGTTCCACAGTGCCTTGTCCTTGAAATTTATAAAAATTCCCAGAAACATGGGTAACATTAAATTGTTAACAAAACACCTCAAATGCTTGACTGTAATAGCCAGTTCCATTATCTGTTTTAATCTGATTTGGAACATCAACATAAAAAAAATTAACATAGGCAATGACTAATTACATTTTATTTGCTTTTCATGTTAAAGTAGTTGCAACTAGAAAGCCTGAAAAGATATCAATAGTCACATGTACATATTTTATTTCTCTAAAGTCAGAAATATGAGTGAGTATCCATTTGCAATAATTGATTGAGTATAAGTCCTCAAGAATTAACACCATCATGTGGAACAGGTAGAAACTGGGGACACTGAGAACAAGTCTTTACAATTTGACATGTACATTCTCTAAAAATACCAGATTATTATCTCCAGACATTACTATTTTGATGATGTAAAGAATGAGATTATATGGCCAATTGTTCTTGTGTGAGGGCTACAATGTGAATGGGATATAAATCTGGGGTGGCATTGCCTTAAGAGGTCTTGTCCAGGCAATCTAGGATGAGTTCTTAAATGTCCAAAGATAGTCCTTTAAAGGAACAATATTTTTTTTCTTAACTTGGGTTGTATATGCATAAACAATTCCAAATTTGAGAATTAGCAGTATCTAAAAGAGGAACAATTTCAAGTAATTATAAGCCCTGAGCTCTACATTAATATATATATGTATTCAGTATACAAATTAAAGCTTGATTTTTCAACATTTCAAAACACTGGCTACAGCACACAATTTAACTATCTTTGCTGAAGTAGGAGAAAATCAAAAGAATAAACATGTGATCCAATCACATATACTTCTCTCCCATAGTAGGGTTATTTATAAATACAGTAGATGTATTCTTTATGAGATGAATGCATGTATAACTTTACAGAAAATACAAAAACATGCATAGAAACAATTTTTAACAACTTATCTTTTAGATAATGATTATCAATTTTAATCTAAAACGTTTGCAATGCAATAGGCCAAATATCAATGTTGTGCAATAACTAATTTAATTGCTGTTCAAAACATGGAACAGACACCTCATCAGGTTTTTAAGACTTTTTTTTTTTCTAAAATACCTTCATGATTTTATCTTACAATTCCTTATTAACAACACAACAGCTTCATAATAGGATATTAAAACTTTACTTGGAGATGAAGAAAGATGATTCTACATTAATGTTCTCTTTTGCCAAAGAATTGCTGTGGGCACATTGAGTAACAATAACTAGAAAACACAGCTCATGTTTGATTACCATTGATTAGTTGATAACAACTGATTACAGAAGCTTCCTCTACTTTCTGCAAAGCCTTTTGGTTTTCACCAGTTAACTTGTATCTCCCTTGATAGCATCCAACAAAAGCTTAACACTTGGGAGGCAAAGGCAAGTAGATTTCTGAGTTCAAGGCTAGCCTGGTCTACAGAGTGAGTTCCAGGACAGCCAGGGCTATAAAGAGAAACCCTGTCTCGAAAAACCAAAATTAAAAACAACAAAAACAAAGGCTTAAGCCCTCCTGTGGTGAACTTAAGGTGAGGTTTTTAGCCAATTAACATCTCCCAGAAGCTTTTGAAACTAATTTGAAGTAAGCAAATCACCTTTTCTTTCTTAAATTTTCTGTACCATAAATTTTCTAGGATATAACTGAGACCCTAAAGATTAAAAAGATATAGCCTCTGAATCTTTTCTGGAGCAACAGCTACTTCCCAAAACTTTAAAGCTTGTTGTATAAGAGCAAAGATTTGTAGTAAATTTCCCTTCAGAGGTATTAGCTAATAGAATGCTTTCTATGTAAGAAACAATATACACTGAAAGATTCAAAGTCTTAGCTTCTTGTACTGAAGCAGAAAAAAAAAAATTCTTACATAATGTAAGGCTAGCCATACCTAGAAGCAAAACTTTCCAATGATCACAAGCTCACTAGAAGCAAACCCTTTACAATTATCAGGATGCAAAGGAAAAAAAACAACCTTCTAAATCTATAATAATTCTATATGGAATAGGCAGGCCACTTTGTAATGCCTTTAGAAGTTCCACAGCCTCATTGACCTTTCATAAATCTTAAGCTTAAACTTTATTTTGAACAATACCCGGATAGATCTGTAATAATGTTGTTTGCTTAAAAATAATTTCCTGGAGGCAAGGAGAGGCAAGGTCCAACTTCCCTAGGCAGGGTTGGTAAAACAAAAGGAATGTCACACAAGCCTCACTAAGACTGCTCTGAGTTTTGCATTAACTCAAATGTAAATATTTCTAAACCTGAGTATACAGCCTGAGTCCTGACCTAAAGACTATCCCTCCTGCAGTGAGAACAGATTCCAGGGGAAGAATTCAACTGCCTATGCCTCTAATTTTTTGGACAGTCTTTCATAAGATGATTTATACTTAAAACATTCCTTATAACCTTAGTGCTGAGAAAGAACTGCTTGTAGTGTAGTCCCCTGCAAGGCAGCAACCATAGCCAAACTGATTGTATGAGGGTCCAATCTCTACACAAAGGTGAATATATCCAGATAAGTCTGTCTTTGCTTTGTATGGCTGGATAGCTACTGTGACCTGCATTAGCGATCTCTGTTGCCACCAGGGCATTCCAAACCTATGTGATAACAGCGCAACCTCAGACCTGCAGACTGGTTGCCAAGCCAATGACCACCATATCCAAGAACCCATTTGGCTTACCTCTCACCCTTACTTGTGTTACATCATTTTTTTGTATAAATAAGAAAAAACGCCCCTTCCTCGCTCTCTTTTTTCTCTCTTCTCTTCTCTTCTCTTCTCTCCCCTTCTCTTCTCTTCTCTCCCCTTCTCTTCTCTTCTCTCCCCTTCTCTTTCTGCCACTCCTTTGTCTCTCCCTTTCAATAAAACCTCTTTATGTGGAACCACTTTGGCCTAGCATGCTGCTTTGGTGCTACCTGCTACTCTAAAGCAGCATCCTCATAAGATGATTACTTCTGTAATCATCCTAATTAACAATATATGGGTGAGTTAAAAATCTTAAGCTTGCGATCAAACTGCAAACTGCAGTCAATGGAACATTGGCAATTTTAACCATAATTTTTAAGGGCTTTTTTTTGCAATATTAGAATATATCCATAACTTTTGGAAAGCAAAACCCAATTTTAAACAATGTATTCTCTTTTAAATCAATACCAGAAACATCACTTCCATGTTACAAAGTTTGACTGCCAATTCATACATATGAATTCATGACAGTGCAACTTTTAATGCTTCATTAAAGAGACATTGTTTTAATCATATCTCTTATAAGTTATGTAATATAATGTAATTCTTATCTCTACTTTGTAGAGATAAGAATTACATAAAATATTATCCCATTTTAGAAATATCCTTAGAGGCCTAGTTTCCTGAGCTGGTCCATGCCACGTGTTGTTGTTTAAAATGACTCCAACCCTGAGTTACCAGTTTTAAGCTAAATTTCTTGTTACCAGTGTTACACCTTTTTAATCATACCCAATAACTTATAAGCCAATACTCTATGACCAAGACATGCAGAGCAAATTTATACCATTATGACCAGTCAGAAACTAAATGAAGCAGTTACACGAATCTTATAAATTTATACCAATCAAAGAATTTTACCTTTTCTAGCTATAATTTCAAGAGGAAAAACACTTTGTCATTTGCTGAACCCAATAATCACAATTGCAGAGAATTTTCTAGGAAAACTATCATCTTAGTTGCATGGTATGCTTGACTCCTGGTTAAGGTGCTGGGCAACTTTAATCAGCCTCTGCTGTGCAAATTAAGAGATGGGTAGCCAGCAGATAAAGTTTTAACCATTTTTTTTCTTTTCGGGATGAAACATAGAACAACAGTCATTCAGACAACGAAACAAAAATAGACACAAATTGACACGTGGACAGATTGGTGCACCAAACACAGACAATATAGAGAAAGTAGAGAACTTGATGTAACCAGAACTAAGGATGTCTCCTGCAGGAACCAGAGAGAAAGCTGGATGTCTCCCGATTTCCGTCTGTCCCTGGGAGAACATCAAAATCCATTTTCCTTCTCTCTTGATGTCTCATGTCATTTGTATATCTAGCATCTCCCTTTTTTTTTTTGTATTTTACTCTTTTTATTTTATTTTATTATTTTACGCCCTACTCCTCCCTCCTGATATAGTTCTTTACCATAGACAAATGCCTGTTTAGAATTTTCCACTCCCATTTTCCACTGTCAACCCGTAGCTGATATCAATGCTGGGCCAACACTAACTCAGTCTAGCCTGTATCCTTTTTGCATCCTTGTGAGCAACAGCCTTCAAAAGATGAAATTTTTAGCGCTAACATTAATGCTGTATGTTGCTTACCATGTAGGGATATATCTTCTGTTTTCTGTGGAGCCCTACCAAGACAGTGTACCCCAAGTCCTATCGGGTTTCAGGTTAGTCTCGAGCACCACCTGTAGCCACCAGTGGCCAAGGGTTATGGAGTTCCTGAAAGGAAAGATGGGGTTTTGGATTGGAAAGGCTGCAAGAGAAATAATAAGCCAAGACAAAGTTCTGATGAAGACCAATGTTTACTTATGTGTGGGGCTGAAAGACCCACAAGGTGAGGACTCCCCCACATTCTGACTCAAGAGAGGTGACACCCAAATCACTCAGGAGAAACGGTCTTGATGCAAACCGCAAGAGGACTTTTATTCCAGGCGCACTCTGGGGCCCACAGTCATAAACCACACAGGGGTAGAGGACCATGGGCCCAGAGTAGCTGGGACAGGGGGTATTTAAAGGAAGAAAACACAACTCAAGGGGGTGGGGAGAGCCTTGTTGGAAAATACCAGTTAATTGTCATGAGGGAGTGGAAGTCAAGACAGTTTCTATGAGTCTCTAACAATAGCACATTTGCATAGCGGGTTCCAGGAGAGGTCAAGGTGGGTCAGAATGACTTTCTTTAAATGAACACTCCCTGAACCCAGGAATCGGGTGGGTGGAAGAGTGTCACTATCTGTTTTATGATTAGCATGCCTTGGAGCATTGAGTCACAAAGGTCACATTCTCAAGCCTGGGCCTAAAGGCCTAGTTTTTGTTTTTATGTTTCACTTTTTCAGGGCAATGGGCTATGCACAGACAGCCTGGTCTCCAGTCAAGCTGAGGTCTTGAAGCCTGGTGGTACCTGATGGGTGGTAATTTCCACCTACATGGGAAGGTAGGCGTTCAATCAAGTCTCCTGGACCCCTGGCTCCTGTCAAAGTTACCACCCCCACAACCCCCACAAAGAGAGGCATGTGGCTTTCCATCACTTAGACAATGTCCCAAGCTTCTGGCATTCTGGCCAGACTCCTCCCCACAGTTACCTAGCAACAGCAAGATAACAATCCCACTATAAAAGGGTTTGTTTGCCCCCTCCTTGATCTCTAAGCTTTTACCTTTCTCTCTCTAAGCCTTCACAATTTTTACTCTCTAACTCTCTTTCTCTCTTTCCCTATCCCCTTCTCTACTCTTGGCCATGGCCAGTCTCTCTCTCTCTTTTTATCTTCTCTCTCTCCCCCTGCTTTTCTACAATAAAGCTCTAAAACCATAGACTGTCTCTGTTCATCAAGGCCTGGAATAAAGACTCTCACCTGCATGGGAACCACCGAACACCCTTCTTTCCCTCTGCCCTCTCTTCCCGTATCTCCAGGGCCAAGTGCCACCCTGGGGCCCCTATTCTGTTCTCAGCTCCTCCACCATATCCAGCATGGGATGCCCAAGACTGAGAACCTGGTACTGGGGGCTGCCCCTTGTCCACCCCCCGCCCCTGCTTTGTGGGATCAGTGGCTTCATACAGCCAGATGCCCACGGGGGTTGTGTGGAAAGTGTCCACCAGTCCTCCCAAATCCACCCACCCAGAGCACCAGAACTCTGGCTGGACGTGGGCTCTCTCCTTCCACCCACTACCTGTACACCCACGAACCCACACTTATGAGCCCAAGCTTATAAAGGCCCATCCCCCACCATACCAGGATCTCATTGCTTTGTTCAGGATCACTGCTTTGTCAGGATACTGTCAGGAAAACAGGTTTAGCCTCTCAGCAGGTAGTGGTGTCTTGGAGGAAAGCTGCACATGTATCAGGACAACAGACTTTACCCAGGTCAGAAGACTCCACCCTAGGTGGGCTAGCCAGCTGTGGCAAGCCAGGTCTGAGCCAGTCTGCTCAAAGCTGGAGAAAGGGCAAAAGTACCACAGTGAGATGAGGAGCTCTGGTGAGAAATGTTCCAACAGGTCTTATGGTCAAACTTTTAGTTATTAGGAGTGGAAGCCCCTGAGTTTTCCCTGTCTGCAAGCTCTAAAGTCCTCCCATTCCACTGGGGATCTTGGAATCAGTGTAGGCACAGGAAACTGACTTGGATGCAGACCCATTAACACAGGTGGCAATTTGGTAAATAGCTCTGGCAGGTAGAAAACAAGGACAGTATTAAAACAAAAATATTTAGATAAAGTCTAATGAGTCTAAAGTTGATTTTAGAGGTTTGATGAATAGTCATAGACTATATGATTACTCAACTTGCACTCATCAATAATATTAGTCACAAATGAATTATTTAGATGGTTTGCAGTCTTTCAATAGGCCCACTTGCTACTTCTACCCTGTGTGTATATAAACAGCAGTCCCTACAGATAAATTAGCCAAACTCTCACCCCTATTGCTCAATCTCCATATTGTTTTGTCCTGTTTTATATTTTGAGACAGGGTTTCTCAGCCCTAACTGTCCTGGACTCGATTGGTAGATGAGGCAGGAGGCTGGCCTTGAACTCACAGAGATCCTCATACTTCTGCCTCCTGAGTGCTGGGATCAAAGGTGTACAACACCATGCCTGGCTCAGGCTCCATGTTTGATCACAAATGATCCACAGGGTCAGTAGAACTCAGCTCAAAGTTCATCATTTTAATTTGCAGTATATTACTCTAAATTTCATGACTTTCTGCATCCACTGTATGTTGGATTTCTCAAGGACTGCTATGGTGCTGCCCCATCTTTGATATTATTGCCACCCTTTTCTCCCTTCTAATTGGCAAAAGGTTTTACCAAAATGTTATTATTTTCAACATCAATGAAATGACTAGAAAAAAAAAGAAAATAAGTGACTAGATTCTTATGGGAAATAAAATTTGGACAGAATGATTCCTTGGAGAGGAAAACCCCAAGATGTTAATGCCCAAGATGCTGCTGGGAAAGTATGAGAGGATTCATTCTGGTCTTCCCTCTGTCAGAACACAAAGTGAGATCTGCTGAGATTAAGCATTGTAAGTATAAGTAAGTTCATATATATGCATTCTAAAGTATGTACTGCAGCTTAGACTGATGTAATACTGGCAGAAAATTTCTCCCATTTCCCCCTATTTCTATCTCTCTCACTTTAGGTGTCCTATAGCCCAAGCTATTATGAAAATCTCAATGTAGCTCAGGTGAACTAACTCTTTGAACTCTTTTTATAAAAAAGAAATTATTAATTCAGTTACTTTTGTACTTTACATCCCTATCAGTTTCCCCTCCTTGTCCCCTCCCCTCCTCTCCCTTTCTCCTCAGAAAAGGGAAGGTCTCCAGAGGATATCAACCCACCTTGGCATTTCAAGTTGCAGTGACTACTAAGCACATCTTCTCCTACTGAAGCTAGACAAGGCAGCCAGTTAGGGGAAAGGCAGGTAACAGAGTCAGAGACAGCCCCTGCTCCTGCCATTAGAAGTCCCACAGGAAGATCAAGCTGAACAACTGTTATATATGTTCAGAGAGTTTAGTGATCCACCTCCTGAGAACTTGGCTTATGTAGAATGTTCCTTCACAGAGACTTTTAGGATCTTTTGTCCCCTCTGATGAAAGGACATTGTGATCACAGCAATGGGTGAGGGAGAATAACTCGAGGCCATCTTTCACTACAGTTTGTGAAAATTATATCATAGATAAAATAGGTAAACTGTACAAGTCACTATCTGGAAGTCTTTTATTTTCCTAATTTGTTTATAGATTTGGGGTGGGGGCACATGCACCCTTGGTGTGTGTGGAGTTTTCAGATCTCAGTATCTTGTGTGAACAGGCATATGATATGTTGTAAATATATGGCAGGGTGGTGTGTGTGTGTGTGTGTGTGTGTGTGTGTGTGTGTGTGTGTGTTTGTCTGTGTGTGTTTCATTTAAGACAATCTGGTCATAGCATTGGGCACATGTGTACATGTAAGAATGAGAGAGGAGATAAGTAGAATGGAGAGAGAACAAAGAATTAGAGTATTCATCTCTTATCCAAATTATCTGTTAAAGTCAGGGTTCAACAGAAAAGCAGGCTGTATTCCAGTATTGGTAAAAACTTAGGTTATACTTAGTGTTATAAACACATGATTCTCTGTAGGAGTGTTCTTAATGGATGACAGATGATTTTATTTTCAGAAAAGATGAAAATAATTTGTGAACTATATTGAGATATACTTTTTATATCATTTCTAGTACATAATCCCAAATCATTGGCCATTCTGCCTGTTAGTATGATTCATGATACTTGAAATGCCCCACCATTTAGTTACATCTATACATGGGTTCATGACAGACATCTCCTTGCTGTCTGTGTTGACTCACTGATAATTTAATGAAATTTCCAAACTGCTTCTGATACTAATTAATCTGAATACATCTTGCAGGACAGCAAAATGTCAAAGCCACTGTCCCTCTATTGCTAAAATCATTTACTTAGTCCAGGACATAGATCACTTGTGCTATGCTGTGTTGCTTATCTATGTTCTGATTTAACATCATGGTCAAGGGAATTTTTTGGATAAAGTGTAGATGCAAACTGTGATAAAAAATAAATATGATCTCATGAGGTTTGTTAGCAAACACTGAATAGGTAATATTAAACTGATACTGAGACCAGTAAATGTACACAGGGCAGGTAAAAATAACAGGTATTGTTTTGGATTCTGGGGTTAGAGTATTGAAAAAACTTAGAAAGCATTTTTGTTTCTTCTTAGAACTTGGATTTAAGTTGAAGTTATGCAATAAGACTCAATATACCAAATTAAGATACAGTCTATTGATAACATCCAAGCAAGAAAGGGCAACAAGTGTGTGTGTGTGTGTGTGTGTGTGTGTGTGTGTGTGTGTGTGTGTGTGTTTGTGTACGTGTGTACATGTGTAAGTGTGTACGTGTGTACGTGTGTACGTGTGTGTACATATGTGTTTACATGAGATAGAAAAACACAGAGAGTTTAGGACAAATACAGGGGAATTATCCATGTAGGTATATCAGGTGTAAGAATATTTGACCCAGTGTAGAACTGGTGCCAACTTGGAGTTCAGTGTGGTTGAGACAGAAAGTTGAACAGCAGGGAGACATGCACAAGTAAAGAGAGGGAAGGTGGTGAAGGGTCTTCTATGTCACTACAGTTCGTTACACCTTCAAACAGGGGAGGCACTTGAGAGCTCAGAGCATTATACACAGGTAACAGTAATACCAGATGAGTTTTAAGAGCAATGTTACTTGGACATGAATGGAAATAATATCATTGTAAGACTCCATATGTATTTTATATTTATTAATAAATGCATTAGGAACATTGTTTGTTCTACCAGTCACCTGTGATAGGATTGGGTAACTAAAGAGATTAACCAGTTTAATTCCACCCAACTTTGAATGGTGTAGAAATTTCAAAAATATGAAAAAAAAATAATGTAGTTTAAAAAAACTCCAATGATCTGGTGCTGTGGCAAAGGAGACAAATGTGAATTCATACTTAGGAGAGTTGACTGTAGGATTGGTGAAGTTTCTACTTTTTGACCTTCTATGGTTTATAGTTTCTCTAGGATGCCCCTGTGACATACATTAGAAAAGATTTGCACATTTTCTTATTATTAATCTAATCAGACTAATTTGATACTTGAATTCAGTCATGTTCCTAAGATAAAGGAAGAAATAAGATAATTACTGAAACTTCACAGTTCTGGCAGGTGCCTGTATATAACCAAAAGACACAAAAACATTATTCTCTCATAATCTTGGTATTGCACCAGCTCTTCTCTGTATGACCAACTTCTGAACATCTTTATTACAGAGAAAACTGGACTATTACCAGTTTCAAATATTGTCTTGATGGACCAAATAGCTAAATATAATTCCTAGCTAACTTCAATGAATGGTATTCTGTAGAGTATTTATGAATTACACAATGTCAGGAGTGAGAATTAGAAAAACCATGGATGTCCCAGGTGAACACACTTTTAATCTGGGCCACACCCTCTGCTCGAGACCTGCATAAGGACATTAGAAGATCATCTCTCTTCTTTGCCTGCTTGGCTTTTGGAAATGAGCAACTGCTAGAGCCTTGGACTTCCATTCATAGTTGCTGCTGACCATTGTTTGGGAGTTGGGCTGCAAACTGTAAGTCATCAACAAATTCCCTTACTATATAGAGATGCATGTATACTATACTACACTTGCATTCTGTGACTCTAGAGAACCCTGACTAATACAATGGGTGCCCAGCCAGAAAGAAAGAATGACTTGCTGGAGTGGAAAAAGTGGGCAGAGGCACACCTAGGAGTTCCCAGTAACCAGGAACAGTACAGTATATGTAATTAATAGGAAAGAAGAGACACTAGAGGTATTTGAACAATAGAGTCGAGACAAAACTGAACTGTTTGCAGTGAATTATAGTAATTAGAATATAATAAGTGTAGCCATTTATACTGTTGAGGCAATTAGGATTGATTGAGTTGATGAGAAAATGTCCAGAAAAGGTCAGGGAAAAAAAGGTGAGAATGAAGCTGAAATGAGGAAGATTTTGTGGAGAACAATGTTGTAAAACTGTTTACATATGTGAGAATGAAAGATATGGATACAAGATGTGTTCAAGTCACACCAGCAGGGAAATGCCTGGAAGAAAGGTATTTATTTCCTAAAATACTAAAATGGACCATAGAATGGGACAACGCAGTGCCTACTTCTTATTTGCTGGTTATTTTGTAATACCAAGCCACTAGACATTCCTTGAAGAGGAAAATTAGTTTCTGCTTTGCTCTATCATGATATGTCTCATTTTCTTGTGAAGGATGCAAATGCTAACTTAAAATTTTACTAAATATGATATATATGTACATAATATAACATATATACACACAGACACACACACGTGTGTGTGTGTGTGTGTGTGTGTGTGTGTGTGTGTGTGTATACTCAATATCATAAATGTGGTAATCCTGGAAGGTGCAAAGTAGATCTGCCAATCAAAGAGCCATGACTTCCTAGAAGAGAAATTGAGAAGGCAAGGATAAGCCCTATGGTTTGAAATCATGTATTATTTCTCACAGTTATCACATCTCAATGATGTACTGAGATTGAGGGAATTGAGTCTGACTGTGGTAGACCCATTGGTTGTCTTTTGTATTAAGTAAACACACAAATATTAGACACTAGTGATTTAACAAGAGTTACCAGAAGTCACAGACACATAATTTCCACATAATCCTATGTTTTGCTCTATGCTGTCTCAGAGTCCATCAAAAGGGGGTTCTTCTGTCTTATACTTGATCTTGGATCCAAAATAAATCTTTTTTCATTTCGTAGCTTGTAATATTATGCTACCAACAGATACTGAATGAGACACAAAATTATTACTGAGAAATGTGAGTATGGGCAGTGAGGCACAATGAAGTTTATAGGCATCTCCAGATCAAACTAATAAGAGCCTTAGAAGCCACACAAGGTTGTATACAGTTTCAAAAATTATGTTTATCCATATAATTTATTTTAAACAAACAAGTAACATGATATTTTTTTTGAAGGAACTACTTTGACTGCACTGTGAACCAACGCATTCATTGAGGCAAGAGTGGTCACAGTAAGTCACTCAGAAAAACAGTAGCACTCTATCTAGTCTTCTGGAGATGTGAGCATAGTGGTGATTCTATGGATGGACAAAAACATTTATTGAAATTCCACTGTCAGCAAAGCACTAAAATGAGTACTAAGATACAGCCTCTGTCTTCAAAGGAATCATAGTAAAAAAGATTCAGAGGAAACTGGCTACTCTACCACTGTGAAACAATGGTTAAATAGTACAGCTTTAACCATGAGAATTCCTAGAAGACATTCAACAAATTGTCTTTATGTCTCCCTTGAGAGTCATTTTTAATAAACTCCAAATCTTGTCCCTCCCTTTGCTATTCTAGTTTCCATTGTTGAATTGGTGCTTTTAGGGAAAACCATTGCCGAGAGACCAGGTATGGGTTGATGCTCAGTCTATCCTGCAGAGAGTGAATTGTCTTCACACCAACTTCTTGAAATACAATACCTATGATGAACTGCAGTCAGGCTCCTGGCTTCATCCTGTTGGGACTGTCCAGTAACCCAGAGAAATGGCAACCCCTCTTTGGCATCTTCCTTGTTCTCTACTTGCTGGGCCTTTTAGGGAACCTGCTACTTCTGTTAGCTATTGGTGCTGATGTCCACCTCCACACCCCCATGTATTTCTTCCTCAGTCAGCTCTCATTTGTGGATCTTTGCTTCATCACCACCACAGCCCCTAAAATGCTGGAGGCTCTGTGGACTGGAGATGGATCAATCTCATTCTCTGGATGCCTGACTCAGTTGTACTTCTTTGCTGTTTTTGCTGACATGGATAACCTGCTTCTAGCAGTCATGGCTATTGACCGCTATGCTGCTATCTGCCACCCACTGCTCTACCCACTTCTAATGACTCCTTGTAGATGTAGAGTTCTGGTCAGTGGGTCATGGGGAGTAGCTCATTGTGTGTCTCTGACTCATATTTTGTTGCTTTCTCAGTTATATTTTCATACCAATCAAGAAATTCCTCATTTTTTCTGTGACTTTGGGCCTCTCTTATTGCTTTCCTGCTCTGATGCTCACCTCAATGAGAGTCTGATGATGGCTTTGGCTGGAGTTTTGGGAATCAGTGCACTGCTCTGCATTGTAAGTTCTTATGGTTGTATTTTTTATGCTGTGGCTAAGGTTCCATCAGCACAGGGGAAACGGAAAGCCCTAGCCACATGTAGTTCCCACCTCTCTGTAGTCCTCCTTTTCTACAGCACAGTCTTTGCTACCTACCTGAAGCCCCCATCTAGTTCTCATTCCTCTCAGGAGGTGGTAGCTGCTGTTATGTATACTCTAGTAACGCCCACTCTGAACCCCTTCATTTATAGTCTGAGAAACAAGGATGTTAAGAGTTCATTGAGAAGGATCTTGAACATGGTGAAATCTCAGGACTAAGGAAGGATCATACCCTGCATCACTATCACACATGCAAAGTGAGTCAGTTAATACCATGGCTCATGGGAGAATTATGATTCTCCCATGATTGCGATGGATAATCTTCAGTGTTAACTGGACTCCATTTGGAATCACCTTCAACGTACACCTTTGGGCATGTCTGGGAAGGTATCTCTGGAGAGATTTCACTGAGGAGGAAAGATGCACTTTGAATATAGGTGGAACCATCTGTTCCAATCATCCTAATCTGATAAATGGAAAAAGAAAAAACCTAGCTTACTATCATTATTCATCCCTTTTTGCTTGTTGACCACACATGCAATGTGACCTGTGACCCCCATCTCCCTTCTGTGTTTTTCTCATCTTGATATATTGTGTTCTTCAAACATGAATAAAATGAAACTTTCATTTCTACATTGCTTGTCGGGTGTTTTGCCACAGCAACAAGAGAAGTACCAAATAAAATGATCTACTGGAAATAATACTATTTTAGGTTGGATATTCTTTGATTTTTCTTCTTACACTCCTATTCCTGATGCATGAATATCTGTTGCAATCTGTTACAGTAAACTTCCAACTCCAATAAGCCCATGCAAAAGCACACAACTCAGTTTTTATATTTATAAGCTGTAGATTGGGCATATCTATCACTCCACTAATCTGTTGCCCAGTTATTAGATCCCTTGCTACTTGAGGCTTCTCCAGGCCATATGGTTCTGCTCCATTCTTTTTCTTTCTTCCTTTGTCCTTAGTCCTGCTGTTGATGAGCTCAGAATGAATAAGCTATGTGTCTTAGTTAGGGTTTTACTGCTGTGAAGAGACACCATGACCAAGGCAACTCTTTGTTTGTTTGTTTTTGTTTTGTTTTTCGAGACAGGGTTTCTCTGTGTAGCCCTGGCTGTCCTGGAACTCACTCTGTAAACCAGGCTAGTCTCGAACTCAGAAATTCGCCTACCTCTGCCTCCTGGGTGCTGGGATTAAAGGCGTGCAACACCATGCCAGGCTCTCTTCCTTTGTCCTTATCCTCCATCGTCCCCTACCCTTCCTCGACTCACCAAGACGTCCAGCCCCACCTTTTACTTCTACTGCCCAATCACAGGCTGTACCCTTTCTTTATTTGACCAGTTAGAAAGAGCAGTTTCACATGAAATCATCTGAATAAGTGATCCATCCATTCCTCCTTGGGACAACCCCTCTTGAGGGAGCAAAATTAACATCAGAATACAAACAGCACCAGGGCAACTCACAACATTTCCCCCTTTTTTGTCCAATTAAAAGGTAATAGAGTTTGGGTATACAATAAGCAAGTAGCACATTTCCTCACAAATTTCCTTGATTTGTTGCCAAGTGATACAAAATTCTTTCTTTAAACCTTTGCTGTTAACATGGTGGGGTTTTTTTTAATGGAATTCTGAAGCCTGTTACACTTCCTATCAATAGCTGGTCAATTTCATTATTACCTTGTGCCAAAGGACCTGGCAGACCTATATGGGATCTTATGTATTTTATATATACTGAATGACTCCTATTTCTGATCATTTGTCGTAGCTGAGTAAATCGTGAAATTAATTCAGAATCATCCTGAATGAGTTCAGCAGTCTCTATGTCTAAAACAATACTTCGTGCATATTGAGAGTCAGCTACTATATTGAGAGACTATTGGAAATATGACAACACTATGAGTATTGCATATAATTAAGATTTTTGAACCAACTGACAGGGACTCTCAGCTACCTTACTTACATCATCTAACTTTTATTCTGCCTTTTGATTTATTAGCATTTATTTTTCCATGTAAAATATAGGGGCTCCAGAAATTATACTTATTTTTATTATACAAGGAAGAATCCAATTAGTTCTTTGTATGAACTGAAGTCACTTGCTTCTAGAGTATCTGTTATTAATCTCTCCCAAGAAAATACTACATGCTCTTTGCCAATGTTCATCTTATGTCCATAATGAAGCAGTGTCTGCATTAGTAAAATGCACCACAATTTCAGCTGGATCCATTCCAGCTAATTGCCAAAGTCTCATTTTTTCCTTTTAGTATCAATTGAGAGATCTTCTCTATGTAGGTTTTTAATTTCCTACTCTGTCTATGAGCTAAAAATATCCATTCTAAGATAAATCTTCACTCTGTATGGGAATTCCACTAGGGAAATGGATAGAAGGTAAGATAACTAAGATGCCAGGCCATCTTTGAATCAATAGGATCCAGAAATGTATCCTGCAATTTCCTTTCTACCAGTTATTCTTTCTCAGCCTCAACTGATAATTTCATTGGGCTATTTAAATCTTTATCACCTTGCAAGGTTTGAAATAAATTGCTTAGCTCATGGGTAGCCAAGCCAATAGCAGGCCACAGCCAGTTAATATCTTCCAGTAACTTGTGAAAATCATTAGGAGTCCTTAATTGGCTTCTTCTGGTTTGTACCTTTTGTGGCCTAACCTTTTTCAAACTTATTCTATATCCTAAATAATTAATGAAACCCTCTCTTTGTATTTTTTCAATGGTGATTTGCAATCTCCAGCAAGGCAAGGTTTTGTTTTGTTTTGTTTTGTTTTGTTTTGTTTTGTTTTGTTTTGTTTTGTTGTTTTTTACTTCACCCAACATTATTTCCAAACTATTTATATCTAATCAGCCAATAGGATATCATCCATAGAATCGTAAATAATGGATTAGGGAAATTGTTACAAATCATTTCCAATGGCTGTTATACAAAATATTGACACAAGGTAGGGCTATTTAACATTCTCTGTGACAGGACTTTCCAATGATATCTTTTTATTGGACAAGTTCTATTGAAGGTACTGAGAATGCAAACCTTTCCTTATCATGTACCTGTAGAGGAACTGTGAAAAAAAGGTGATCGTTTAGATCAATCACTATGGTTGGCTATTCCTTAGGCAACAAGGAAGGCAATGGAATTCCAGGCTGCAAGGAACCCATTGGCTGAATAGTCTTATAAATTGCTCTGAGATGTGTCAACATCCTCCATTTGCCAGACTTTTCTAATGATAAATACTGGAGAATTCCAAGGGCTGATATACTCCTCGATATGCTGAGCCTCCAGCTGCTCCTGGACTAGTTGTTATAGCACCTATAGTTTTTCTTTTGTCATGAAACATTGATCAATCCAAATAGGTTGGTCAACCTAGTGGTAAGGCTGTTGGTGTCTTATCAGCAGTGGCCACTTGAGGTAAAGGTAAATTGTCAGCCCCTGCCATGTCTTATTTAAGGACATCCTGGACAGTCTGTAACTGTCTTTGATAATTTTCCTTAACTAATTTGATTTTTTTAATTAGGAGTCTTACCAGTTTTGTGGCAAGCCTCTAAAACTGAGGGGATATTAATTTGTGTTTTCCACTGCTGTAACAGATCTATTCCCCATAAATTAATGGCTATATCAGCCACATATGGCCTTAATTTTCCTATCTGACCTTCAGGTCCTATATGTTTAAGCCATCTGGTGCTTTGTTTTATTTGAGATAAAGTCCCAACTCCTTGAAATTTGATGTCTACTTCTTGAAGTAGACAACTTGCAGGCCAAGGTTTTGGAGAGATAATGGTGACATCTGCTCCAGTGTTGACCATTCCTTCAATCTCAATATTGTTTACTAGTATTCTTAGCTTGGGGCTTTGATCCTCTCTAGAAATTTGCCAAAATATTCTTTTTTAGCTCCCTTTTAGGTTTTTTGAGTTGTCTATAGAATTTGCCTCAGTCTTCTTATCTAGTTTCACACATCTGTTTTTAGAGCAATGGTGTTTAATTGTCCCAAGGAAGAGAACTCTTTCTGCTTAGCATTGAGGCCTGCAAAAGGTCCCCCTGGGAAGGTGTTGCCTGCTTTGTCTACTGTTGGTCTACATTCCCTAGCCAAATGTCAGCCTTTGCCACATCTTTTACATATTCCATAAGGCATAGACTCCCTTTTGGGATTAATTTTATTTTCCCTGCAATTTATTCTGAGATGACCCTGCTCACCACAATTAAAACATTTGAAATTTTGGGTCGTCTCAAGGCCTTTATTGATATTAACCTTGCCCTCAATGATCTGATTACTTCCTTGCACTCAGCATTCAAATTTTTGAAGGCTAAAGACTTGATTGTTGCCTTTCTTACTGATGGATCTAATATACTTCTTTCTACAGCAGAAGTCAACCTTTGCAAAAAGTCAGGGATCATTTCCTTTGGACATTGCATGGCTTGAGGAAATAGTTCAAGTCTTTTCCCTGGTTCTGTGAGATTTTTCCAGGCATTTAAGGCTACCAAGTGACACAATGCCAGGGTTCTTCATCATAAACAGCCTGTACCTCTATCTTAGCAATGTGACCTTCACCCAGCAGCTGGTCTTTAGAAATATCTCTACCCCAGCTCTGTTTTGTCATGCCTTCTCCTTCATCTCTTCTCTTCACCATGAAAACCACTCTAAATGTAACACAGGTTCTAATATTGCTTTTGCCATCTCCTTCCAGTGTTGGGAGATTAGCAGTCACTACACTCACGTGATAACTCTTAGAATTCCTACCAGTGGCTTAGTAACAACAGTCCCTTGATTTCCTTATAGGTTTTACTGCATCTCCTATTCTGAAGATCTAGTAAATTTTAATAGTCCTGTCTTTTTCTAATATCTTTCCTCCAGCTGAACTTGGAAGCCACTGAAAAATCATATTAAAGGGAACTTATAGTTCACAGAAGTTATATCACAGATAAGACATTAGGAAGCTGGTGAATCTGACAATAACCCAGGTCAATAGGAGCAAGATGAGAAAGAATATAATTTTATTCTATCTTTTAATGGAAGGTATATTACAGGATTCCTTTTAAAATAATTTGTTGTTGTTGTTTGTTGTTGTTGTTTGTTGTTGTTGTTTGTGTATATGTATGATACTTGTAAAGTTACTTATGACATATCATTTTGTGGGAAAGCAAATTCCAAGTTCGTCCATCAAGTTTGCATGCTCAAACCAAATACACACAATAGGAATGAACTCTTCAAATATCATACTACAATAATATAGATTAACATTGTTCTAGATTTGTGTTTGTATTGGTATCTTGTTTCTATAATTTTGTTTTCATTAGATATTAGCACCAGTGCTGCATACAGCAACAGACTACAGAATGGCAGTTCAGTACACATCTTTACAGTGTGATGATCATCTCAGTGCACTATGTTGTATGCAGTGAACAACTCACAGTAATTCACATTTTCTTTTAAACTAACATGAGAAAATTATTTAACTACTATCTTTCCCCCCTGAGCATAGTTCAGCAGACCTAAAGTGTAATGCTGAGAAGGAACATAGTTATTCCATCTCCAGCCCACTGTGGGAGACTTTTCCATCAAGACACTGACAGTCAAATAGAAAATCTTCACTGCCCTCCTTCTTAGGTCACATTTCAGTTGGTTTGCAGTAGAGAAGCCTTCTTAGTGCCTGCTGCACCTCCTGGTTCCTCAAGGTGTAGATGACAGGGTTGAAGATGGGAGTGACCACTGTGTAGAGCAGGGCAATGACCTTGGAGAGGAGCTGAGAATGAACAGCAGAGGGCACAATGTACAATACCATGAGTGTTCCATAGAATGTGGACACCACAGCCAGGTGAGAGGAGCATGTGGAGAAGGCCTTGGTTCTTCTGGTCCCAGAAGGAACTCTCAGCACAGTCACTACAATCTGAGCATAGGAGATCAGAACCAGCCCAAAGGGGACAGTCAGGAAGACCACAGAGAGAACAAATGTAGTAACCTGGGCCACTTGGGTATCTGAGCAAGCCAGGACCATCAAAGGTGAGAAATCACAGTAAAAGTGATCAACTAAGTTGGGACCACAGAATCTCAGCTGGGCCATCAGAGCAACAACTAGTCCATCTACCATGAAGCCAGACAGCCAGACTGTGAGCACCAACCCCAGGCACCATTGAGGCCCCATGAGGTGTGGGTAACGTAGAGGGTGACAAATTGCGAGATATCGATCATATGCCATCACAGCCAGCAGAAAACACTCATCTGTAGCCAGAGAGCCAAAGACAAAGAACTGGAGCAAGCAGCCAGCCACAGATATGGTGGCCTCCTGTAAGAAGCCTTCCAACATTTTGGGCACCACTGTGGAGGTATAGACAATCTCTATGAAGGACAGATTCACCAGAAAGAAATACATGGGTGTGTGAAGCCTCTGGGAGCTCACCACCACCACTGCAATGAGCATGTTCCCTGTGATGATGGAGGCATAGAGGATGGTGAACACAGAAAAAAGCAGGAGGTGCAGCCCAGGGACTTCATGGAAACCAAGAAGTACAAACTCAGTGACAGTTTGATTTCCTGTGGAGACGATTCCCATGGGATATTCAGTTTTCTGCTTGACTTGACAGGTGTGTCTCTGTTTTCTGTTGCAATTCTAAGACTGACCGGGCTAAAACAAAAAGATGACAGAGTATTAAAAGTGAGGATAGATTAAACTAGCCTTTATCTTTCTCTTCTTTTAACTATCACCACTTCATCTCCACTTTCTCCATTCTCTTTAAGGTAGCATACTCCTAATGGCCTAGGGGAGCTTACCCATATTCAAATTTTCAATAAAAAGCAAAATTTTTGTAGTGACTGTCATCACGTGTGTCCCTTGACAAAAAATGTTTATGTTCTATGACCATAGCCAAAATTACTACAAAAGAATTAAAAATTTATGGTGGAATTATGCAGGAATTCCATGGACACTGTTAGTTGTTTTTACCTGAACAGCCTCTCCATCATGTCCTTACCTAGCTGGACATGGCCCTGGTGGGGACAAAGTGACATGGTTCCTGCCCCTGCGACAGAGCCCCAGAGTGGGCATCCAGGAGTGTTGATGGCTGCTGTGGGCAAAAGGCTTGTTTGTGTAATAATTTACATATATTTTGGACCCACTAGCAGTGGGTCCTTCTGAGGACCCTCTCCTCTTTCCCTCTGAGGAAAGTCCTCCTTGTTAATATTAATGACTCCATGATAATTACAAACAGCAGGAGTCAAGGATGTGGCTATGTCTCAGAAAAAATATAAATGGAAAAGAACTCTAAAATCATGAATTTGAAAATATATAATTTCTCAACTATGCAGAAATATAAGAATGCAATATGAATTATGAGGGGCTTTATGAATCTGAAGGAACAGAGGTAGCTACACTATGGACAAGCTTGTCAGAAAGATAGAAAGACAGGCAGATACAAATGAAGGCAGAGTCCTGAGTTCAAGGTCAGCCTGGGACAAAGCAGGCCAGGTGTGGCAGAAATGGTAATTGCAAGGCAGAGTCCCACCCAAATAGTTTAAGATCTGTGCTTAACAAAGGCAGACATATCTCAGAATTATTTTGCAATGTTAAGAAAAAATAAATTCATGCTTTCTGTCTCCTAAGAACCAAAGGGCTGGGCTCACAGAATACTGATTCATAAGATAATCAAAAGGAAAACTTGGAGTAAGCGACTGGATTGCTACGTAAAATAAAAGACTGGATCTGTGTTCTGCAGGAGATGAACTGTCCAGAGAAGTTTCTAGGATAAAAAAAGAGCTGTTTAGAGGACACGGACACACACACACACACAGGTGCACACACGAATGCAAGCAGAACATGAATAGAGAAATCTCTTAGAAGAGTAAGCAACCAGAATATAGACAGAGAAATCTCCAGAGAGAAAACAAAACAGAGAGAAGCAGACTGGAAAAGCTGTATTAAGCAGAGTTTGAATCCACAATTGGACTTCCAGTTGCAATTTTTGACACTCCCAGACACCTTTTCTCTCAGAACCCTTCTCCCAGCCAAGGCTGATCCTTCGCAAGTCTCACCAATTCCTTTGATTTCAAATTATTTCTTCCTCAATATTCCATTCCTATATGTACACAATGGTCCACTGGGTAGCCTTCTTGTCTCTAGGTTTTAGAATCTTTTATCAAAAGAAAGAAAAAGAAAAAGGAAAAAAAAAACCTTCTAAAACTACCATTTCTTTAGCTTACTAGTTGATGTGGGATAAGTAACAGAGAGAAAGGAAAGCTCCTGCAAGAGGTGTGAGAACAGAAAGAAAAGAAACCCAGACTCAGTTTGTGGGGTAGAGGGAATCAGTGTTAGGGAAGCCTCCTTTAGAGAGTAGCTTTTAACTTAAGTTTTAAAGGTTGGATAACAGTGGGCCAGCCAGAAAACAGTGAACTGGGCAGTGTGACCCTGATGCAGAGGTTTGGTGGTGCACAGTGCTTCTGAACAGCTGGAGTGATCCTTGTACAGCAGGTCGGACTTCACATGCTGACCAGGCGATGAATGGTTTTTACAGCAGAGAGACTATATAGGCTCACTGAGAGCAGAAGATTGAGAAGAAAGCAAGCACAAGCCATGCACACATTCTCATAAAATTTAAACTGTTTCTACCCCATAGTAGTAATGAAACTATATGTCATGTATGACATGAAATTTAAGTTGTCTAACACAAACATCTTACAAAAGCTGCCTAAGAAGGTGAAACTCAGGGCCAAGTGTCTCACGAGAAAATATGCAGATTCATGCGTTGGCCTCAGGCTGACTCTGTATATTGCATCGAATTATACTTTCCACTCCTATTTGACACTAGTGCTATATCCTCAGAGATGTAATAACTGATGATGATGATGATGGTGATGATGATAAATAAGATAGCTTACATTACATGTCTCCCCTTAGATCTCCTTGACTAGCCTTGTTTCTTTAGCAATGTAAAACTAAGTGTATAGTTAAACCTTGAGGATTCCCGGTGAAATAAAAAGAGACTCTTGGGGGTTAGAGAGATGGCTCAGCACTCATTGCTCTTCCAAAAGGTCCTGAATTCAATTCCCAGCACCCACATGGCAGCCCACACCTGTCTGATATTGTCCTCTGGTGTGCAGATATACATGCATACAAAGTACCCAAATACATAAATAAATAAACCTTTTTTTTAGAAGACCATTGCCTTAAGGTGCAATATGTTATAGGTACACACATCAGCAGATAATCGCAACGCACTGATGAATTAAACCTCAGTGAAATAGTTTGGGGATTAGTGGTACTGAGTAGCCTGATAAAGTTGTGGAAAATGGAAAGGGAGAAGAGGGTATGCCACATAGGAAAAAAAAAAAAACATGGCTAGATTCTGAGGCAAGAAATGTCACAGCCTGTAAGGGTAAAAAGGGGGCTTCACATGGAAGGTCACCTCTGAAGGAGAGGGAAGTGCAGTGGTTCTCAACCTGTGAGTCGTGACCCCTCAGGGTGGGCAACCATTTTTCACATCAGATGTTTACATTAATATCCATAACACTAACAAAATCACGGTTATGAAGTAGCAATCAAATAATTTTATAGTGGGCAGTGGAATCACCACAACATGAACTGTATTATAGGGGCATCAGGAAACTTGAGAATCACTGACCAAGAATCAGGCGAGTCAGAGAGCATGCCCCCCTCTGTTGGTAATACGTTGTATCTACAACTTTATCCTGTTGGGCTCAAAGCCTGGCTGAGGACTTGTAGACAGCAGAGTGGCATATTCAGAATGAAACTGAACAACATTAGGAAAGCCTAGACCCAAGATAACAATAATAGAGAGGCAGGTGGGCAGGCAGACAGACAGACAGACAGATGCAGACAGACAGATGCAGACAAAGGGTGACAGAGTCAGAGAGGTAGAGACAGAGAGACAGAGACAAAGAGACAGAGTCACTGAGAAAAAGAGAGAGGCAGAGAAGGAGACAGACAGAGAGACAGAGAAGGAAACAGACAGACAGACAGACAGACAGACAGACAGACAGACAGACAGAGAACTCAATCAGATGGTATGATAAGACATAGTCACAGCTTTTGTAATAAATCTTCTTTCAGAAACAAGTTCAAGTTTATTCAGCAGAGTTCTGCCCTGGAACTTGCTATGTGGACTAGTCTGGCCTCTGCCTCCCAAGTGCTGGAATTAAAGGTGTGTACTAGCACACCCCACAGGACATAAAATTCCAGTCTACTATAGTGAAGCACAAAGTCTTACAGCACATGCCAAATGTGTAAAATAACCTCTCCTCTAATACAAATCTGTGTGGCTTCAGCAGACTGGGGTTCTGTGCTTTACAGGGTCTGCTGCTATCTCCAGCTCTTTCCCCAGTATCCTCATTGCCCACTGCTCTGTCTGTAGTTCTGGGTGGTATGGTATGAATTGTGCACTCACTCGTTCCATGACTTCTTGATATTTTATCTGCTCTAAATCAAATCTGCAGTCTGTACTCTTTCTACATCATCCCTGAGTCAGACATGAAGTATACTACTCAGTTCAGAAAAGCTCCCATGGTCCTAGACTTCAGCATGTTTAAGGTTCCCTACACTAAGTCTGTTTTCATGTTTTAAAAAAGAAAGAATCTTAGGGTTTTCAGAACATGACATAATCAGTCCTACTGCCCAAAGAGTGAGGGGTTGGGAAAAAGAGGAAAAGGAGAAGTAGTGAGATTTGAAAACTGCAGAGAAATGATGAAGAAGCAAGGTGAATGAGAAGTATGTTATTAGCATAAGCTTAAGCAGATATTGAAGAATTTGCAAAAACTCCCAGGATGGGTGGATGGCTGGCTTTAAAGATAGAAAAAACATGCAGGATAATTTATGAATCAAGGTGACCTTAATCATATTAACTGGTCAGAAAATGGGAATATTGAAAAATTGTCTAATGAGCAAGGACTCCCAGACAATCCTAACTTAGAGCTGCATCTCTCATCCAACCAACCGTAACTCTGAGACAGCAGAGAGTCTGCAGCAAAGATCATCATCACTCTGGCAAAGGAGTCTGTGTGACATTTAAGAGCACATATTTACAGGAATCTATGCTGAATTGTAATTTTCCTCTAAAACTTAAGAAAATTTTACTCCCTTATATACTTATAATAACTGCTAAAGGTGTTATTTTTATAAATACCAAACAATAAATAAATTTCAAAGGTTTTAAATGAATATTATATAACTTAAAGGATATTCAAGTTTTCCCATACGGTGAGATTGAAGGACAAGAGCCAAGGCAAGAACAGTTGCTGTGTGTCCAGAGGAGCACACTATCCCCCCTTCTCTACAATGACCAGGAATGCAGGGGAAAGATTGGAGTGATCTTTTAAGGAGTCCATGGAAGAAACAGCAACAACAGGACCTTGAAGGAATCAAAGGGATTTCCTAAAAATGCTTGCTACAAAATGGCTTTTGTGCTCTCTAGGTTAATGGAAATGCGTTACTAATTAGAGGAAAATGTCTGTCAAAAATAACCTTTCAGCTTTTTTTTTAAGGGTCTATGAACTAAGCTGTGAAACTTTATACAGAAATAGGAGATCACCTGGGAAGCCTTAAAAAGCAGCCTGCTCTCCACAGACAAAACTGGAGAAAAGAAGATGCGCTAAGGTTCGCTTAAAGACTTCAAAATGGATGAATTTCCCAATTTCAGTTCCTTCCTGCTCGACCTGGAATAATTCATAGTCGTGGTTAGAAACATTTTCCTTATCACCCTCCGTCTCTGAGCCTCCATGGCCTCTTCTAACTCCCAAGCCATCCTGCCCTCTCACTGTGAACTTTTTATCATAAGGGAAGGCTGGCAAAAGAGGCCCCTGAGGACAAATTATAGATTTACTGCAGAGCAGCCTTAAGTGAACAAAATGAAGCACCCCACTAAGGTATTATTATCATTTTTAAAAGAACTCCTGCATGTTGGCTTGACCAAAACTGGAGCAGAAATTAAAATAGCTACAAGAAACTTTCCTTTTTGTTCCATTAGGGAAAAAATGTTCTGCACTCCCCGAAGACATCTGACTACCAACTCCCGGTCTTTTCCCAATAATTCTCCAACAAATTTGCTTATAACTCATGCACCCATACCATTTTGGGTTCATGTCAGCTATATTTTATACAATGTAATAAATGGAACAGGGACAAAAGTGTAATGATCTCTAAATCAACCATCACACCTCTATTCTGTCACAGTCTCCTCAATCCAATGTGAAAACCTGATGTGAATCTTTGCGTGTTTTCTATGAATATAGAGGAGATAGAGATAAGGAAAGATAGAGGTAGAGAGAAGTGGTAGTAATAGATGGCCCACAAAACCAACTAAGAATCATCCAAACATCATCTTATCTTGGACGTTATTCATATCTCCCTTCTCCTGCCTGGAGCCTGGAAGACAGTGGTTTTCTCACAGAGAACATATCAGAAATGGAAAAGTGCCCTGAAGCAATGATTATGAACTATGTAGCCCTCTAATAGCTCAAAGCAGAATAATGTTCTCATTTTAAGAAGTTAGAATGATTGGAAGTAAGGAATAGGGAGAACAGAAGAGAGGGAAGGAGATGCAAAAGTCAGCAGTACATATTCCAAAAGTGATCTAGGCTAGTAAACTATGGATGTGGTCCTCCATAATCAATCTGAATAGAATTCCTAGGAAACTAGCACTCTAGTGGTTGGCAAGAAATGGCCTTGAACATTCCTACTTTTAGAGTACTCTCTATTTTGAAAAAGACAGAGATCGCTGAGAAGTGGGTTAAAGGAGAATGAAAAGCTACTCTGAGTGTGTGCATGTTCCAAGAGGAGGAACAAAGATGTGAAGCAGAAATTTCTGGTTTCTTTGGAAACTCAGTTATGATGTTTTGCTGGGGCAGAGAGGTAAAGGGATTATTTGATAAACCAGACACATAAAAGAATGTTAAATAGACACCTGAAGGAATATTTTGTTGACACAGATACACATGAGAGGATGTTTTGCTGAAGCAGACATGTGAGAGGATGCATGATGTTTAGAAAGAATATAAATATGACCCACAGACAGAAAGGGGAGGCTGTGGCATTGATTCGCCTTGTTCCACCTTTCTAGTCTTGTTCGTTGTGAGTTCATAGAGAGTATCTCACCAAAGAACTTCTCATGATATTCCAACAGCTTCTTTCCACTTCCATAGACTCAGGCCAAGTTGGCTGAGCTTCATGGTTTCTTTTGGATCAGACTGCCATTGCTGATTCATGAGTGGTGATTGCCAAGTGGACTGGACTGCAGCTGCTGATTCATGTTGGTGTTATGCTAGAGGGCTGGACCGCTGATTGGAATCACCCCAAAGAACTATTTCTAAACAGGTCCACAACTCTCATTTCCTATTAACCTTTCTTTTCCACTACCTGTGGTGGATGGTGGGCTAGAAGGGAGAGTGAAGCATTTAAGAACCATTATTAAAGTAGGTTTTGGAAAATTTAAGCCTACACAAATGAGTTCATGTATATATGACTTCATGAGCTCATATATCTGAGGATATCTGAGACCTTCAGAGTGAATAGAGAAAGTCAACCACATAGTAGTTACTGAATTTGTTGTTCTGTAATTTTATAATTTGCCACAACTCCAGCTATTTTCTTCTCCCTCTTTCTACTGACTGCTTTCTTGCTTTTCCTGAGCAATATCTTTGTCATGCTCCTTGTGACCCTGGATGAAAGCCTTTTGTGTGCTTTTTCTTCTTCAGAATCTCCTTGGTTAAGCTCCTGTACAACGCTGTGTCCATCCAGCTTTCTAAATTCCCATAAGACCCAGCTCAGCTCCCAGCTGCAACACCCAGCACTATTTTTTCTCCTCTGGCTGCCATTGAGTTCTTCAACCTCACTACCATGTCTTTTTTAAAAATATTTATTTTTATTATTTTATGCATGTATATGGACCTGAGTGTGTGCATGTGTACTGCAAACATGCAAATGTTCACAGAAACAAAAAAAGGGGTGGGGGTGCCTCGGGCAGACCCAGTCAGGATCCCTCAACCTGGAGGAAAATCAGGGTTCTGATACTCAGGTGGGCAAGGAATCGGTGAATGACAAAAGACACAAACACAAGAGAGTGCTGAATCTGAGTGCAATCTTTCAAAGCAAGCATCAGACTTATATAGTCATTACAGAAGAAAACAAAGAAGTTAGGTAATACAGCCAAGATACAATAAGGTCATCCAATGCATAATGCCTCTTTAAACAAAACAGAGAAATGCATACATAAAAACTGACAGGAACCAGGCAGTGTTTACAACTGAGATAAAAATCAGCCCTATCTAAAGTCAGCTATTCTTAGGGGCCAGGTTTGAGGGCTTCACACTCTAGCCACAATTCCAGTCTATTGTATAACCCACCACCAGGGGTCCCTTAGTAAACACCCAATTATGCTATTCCTTTGGGCTTTGTGAAAAACATGCACCAGAGGGGTTCCGTTCTTACTAACCTTTTCATGAATAATACAATACTCTAGTTCCTCCTTAAACCACAACCCACCTTCTTCCTAGACCATTGTAAATTCCTACATATGGGAGTGACTCAGCTGTTATTCTAAGTATTGGCTCTAGTTCCTTCTATTATATAATGTAGTCTGCCATACATAACTGCAATGAGAATTCTAAGTTTATTTTGTTGAACTTGACCCGAAATTTCTAACTCTATCCAGTAAATTGCAATGCCTGGGGCATTTTGTCTGAATAAGTAACATTCTTATGAAATTCAAAGCCCAGGGTCAGCTCAACGATTAACTAGAATATTGGGACACCGGTGGAGGCCAGGAATCCAACTTGGCTATTTGTCAAATCATTCCTTGGGGGCACCTATAATAAAACAATACTGAAAGAAAGCACACAAAACCCTCCATCGACTATCACAAGGAAAAATCTGGGCCATATCTGTGTTATCAGATTCCAAGGACCTCCAGGAGACCAGTTTCTGTGAAACTGTTTGCCACAGGACTGCAGCCAATCTTTGGACTTGTCACACAGACTCCACTGGAGTAGGTGTGGTGGGGTGGGGATCAGATTCTCTGGAACTAGAGTTACAGATAATTGTGAGCTACCATTTGGTGTTATAAATTGATCCTGAGTCTTCTGTATTAACAGCCAATGCTTTTAACCACTGAGCCATCTCTCCAGTCCCAATCATATGACTTTTGACTGCTGTGGGGCCATTTATTACCTACTCTGCCACCCATTATTGCTCAGTCCCCTGGCATGTGCCACTCTGGATATGATATGGTGGTCTGTGCATTTCCTATGCCCCATGTTCCCCTCCTTCCTCCTTATACAAATCTCATCTGCACATTAAGCTAAATCAACCACTTCTTCTGTGATGTTAACCAGATCTTTCACTTTCTTATACACATACATGCCGCTAAGGTGGTAGGCTATGTTTTGAGCAGCATTATTATGCTAGAATTCTGGGCTTCACTGTGGATTCCTACTTGCAAATCCTGGCCACAATCCTACCAATGGCCAGGTACTGAGCACAGAAGATCACGTCTACCTTTAACTACAGCTGCCTTACCTCCTCCTTTACTGTCCCTCCTATTTATATTTCCTTCTTTAAGTATTCCTTCTATTGGCCTCATACTAATTACTAGTGTGCTTAGCTCATATATTTGAATGCTTAGTCCCTAATTGGTAGAACAGTTTTGGTAGCATTAGGAGGCATAGCCCTTTTGAAGGAGGTGTACCAATGAAGGGTGGGCTTTGAGGTTTCAAAAGCCCACACCAGACCTCTCTATATCTGTCATCTGTCTATCTATCTATCTATCTATCTATCTATCTATCTATCTCAATCTCAATCTATGTCTCCTGCTTATGAATCAGGTGTAAGCTCTCAGCTACTTCTCCATCACTATGCCTGCCTATCTGCCTGCTGCAATAGTCATGAGTTCACCCTTTGAAAGTGTTAGCAAACCTCCAATTAAGTGTTGTCTTCTATAAGTAGCTCTGGTACCGGGGAGTGGAGTATTGCTTTGATAGTCCTGACCATGTTGTTTGATGGAATATAGAAGACTTTGGAACTTCGGACTAGAAAAGTGCTTGAACCCTATAAATGGTACTTAATGAATTATCCTAATAGGAGCAAAAATACTCAATAAAATTCTTGCAAACCAAACCCAACTACACATCAAAAACATCATTCATCACAATCAAGCAGACTTCATGCCAGGGATGCAGGGGTGGTTCAATATATGAAAATCCATCATGAATCCACTATATAAACAAACTCAAAGGAAAAAAATCACATGATCATCTCATTAGATGCTGAAAAATTCTTCCACAAAAATCTAATACCCCTTCATGTTAAAAGTATAAGAGAGATCAGGGATTCAAGGCACATGCCTAAGCATAATAAAATCTATATACAGTAAACCAGTAGCCAACATCAAATTAAATGGAGGAAAACTTGAAGCAATCCCACTAAAGTTATGGACAAGACAAGGCTTCCCACTATCTCCCTATCTAGTCAATATAGTTCTTGAAGTTCTAGCCAGAGAAATAAGACAATTAAAGGAGATCAAGAAGATACAAATTGGAAAAATGTCAAGGTATCACTATTCAAAGATGATAATATGATAGTATACATAAGTGACCACCAAAATTCCACCAAGGAACTCCTACAGCTGATAAACAACTTCAATAAATTGGCTTGATATAAAATTAACTCATAGAAATTAGTGACCCTATTTTATTCAAATGATAAATGGACTGAAATAGAACTTAGGGAAACAACACCCTTCACAATAATCACAAATAATGTAATATCGTGCAGTAACTCTACCTAAGCAAGTGAAAGATCATTATGACAAGAAATTCAAATCCATGAAGAAAGAAATTAAAGAAAATATCAGAAGATGGAAAGATCTCTTATGTTCATGGACCCTTAGGATTAACATTTAACAGATGGGACCTCATAAAACTGAAAAGTTTTTGTAAGACAAAGGACACTGTTACTAGGACAAAAGGGCAGCCTACAGATTAGGATAGGCTCTTCTGCCGGGCGTGGTGGTGCACGCCTTTAATCCCAGCACTTGGGAGGCAGAGGCAGGCGGATTTCTGAGTTCGAGGCCAGCCTGGTCTACAAAGTGAGTGCCAGGACAGCCAAGGCTACACAGAGAAACCCTGTCTCGAGAAACCAAAAAAAAAAAAAAAAAAAAAAAAAGGATAAGCTCTTCATCAACCCTACAACCAACAGAAGACTAATAGCCAAAATATATAAAGAACTCAAGAAGTTAGACTCCAGCAATAACCCAAGTTGAAAAATGGGGTGCAGAGTTTAACCGAGAATTCTCATCAAAGGAGTCTTAAATGGCTGAGAAGCTCTTAGAGAAATATTTACAGTCCTTAGTTGTCAGAGAAATGCAAATCAAAACAACCCTGAGATTCCATTTTACACCATCAGAATGGCTAAGATAAAAAAAAAAAAAAAAAAAACTCAAATGTCAGTAGATGCTGGCAAGGATGTGGAGCAAGGGGGAACACTCCTCCACCCCCTCCATTGCTGGTGGGAATGTAAACTTGTACAACCACTTTAGAAACCAATTTGGTGGCTTCTCAGAAAACTGGGAATAACTCTACCTCAAGACCCAGCTATACCATTGGTGGGCATATACCAAAAAGATGTCCTGCTATACCACAAGGACACATGCTCCACTACATTCATAGCAGCTTTATTTGTAATAGCCAGAAACTGGAAACAACTCAGATGTCACTTGACCAAAGAATAGATACATGGATACAGATAATATGGTTCATTTACACAATGGAATACTTACTATTCAGCTACTAAAAAAACAAGGACACCATGAATTTTTCAAATGGATGGAACTAGATAATATCATCCTGAGTGAGGTAACCCAGAGTCAAAAGGACATGCATGGTTTATACTCACTTATAAGTGGGAATTTGCCATAAAATGCAAGATAAATATGCTACAACCCACAGACCCAAAGAAACTGAGTAATAAGGAGGTCCCAATGTAGAATGCATGAATCTCACTCAGAAGGGGAAAGGTGGTACATGATTTTAATCCCAGTACTGAGGAGGCAGAGGCAGATGGATCTCTGTAAGTTCAAGGCCAGCCTGGTCTACAAAGGGAGCTCCTGGACATCCAGGGATACACAGAGAAACCCTGTCTCAAAGAGAACATGAGGGGCTGGTGAGATGGCTCAGTGGGTAAGAGCACCCGACTGCTCTTCCAAAGGTCCAGAGTTCAAATCCCAGCAACCACATGGTGGCTCACAACCATCTGTAAGGATATCTGACTCCCTCTTCTGGAGTGTCTGAGGACAGCTATAGTGTACTTACATATAATAAAAATAAATAAATCTTTAAAAAAAAAAGAGAGAACATGAATAAAGTCCTGAATGAATTAAAAGAATATACAAATAAACAGATGGATGAAATAAGAAGAACAATAGAGGAAACAATGAAACATATTCAACAAAGATGTACCAATACTGGGAAAAAGCAAATCAGAATTTTGGAAATAAAATCTCAATACGTCAGATAAGTTCAATGGAAAGCCACATCAATAAGATGAGCCAAGTTTCAGGCAGAATATCACAGTTTGCAGACAAAGAGGAGTTGTTAGGACAATCAGATCATGGTAAGTGTGAAATGATAACAAAACACAAAGAGGACCTAGAAAATCCTGGGATTTCAGTAAAACACCAAATGTATGAATTATGAGTGTAGAGGGATGAGAAGAAGTGGGAACTAAGGGCAGATAAACTATGTCCAACAAAATAATTCTCAAATGCAGAGACAGATGACTATACTGTGAAAGGTAGCATTTAGAATGTAAAATGGGTAAGCCTAGAGGATCAAACCACATACAGAAGCATCTATTAACTGATTCTGAACAAAGAAATGTTAAATGCTAGCAAGGCAGATATTTGTTTATTTTAAGCTCGAGGAAGTGTGTCCTCAACAGGACCTTCCTGTATCCTTCAGCATCTGAGAATTGAGCCCTCATCTCCAACACTAGCACGATGATAAAAAGTAAAGGGTCAACAGGAAGGCTCCAGGCTTTATGTGTGTGGTGCTATCTCACAGTCAGTACAAATTGTAACTCAGAAAGTCATGAATAGCAAAAGCTCTAACACCAAAATCCTAAAAGGTCAAAATCTCTAAAGTCTAACATCCCTGAAAGTCATCAACATCATTATATTTCAAGTAACTACAGATATAAAGCTCTGTGCACACAACTGCCAGCCATATCGCTATGTTTACACACTTTGCTTATTGGCTCATGTCTGTAATAATATACATTCATAAGTGTTATACCTATGTGAGCTTCGTGAATGTACTTGAGCTGAGTGCTATGCATGCAAAAAATTGCATGCTTTTGCCTAACTTGTGAGATAAAGTAATCTGTTTTCCAATGTTTTTTGTTCCTTAAATAGATACTCCTTTGAAAATGTAAATAAATGATTTTAAAGTAATTTTTTAAAATACTTTCAGAATTACATTTTAGAGATTTAAACTTTTGTGATTATGACATTCAAAACTGTCTTCTGAGACAGTGGTACAAACTCCTTACTGGACATCGCCTGTGTAGTCCTTTTCTGCTTGGGAAAATAGCCATTGATAAAAGCAGGTTCTCCCTTCTGCAACATGGGTCCCTCAGCAGGAGGGTTTCCTTTTAGTCTCTCAGGGCCTATTCTCCCAGCATATTCTTCTCTCAAATTAGGGGAGCCTTCTACAACTCTTATGAGTTAAGGCACTCTAAAAGCAGAATTTTATGTGGGCTATATCTGTCGATATTTATCACATTATAAAGTAAAATTGCTGAAGCCCAGCATGATGGCGAATGCCTGTATTCCCAACATTTTGGAAGATGGAGGTTTTGACCAGGGAAGAGTTCAGGGTCGTGCTCAGATATATAAAGAATTTGGAGGCAGCCTGGGCTACTTGAGACAGAATGAGAAAAGAAGGAGTTCGGGATAAGAGAGATAAATGGAATAAGAGAGAAAAGAAAGGAAGAGAAAGATGGCTGGAGGAATCTAGTATTCTGCAAAACTATAGTTTAAGGGGAGGTTTGTAATCAGGGCAGCAAACACTGGCAAAAAGGTTCCCTGTCCTTGGCTGGTCAGTGGGATAGTGGTGGTGAACTGTTTTAAAAGAGTTAAGGGTAGCCTGGTCTACATAATGAGCTCTAGGCTAACCAGAGCCTCAATGTGATTCTGTCTCAATAAATAAATGAAAATAAAATAAAGCAAAACACGGTAGACAAAAAAAAAATCAACTTCTGTCCTCTATGTGTAGACACATGAACACATATACACACGTACACTCACACACTATAAAATCATTATTGAACAATATCAATGAATAATGTATTAATAATAAGTAGAATTATTGGTTTTGTAGATGTAGTGACATCTACAATGATGGAAAGAAGAAAATAATGAGGGGAAAAATAAAAACGGCTGACCAAGGAGAGTATATGAGAGCTAAGAGAGAGACCCATAACCCTTGAAATTGTCTGCAGAAGGTTCTCCCAGGCCGTCCTGAGATCCCTGCCACCTAAGGAACAGGCTCCAAAATAACATTAATTAGTTGTGTGAGGCTTTCCCAATTGTAAAGCAGAATGTACTGGGAGACTCAGGTCCTCAGAGACATAAAGAAAATCCTCCTGCTGAGGGACCTATCTTGCAGAGGGTGAAAAATTAAGGCAGTCACCAGGCACCACCTGCTTTTATCAATGGCTATTTTTCCAAGTAGGAAAACATTATACAGAAGATGTACAGGAAAACACAGGGAGATCCAGGATAAAATAAAGCAGGGATTGACCTGCAGCAGAGCTAGTGTGTGGGTGGGCTCATGATTCTAATGTGAGCATTTGTAATTGTGCATACCATTTGAATTTAGGTATCTGCTTAAGTTTATCTTTTTAGTTGTGTATATTTTATTATATATAGTGACTTTCGTGTTATTTGTAATGATGTTTGTGTGTGTACATAATATATGGTACATTTGTGACCTTGAATGAACCTGGATTCTGAGATTATTCATTTACTCTTCTTTGCTTAGATTTAGTACTGCAACATGTTAGTGTTTGCATCTCTTGCCTTGTGTACAGGGTCTGGGCATTCTGTATGTATCATGATATAAAAGGATGAGTCTGAGAAGAACCAAGATGAGGAGATGAGCAACTGAAGGAGGCCTTGTATTCCACTGCATTTTTATTACAGAGCTCTTCACTCATATAACCAGCTAATAGCTTTATTTCCTGCAGCTGCCTGAAAGAGCTGATTATTTTGAGTCTTCCCTGCCAAACTGTGAGCTCTATTTGAGGTAAGATAATAGCAAATAAAAAGACGCTTCTGCAAGATGGGAAAGAATGGATCAAAGAAGAGAATCACTGAGAGGAAGAAAGAAATATTGGAGAATAAAGAGATAACGAGTTTAGAGAAAGAACAGGACAGAAAATGCCCTGACTTGGAATAGGATTGTTTTTTGTCCTGCTCTGAGTGTGAATCAAATGTCCGTTCACTGGGGAAGGAAATGTCCACCCCAGCCAAGACAGGAAATGGTGAAGCATGAAAAAGCTGGATATGGTGGTGACTTATGCTAATCTCAGGGCTCTGGATGCTGAGGCAAGAGGATCGAGGTGAATTGCAGACCAGTGTGGAATATAGTGAATGCTGGGCCTTCCTGGGATATAATTGAAACCTAAAATGAGAGAGAGAGAGAGAGAGAGAGAGAGAGAGAGAGAGAGAGAGAGAGAGAGAGAGAGAGAGAGAGAGATCCTAAGCCAGAGCAGAAGAGTCTGAATTCAGTGTGTACTTCTGAGGATGAGGTAGGTCAGTGCAAAAAGACCAGAAACAAATATCCACCCAGGGTTCCTAGGATGACCTGGGTATAACATGGGCTTGTGCCTGGACATCTCAGTTCTAAGCCCCGATAGCCTAAGAAAAAAGGAGTAACCAGGCAGACACAGTGGTGGCTCTTCCCCACTCCTCTCACTTGACCAAAGGCTGGAGCAAGATGGGCACCAACTCCTCTCTGGTGACTGAGTTCGTGCTGGTGGGCTTCTCGCGTCTGGTCCACCTGCAGGGCATTCTCTTCTCCCTATTCTTGTCCGTCTACCTGCTCACTGTGGCAGGCAATCTCCTCATCGTGGCGCTAGTCTCCACAGACGCAGCGTTGCAGTCTCCCATGTACTTCTTCCTCCGCATCCTCTCAGCCCTGGAGATCTGCTACACGTCGGTCACAGTCCCCTTGCTGCTGCACCATCTGCTCACTGGCCGGCGCCACATCTCGCGCTCTGGCTGCGCTCTGCAAATGTTCTTTTTCCTTTTCTTTGGTGCCACCGAGTGCTGCCTGCTGGCTGCCATGGCCTATGACCGCTATGCTGCGATCTGCGAGCCCCTGCGCTACCAGGTCCTGCTCAGCCGCAGGGTTTGTGTGCAGCTCGCGGGCGCCGCGTGGTCTTGCGGGGCTCTAGTGGGGCTGGGCCACACCTCCTTCATCTTCTCCTTGCCCTTCTGTGGCCCCAACGCTGTCCCTCACTTCTTCTGTGAGATCCAGCCGGTGCTGCAGTTGGTGTGTGGAGACACCTCGCTCAACGAGCTGCAGATTATCCTGGCTGCCGCCCTTATCATCTTGTGCCCCTTTGGCCTCATTCTTAGCTCCTACGGACGGATCCTCGTCACCATTTTCCGCATTCCATCCGCTGCTGGTCGCCGCAAAGCCTTCTCCACCTGTTCCTCCCACCTGGTAGTGGTGTCTCTCTTCTATGGTACTGCCATCTTTATCTATATCCGCCCTAAGGCCAGCTATGACCCAACCACGGACCCCCTGCTGTCCCTCTTCTATGCTGTGATCACCCCCATCCTCAATCCTGTCATCTACAGCCTGAGGAATGCAGACGTCAAGGCCGCCCTAAAAAGAAGCATCCAGAAAATGGGGCCCTCAGAGATTTGACAAAGGGTGGGAGATGACTCTTGAACAGAACTCCGTGTTCCACATTACCAAGGATCAAAGGAGAGAAGACCTGGAACACAGACTTACCGTTAAAGAGCTATTGACTTCCTCAACATTCACTCATCTATTCTGTCTTCTGTTACAAAGGGTTGATTTTGCCAGAGTAAATTGGCCCAGAGGTGGTGGCAGTGCATGCCTTAAATCCCAGAAGTCCAGAGGCAAAGGCTAGGAGAAAATTATACACACACACACAACTATGGAGATGATAAAATTTTCACCTATATACAGAGCAATAGTCCTGAAAGTTATCTGGCATTGAGACATAGGGTTATTTCCAGACTGTATACTAACTCAGGATTAGTATACAGTTATATATAGCTAGCACACATAAGTACATCCATCGAGGAGAGGAGGAGGAGGGGGAGAAGGAGAAAGAGGAGGAGGAGGAGGGGGAGAGGGAGGAAGAGGAGGGTAATATGTCCCTAGTAAAAACAAATCTCTTAAAAAGTGAAAGGCGGGCTGGTGAGATGGCCCAGTGGGTAAGAGCACCCGACTGCTCTTCCGAAGGTCCGGAGTTCAAACCCCAGCAACCACATCACATGGTGGCTCGCAACCATCCGTAATGAGATCTGACGCCCTCTTCTGGTGTGTCAGAAGACAGCTACAGTGTACTTACATATAATAATAAATAAATAAATCTTAAAAAAAAAGAGCTCTAAAAAAAAGTGAAAGGCAATCAGAAAGAATCATGGAAGTCAGATCTTATTAACATTAATACAGCATAGAGTTTGAAAGGATTAATATTAATGCACTTAAATTCAAGTATTTTGTTTGGGGGTTTTTGTTGGTTTTTTTTGTGGTTCTTTTTTTGTTTGTTTTAGTTTTGTTTTTCACTGTGTTTTGTGGTTTTGGGGTGGGTTGGGGGGTTGGTTGGTTGGTTGGTTGGTTTTGTTTATTTGTTTTTGGTTTGGTTGGTTGGTTGGTTAGTTTTCGAAAGAGTCTGCTAGAGCTCTGGCAGGTCTCAAACTCATTATGTAACCTAAACCTGGCCTTAAACTCCTGATTCCCCCCACACACCTCTGCCTCACAAATGTTGAGACTATAGGTGTATACCACCACACCTGGCTTGAATTCAAATCCTAATTTTTTTTCAACTAATCAGCTGTGTGATCATAAACAAATGAAATTGTCTGCACTTTAAATCCTTATCCATAGAACTGAAATTACAAAGAAGTCAATTTCTCTGAGAGCTTGTGAAAACCCACACTACATGGGTATCTCTACAAATATTTTTAATAGTAAGTCAGACAGATTTGTACAGAAAGCAGTGTCCATTTCACAGTGTGTGCCTTTGCTGGGGGAATAAGCATGTTTTTGCATCAATGCGGTTGGTACTTAGAAAACTCAGAGAAAGCTAGAGAAAGATGCCACACAAGGCTGCAGGAAAATGCCCCCCCCCCGCCCCCTGCATCAGTGAGACAAACCAAGAGCATCCAGGACACTGAAGAAGAATATAATGGCCATGAAGTACAAGATCCCGTGGGAGACAAAGTTAATAATGAAAAGTTCTGGTGGTGCAATCCACAACCCAATGCTTTGGAGGCTGAGACAGGAGGACTACTGCAAGTTCCAGGCCAGTCAGGACTACAGAATAAAACCCTGTCCCAAGAAAAAAGAGTCTCCCGGAGGATCAAGAGGACACCAATAATTCCTAATAATTAAAATGCATAGTCTCACAAGAGACAGCTATATCTGGGTCCTCTCAGCAAAATCTTGTTAGTGTATGCCGGGGCCTAGCAAACACAGAAGTGGATGCTCACAGTCAGCTATTGGATGGATCACAGTGCCCCCAATGAAGGATCTAGAGAGAGTACCCAAGGAGCTGTGGGGATCTGCAACCCTATAGGTGGAACAGCAATATGAACTAACCAGTACCCACCAGAGCTCTTGTCTCTAGCTGCATATGTATCAGAAGATGGCCTAGTCGGCCATCAGTGGAAAGAGAAGCCCATTGGTCTTGCAAACTTTATATGCCTCAGTACAGGGGACAGCCAGGGCCAAGAAGTGGGAGTGGGTGGGTGGGGGAGTGGGTAGGGGAGCATGTGGGGGACTTTTGGAATAGCATTGGAAATGTAAATGAAATAAATACCTAATTAAAAAAGATTAAATAAATAAAATAAAACAAAAAAATGCATAAGGCATGATAAGTGAGAGAGTAAACAGGCTGTATTATACACAGAAATAAGACTGTCAAAGAAATTTAGTTTTAAAAGAAGAAAAGTGTAAAATAAAATCCACATGATTTTTATCGTTCCTGACACTCATTCACCGTCTTCTGTGCGCTTGTTGCTCTGCTTGACACTGTGAAACCTGAGTCAACACGGGATGGTGATTTTGTGCCGTCTTTGTCTGGAGAGAAAATGCTAATACCCATGAAAGTGTCATTAAACACTGTGAATCTGGGAAATATGGATCTCAAACCTTTACAGTGGGACGGGGGTGTTGGCTCAGTGGTAAAGTACTCCCCTAGTAAGCCCAAGGCCCTGGCCTCAATTCCCAAAACTAAAGAAAAAAATTACACATGGGTGGTTACTCTACCAGCACCCAGGAAGATGGCATGACCTCCCCCATCTTACCAGTGATTAAAGCCTCAGTACCCTTGGTATCTCATAGCAGTAGAACATCTACAGAGAGGAAGGACATCACAGAGGAGCTACCTGAAGGATTTGCAGCATGGCTCCTCCTCTGATCACTGGAATTCTTATAGCCAGAGTGAAACCTGACAGCAGAACTGAACATTTAAAATGCAACATATTCACCTCCTGGTCCCCTCCATCTACACGTCCTTCAGAGGCCTCTCTAGCTAACTGGTACTTTGGCATTTTGCCATTGGTTTCCCTTGGACACAAGCTTTATGAAACTCACAGCAAAACTTACCCCTCATCTCCATGATAGGCACAGTAGTACTCTTCTGGTCTTATCGGAAATGTCTTCTTTTTTGAGACAGGGTCTTGCTGTATAACTAAGGTTGGTCTTGCACTAGCAGTTCTTGAGTTCTGGGATTAAAGGCAAAGCCATCACACCCTACTAACAATACTTTTTAACTCATTTATGGAGGCATCGTTAACCTATAATTAATTGTATATATTTAAATAGTCTGGGGGACTGGCGAGATGGCTCAGTGGGTAAGAGCACTGACTGCTCTTCCAAAGGTCCTGAGTTCAAATCCCAACAACCACGTGGTGGCTCATAACCACCAGTAATGAGATCTGACACTCTCTTCTGGTGTGTCAGAAGACAGCAACAGTGTGCTTTTTTTATAATAATAAATAAATCTTTGGGCTGGAGCAAGCAGGACCGACATGAGCAAGTAGGGTTGACTAGAACAAACAGAGGTCCTAAATTCAATTCCCAACAACTACATGAAGGCTCATAACCATTTGCACAGCTACAGTGTACTCATATACATAAAATAAAATAAATAATAGTAATTTTTTAAAGGGCTGGAAAGATGGCTCAGTGGTTAAGAGCACTGGTTGCTTGCACTTCCAGAGGTCCTGAGTTCAATTCACAGCAACCACATGGTGGCTCACAACTATCTGAAATGGGATCTGATGCCCTCTTCTGGTGTGTCTGAAGACAGCTACAGTGTACTAATATAAATGAAATAAATAAATCTGAGGAGGAGGAGGAGGAGGAGGAAGAAGAAGAAGGAGGAGAAGAAGAAGAAGAAGAAGAAGAAGAAGAAGAAGAAGAAGAAGAAGAAGAAGAAGAAGAAGAAGAAGAAGAAGAAGAAGAAGAAGAAGAAGAAGAAGAAGAAGAAGAAGATAGTTGCTAACAACTTTCACCTACATCCTATCACTACAGAGCAGTTTGCCTTTTCGGGAAATTTATATGAGTGGACTTTTTTGTCTGACTACTTTAAAACAACATGATTGCTTACAGATCCATCCATGCTTTTTGTTTTGTTTTGTTTAAAGGTTTATTTATTTATTATATGTAAGTACACTGTAGCTGTTTTCAGACACTCCAAAAGAGGATATCCAATCTCATTAAAGTGGTTGTGAGCCACCATGTGGTTGCTGGGATTTGCACTCAAGACTTTCAGAAGAGCAGTCAGTGCTCTTAACCACTAAGCCATGGATCCAGCCCAGATCCATCCATGTTATAGTATATAATATATTCATTTCTGAGTAGTATCCCATCATATAAGACCTCAATTTATGCCTCCATCTGCTGATGAAAACATGGAATGTGTCCAGGTTTTTCCTCTTACATATGAAGTATTTGTGAACATTTGTAATTAACCATGTGCTCCTTGCTCTCAGTGTGTCTGGTTACATGCACACAGATGTACAATAGCCATATCACATGGAGTTGGTTTTGAGTGAGGAAAGCCCTGGGTTAAGGGTTGAGACTGGGAACTGGAGAGATGGCTCAGCAGATAAGGGTGCTTCTCCAAGCACAAGGACCTGATTTGAATCCCCAGAAACCACAAGATGGAAGGAGAGAACCAACCCCCACAGGCTGTCCTCTGACTTCAACACATGTGCACAACTCATGAGCACATGTATGCCCACAAAAATGCACACAGAGGAGATGTATTAGAGGGGTCAGGATCAAGTGTGGAGATCATGAATGCAAACCTGCAGCTGCTGGGGTTGGGGGGGTCTCTGAGGGAGGCTTCCAGGAGTCAATGCAGATGACCTTAGCTGAGATGCATAATAATGGGGTTATTGAACTTGAAGAGGCTGCCTCCTGTTGAAGTGGTAACATTGTCAAAGACTCGGTCCTGTCATTTGATGTTTTTCTGGAAACTGTCTTATGAGAGGATATTTTGCTGAAGCAGACACCTGAGAGGATGTTTTGCTAAGAACAGACACACAATGTTTTCCTGGAAGCTGTCTATTGAAAGGGCATGTGAAGTTTCGCTGGAGCAGTCACTTGGAAAGGTGTGTGATGTCTGGCAAGAGTGTAAGTATAATCCAACAGACAGTGGAGGACACGCTGGCATTGGTTCACCTTGCTGGTCTTTGTTGGACTTGACGCTGCTGGTCTTTGCTTATGACTCTCTGGCACTGGTTTGCCTTGCCTTCTTGGCTGATCTTCCCTTTTCATGACTTTGTAGAGAGAAATGGATCCAAGAACTTCTGGTGGCGTTTCAGCTGCATCTTGCCACTTCAGCCAACTGGTACCAACTGACTGAGTCTCAGTCAACTCAAACCCTGAGTCAGGGTTTCTTCTGGATTAACCAACTGCTGCTGATTCTTGTTTGGTGTTTTGCTAGTGGACTGGACTGCTGACAACAAAGATTGTAATCACCCACTCCCCCAAAGAACTACTTCTAAACAGGTTCACGTCTCCCTTGTCCTATTAGCCATCTTCCTCCCTTGCCTCTTGTGGACAGTGTGCTAGAAGGGAGGTTGAAGCCTTAAGAACCCATATTAAAGTTGATTTTGAGAAATTTAAGCCTACATCCTGTAGCCAGGCAGGACTCCCAGTGAAGAGATAAGGACACCAGCCAACCCACAAAAGTTTCGACACAAAATTTATACTGTCTAAAAGAAATGCAGGGACAAAAATGGAGCAGAGACTGAGGGAACGGCCAACCAATAACCAGCTCAACTTGAAACCCATCCCATGGACAAGTACCAATTCCTGACACTATAAATGATACTCTGTTATGCTTGCATACAGGAGCCTAGCATAACTGTCCTCTGAGAAGCTCCACCTAGCAGCTTACTGAAACAGATGTAGACACCCATAGCCAGACTTTGGATGGAGGTAAAGGAATCTTATGGAAGACTTAGGGGAAGGACTGAAGGCCCTGAAGTGGATAGGAACGCCACAGGAAGACCAACAGAGTCAACTAATGTGGACCTCTGGGAACTCTTAGAAACTGAGCCACAAGGCCATACACAGGCTGGACAGAGACCTCCAGCACACATGTAGCAGATGTGCAGCTCAGCCTCCATGTGGGTCCCCTAACAACTGACACAGGTGCTATCCCTAAAGCTGTTGCCTGTCTGTGGAATTTGTTTCCCTACAGGGCTGCCAAGTCTGGTCTCAGTGGGAGAGGATGTGCATATCCCTGCAGAGACTTGATTCTTCAGGGTGAGAAGAAGTGGAGGGGGGGCACCTTCTCAGAGGAGAATGGGAGGGAAGATTCAGGGAGAGACTCTGTGAGGGGAGACCAAAAGGGGCAGCGATTTGGATGTAAAATAATAAATAATAAAATGCACACACAATAAATAACGTTTTGAAGTTAAGACTGAAGACTTGGAGCCAGGTCCAGTGACTCACACTTACAATCTTAGCATTCAGAATACTGAGGCAGGAGGATTGTCTTTGATACCAAGGCAGCTTAGACTGTATAAAACCCTGTTTCTGAAAAAATTAATAATAATAATAATAATTAATAATAATAATATAATGGACTGAAGCCTTCGGTTATAAGCTCTACTGTTACAAAATTTCCAATGATCTAGGACAAATACCAACCTGTCACCATAATAAACAAATAGAAGTCTGATTTAAATTTAAATTTTGTGCTGTACTAGGTTAGAGATCTACTGCTCTGTGCTTATCCTCCTGTGGATCTTCTGCTTCCTGAAGCTAAATATCTCACAAAGAACAAATTCAGAGAGCGTGGTGAACGCCCCTTCTCCACCATCACTGCTAAAGGATCTTGACACCATCAAGTCCTGAGCCACATTTAAGTAGGTCCACTTGGTGCCACAGTAAACACCAGTCATGATAGGTAACAAAGTTCTGAATTCATTAATTCTGATTCTAGACGAGAAAGAAGGCAAGGACAAAGGTTTCTGTTTCGTGTTCGTGTAGACTTCCAGCAGACTATAGACATTCGAAAGTTAAGACACAGAGAGGACCTGTCTTACAGCTGATGCCTCATTCCAGAACAAGCCTCTCTCTCTCTCTCTCTCTCTCTCTCTCTCTCTCTCTCTCTCTCTCTCTCTCTCTCTCTCTCTCTCTCTCTCTCTCCCCAACCCTGTGAGCTGCACCTAAGCGCATCCAACCTCTAATCTGGAAACTCCTCTGAGACAGCAGTCTCAGATCAATACCTGGGTGTGCACACAGTCAGAAAGTGTAGCTCACCAGCATGGGTGCTATTAGAATGCAGCTTCTTAGAGGCCCATTGGACTTGCAAACTTTATATGCCCCAGTACAGGGGAACGCCAGGGCCAAAAAGTGGGAGTGGTTGGGTAGGGAGGTGGGGGGGGAGGGTATGGGAGACTTTTGGGATAGCATTGGAAATGTAAATGAGGAAAATACCTAATTAAAAAAAAGAGAGAAAAAAAAAAGAATGAAGCTTCTTGACATCGTAGGTCTACATATCAGGTATGAGCACTAAATCATCAGCTTAGCTATCTGATCAAGCGATGAATACCTCCCCCAAAGACTCATGAAAATCCTTCCCTTTGTATCACTGATCATGTTTTACTTGAAACTGTTTCAAAGAGCTCAAGAGATTATTGCTGTGCTTCAGGATCTGAGCGTCCTCCAGAACTGCATCGTTTAGCCACAAGGTGGCAGCATGAACTACAAAAGATAGTGTTGCATCTTTTAGCCACATGATGGCAGCATGCGTCCACCATACTGGAGGTGATGCCTGCTGTGTTCCTGTTCCTGCTGAAAAAGGAGGCGTGAAAATTGAGGTCAAAGTTTTTGTAAACAGTAACTTTAAATACATTTCCAAAACAGAAAGTGTATTTGGTCCAAATAAGTCATCTAAGAAAAAAGATCCTTTCCACCAACACGCATTTAACACTGTCCCTTCCTCCTACCAGTGACTAAGCAAGTCGTGGCAGAAAGACTTCATGCAGGTTCATGCAGACCCTGAGACTCTCTATACTGAAGCTCATTAAGCTCTGATGAAGAAGGTGTGGCCTTTACAGGTCTCTCCTCCATCATCAGTCTGTCCTGTTTCTTGTCTATCCAGATCCCACAAAAGACAAAAAAATGCTTCTGATTTTGTTTTAATTTTCTGATCACACAGATTTTTTTGTTGTTGTTGTTTTGTTTTGTTTTTTATTAGATATTTTCTTCATTTGCATTTCAAATGCTATCCCCTTTCCTAGTTTCCTGAACCCACCCACTCCTGCTTCCTGGTCCTGTACTGGGGCATAGAACCTTCACAGGATCAAGGGCCTTTCCTCCCATTGATGGCCTACTAGGCCATCCTCTGCTACATATGCAACTAGAGACACAAGCTCTGGGGGTACTGTGAATATTGTTGTTCCTCCTATAGGGCTGCAGACCCCTTCAGCTCCTTGGATACTTTCTTTAACTTCTTCATTGGGGGCCCTGTGTTCCATCCAAAAGTTGACTGTGAGCATCCACTTCTGTATTTGCCAGGCACTGGCATAGCCTCACAAGAGACAGCTATATTAGGGTCCTGTCAGCAAAATCTTGTTGACATATGCAATAGTGTCTGGGTTTGGTGGTTGTTTATGGGATGGACCCCCGGGTGGGGCAGTCTCTGGATGGTCCATCCTTCTGTCTCAGCTCTGAACTTTGTCTCTGTAACTCCTTCCATGGGTATTTTGTTCCCCATTCTAAGGAGGAAGTATCCACACTTTGGTCTTCCTTCTTCTTGAGTTTCATGTGTTTTGCAAATTGTATCTTGGGTATTCTAAGTTTCTGGACTAATATCCACTTATCAGTGAGTGCATATCATGTCTGTTCTTTTGTGATTGGGTTACCTCACTCAGGATGATATCCTCCAGATCCATCTATTTGCCTAAGAATTTCATAAATTCCTTGTTTTTAATAGCTGAGTAGTACTCCATTGTATACATGTACCACATTTTTCTAATCCATTCCTCTGTTGAGGGACATCTGGGTTTAAATGAACAAAAGATTCTACACCAGGTCGGCATACATAGGAGATGAGATTTATTTCTGGAAAAAAACAGTTTGAGAACATCGGCCACCACAATGGGGGGGGGGGCGGTTGATTCTGAATCCCAGCCAAAGAGAGTTCTTTACTATAGGTTTCCCAAGAGGGTAGATGATCTAAGCTTTTGCTACAAGCTCATATATTATTTGGGTTGCTGTATGCCATAAGTCGAGAAGGCACAGAAAATAGGGAGAATTACTATAACTCGAGGCTACCTGGGGCTCATAAAGCAGGAGGACCCGCCCCCCTGCTAAAGCAGGAGTGGGAAAGAGAGAGAAGGGGGCTACAGGGAAGGATGACTGGATCACTCCCACACTGCCAAATCCAGTCTCTATTTTGTTCTTTTAAACACTGAGGCTACCTCACTGGAGTTTCCTGTCCAACTTGCAGGCAGCTGCATCAACAAGGAGTCTCTTGCCCTCCACACAATTCCTTGCTGTTTCTTCTCCAGACGTTGCTTTCTGATGCTTGTAAGTTTCATGGGCCTTATAAATCTCCTGGTATGCCACGTAACATGATATTGCCATCCTGAGACACAACTACATCACATACAGAATATACATATGCAGATGGCTTTTGCCCTTGCCATTTAAAGTCTGCTGTCTTTCTTGTGTGTGCACTTATAGTAAGGTATGGGCATGTGTATGCTACAATACAGGTGTGGAAGACCATAGACAACTTGCAGGACTCAGTTCTCTCCTTCTATCATGTCACTTCTGGGTATGGAATTCAGATGGTCAGGCTTGGTGGCAAGTACCTCTACTTTTGAGCCATTTCACCAGCCCTAAACAAGCAATTATAATTGCAGAAAACAATCTGAACCAGATATCCAGAGAGATGAAGACATGATGTAGGTGAGGGACTACAGAAAATTTCCAGATCGCTGAAGAAGAAAATGGAAGGAAAAAGGGCAGAGTTTTAATTTTTGTGGATAGTTACTCACCAAAATGTATAGCATGAGTAGAAAATGGATCACACACAAAATACTCAAGAATAAAAAGGAGCTGAAGGGACTTAGGGGCAAACAGGACAGGTGGCAGGTGATAAAAGCTAATGGCATGAGCCAAAGTCTCATGTCTCATGATGAGATCGGTATCAGGAAACATGCCCGTAATCGCAGCACTCAGGAGCTTGGGCTATGTAATGTAGTAAAATGCTGTTCCTTTTTCAAAGGAGCCTAAATCTGAAGTATCTCCAATAGATTAAGGCTGCTCTACAGACATCATGGCAGAGATTTGCTGAGGGTTAGTAAGTCAGTCAGTGAATGGGGAAAGTAGAAATAACCATAATTGGAGAATATGCTGCCTATTGGCTCCACACCCTGCCAGAGACACCGTGCCCTGAAGGGATAGTCTTTCCAGGATTCTCCCCTCCAGTCCCTCAGGGAATGTCTCTCTGGACAGCCCCATGGAAAGTACTAATTATGAGAGTGGGACAAAGATTCCCCAGAGCTCCACCCATGCTCTTGCAAGGAGCAGGGCAAGTAAATTCCTCTGTTTCCTCTCTAGTGAGAAGAGATGTCATTATTCTTCCTTTCTCTCTCTCTCCCATTAGATTTTAGAAAGGTATTTTCAGGGCATTCACCAGCTAAGGTAAATCGGCTACCATCACAAGTCTCAAGCTTTTGTCCTGCGTGTGCCCCTTACTGTCCAGTAACAGCCTCCACCTTTGCTTCTGTATGCCCACTCCACAAACTTATGCATCCTCCTTCCAAACCATTGATTTATTTCTCTGCTGAACAGAATGGCATCCACCCCTGGTCTTCTTCCCAGAGTGCCTGGCTCTGATCTCGGATACTCCTTCCAGCAACCCATACAGTCAACTATTTGTGTCTTTTGTTAATCTTTCCCTCCATCATTTCAAACTCATAGCATCCAGAACACGAGCAAGACACCAACATAAACTCAAGTCTGAAAACGGGGACCAGAGGTTAAACATGAAGGTAAGTTTGCTACATTCCCCTAAGAATAAATGATTTTGCAGCTCAGGGTGAGTTCTAGAAGATCAAGGGAGGTTTTAAGACACGCTATTGAATTTATAACATATTTTGCCTTCTGAAACTCAGTGGTGTGGGTGTGTGTTAGAACTGTGTTCTTGGGGATTTGTACATAAGAAAAAGACATTGTCTGTGGAGTTTTATAAGTGTGTACCCGTTTCATTCATGCCTGAAGGCAAATGTTTTAGGACTTGCCTAGCTGTGCTGATATATGGTTATGCAATCCCAACACTGAAGAGTTTGACTTTTTGTAATTCAACAACTCCAGCCAGCCACTACTACTTCACAGTTTATTGCCATGTCTTAAATTTCATTCATGTTCCAATGCTATGAAGTTGTCTAGAAATAAAGATGAAGCTTTGCATGTCCCTTTATCTCCCATAATCTGGCATAATAGAACCTGTGAATTCAGCCAAGACCTTGGAGTTAATCAGGTTTAAGTCAAAATCTTCTATCATTTATAAACAATGTGACGGTGGACACATTTAATTTTGATCTCCTCCCTACTCTGCCTGATTTCCAATCGAGGAAATATTAAACTTAATACATGATAGGAAAGTAGATCTTCACATCAAGTCTGTTACCCCTCATGTCCTAGAGCTTGAGTGGTCCAGGAACACACACACACACACACATACACACACACATAGTCTCAGCTCTCAGGTGGCCAAAGTAGGACAATTCTGAGTTCGAGGCCAGCTTAGAATAATACATAATAATAAGACTCTGTCTTGAAAAACAAAACAATTTCCCAGGCCAGGGATATGATTCCGTGTGTGACCAGTAGGGAGATATATATGAGCAATGCACAAGGCCCTGGGTTCAATTTCCAACACTAAAAAGAATCAAATAATAAAAACAAAACTGTATATGCTAGTTTATAAATAGGGGTGATAACAGTTAACACTCACCTACTGTGTGCCAGGCACTGTTCAAAGCACTCGGTGTATCTAACTCTTGTTACCAACTTATGTTTCCATAGGACGAATAGGGGCACAGAGGGGTTAGGTACACGCCCACGGGTATCATCTAGAAAGTAGCAATTGAGACTCAAATCTAAGGAACCTTAAGTTCTTATTCACACTGAAACTTACTCTACCTGGTGAGGATAAGCAAGGTGTTGTATAGGGAGAGGGATTACTTCCTGAAAAAAAAAAACTAAAAAGCTTGTGATTGATCGATTGGGGGTGGGAGGGTGCATACCACATCATACATGTGAAGGTCAGAGGACAACTTGAAGGAGTCGGTTCTCTTCCACTGTATGGATCCCAGAGTTGAAACTCAGGCCATCAGGCAGCAAGGGCCTCTACCTGGTAAGACATCTTGCCAGGCCAGAGGGCTGTGGTTCTTTTTAAATTAAAAGCACTAAGTATGTTCACAAGTTATATATGTGATATCTGTCATAAAACATGCATAGAAAGACTCTTGTGCAAGTTTTATCTATTCTATCAACCATGATAATTTCTGTATCACCAGATTACTGAATTCAGTATCAATACCTGGAGCCTTGAAATTGAGGTCCTTTTTGTTTCTTGCATTTCTTTTAAATACGTTTGAGAAACAGTTGACAGGAAAGCCCATGATAGACCCAAGAAGTTAAATTCCACCACCATTTACACATGACAAACTTGAGGGAGAATGAGATGAAATGATTTCTACATCTCAAATAACCAACCAGACACTGGTGTTTTAGCTGAGTACAGTTCGAGGACTGAGGGCTCCTCATTTCTGGTCTGACAGGAAGTGTTCTTTCCTCTACCAGGCTAGTCTGTGGCGATCTTGGATGTCACATATACAGAAGGAGGTCTTGTGCATTGTATACAGCCTCCACAGGTTAGACAAAATAGTATAACATATTAAAAACAAAATCACAGAATAGGAGCATAGCTCAGTCTGAGCACACTTAGCATGCGCAAGGTTCCAGATTCAATCCCCAGCCCAAGGGTGGAGGGGGAACGAGGCACAATAAACTTTAAACGGGTTTATTTGAGCAAATAGCTATTTCTGAATAAGGCAAAAGTGGTTCAGTGGGCCACAGGGGGAAAACATAGGGAACATTTTGATAAGATGAACACAGAAGTAAAGCAAAAAACATTTGCTTGGATGCTGGACACTGTAGCTCATGATTATAATCCCAGCTCTCTGGAGGTTGACACAAAAGGATCAGGAGTTCAAAGGCCATCCTCTGCCTCTCAAGTAGAACTGAAGGCCAACCTGGGCTTCTTGAGACCCAATTGAAAAGAAGGGAGGGCGGGAGAGAGAGAAGCAGGCAAGGAGAGAAGGGAAGAAACCTCCAGACAGGCAGAGACAACAGAGGCAGAGAGGAAGGAAAGGAGACTAAGGACAAAAATATTTGATTGGCTACAGTTACCATATTTGGTGTAGTCCAGTGGAAACTCTATAGCTAGATATTTCTTGACTCCTCCTATCAGAGCGCATTTGGCTTTAACTGTTGCATAAACAGAAAAGGTGATAATACTGCTCCATCTAGTCTCACTCAGGCTTAACTCTTAGACAATGCCCACTTTTAAAGAAAACTGGGGGCGGGGGTGGGGGAGGGCAGGGTGCTCAGAGTGGAGTATGCCCTTCATATGCAAAGTATCTTTATAGCTGCACTTAGGAGGGATGCTGAATTTCTTCCTTAATCCCTGGAAGGGCAACCAGAACCAGGAACACAGACCAGGTTAGCTAGCGATAGACTTAGGACAATTTGATCTTGTAAATTGTCTCTAATTGGCTCACCTGTTAAGCAGAGTTTCTATCCCCCTTGAAGGACTTGTAAAGGAATACTGACATGTGGCTATGTAACAAAACTAAAACTTGGGCATGTGCCGAGTTTATCCCATATTGGAGGTTCTTGTTTGTTGTGGATAGCGGTAAGACGGGGTTTTACTATGAAGCTCTGGCTGGCCTCGAATTCACAGAAATTTCTGGCCTTTGCCTCCCAGCGCAAGGCCTGAAACACTGTCTAGCATTAAATATTTTTGTCTCGCCTTCCGAACCTTCTTGGAGTTTCCCCCCTCAGGCTAACCACAGCTCAGCGGAGCGCTTCCTACTGCTGGGTTTCAGCGACTGGCCCTCTCTGCAGCCTGTCCTCTTCGCACTGGTCCTTCTCTGCTACCTACTAACGCTCACAGGCAACGCGGCGTTGGTGCTGCTGGCCATTCGCGACCCTCGCCTGCACACACCCATGTACTACTTCCTTTGCCACTTGGCTCTGGTGGATGTGGGTTTCACCACTAGTGTGGTGCCACCGCTGCTGGCCAGCCTGCGCGGCTCAATGCTGCAGCTACCGCGCGCTGGGTGCATGGCTCAGCTGTGCTCATCGCTGGCGCTGGGCTCCGCCGAGTGCGTGCTGCTGGCAATCATGGCGCTGGACCGCGCGGCTGCCGTATGCAACCCTCTGCGCTACACCTCACTCGCCTCGCCGCTACTGTGCCGCACCCTGGCCGGAGCTTCCTGGCTCGGTGGCCTGGCCAACTCCGCGGCGCAGACCGCCCTGCTAGCCGCGCGTCCGCTGTGCGCACCTCGCTGTCTGGACCATTTCATCTGCGAGTTGCCGGCGCTGCTACAGCTGGCCTGCCGCGGCGGCCGCAGCGCCACCGAGCGCCAGATGTTCGCCGCGCGTGTGGTCATCCTGTTGGTGCCTTCGGCGGTCATCCTGGCCTCCTACATCGCCGTGGGCCGCGCGGTCTGGGGCATGCACTCCAGCTCTGGCTGGCGGAAAGCGGCGAGCACGTGTGGTTCTCACTTGACCGCCGTCTGCCTATTTTATGGCTCTGCCACCTACACCTACCTGCAACCTACGCATAGTTACAACCAGGGCCGTGGCAAATTCGTCTCGCTCTTCTACACGGTGGTCACTCCCGCTCTCAATCCTCTCATCTACACACTGAGGAACAAGGAAGTGAAGGGGGCGGCACTGAGGCTCTTGCGGAGTCTGGGGAGGCCATAGGTGGGACAGTGAAAAACCTGAGAAGGGCTCAGAGTCCTGGAAATAGGATGCTCATAATTTTTGTCTGTGCATAAGGATCTGCAAGTTTTGTGCTCCGTGAGTTCTGGGTTAGTAGAGAGATTCTTTTCTCTCACCGGGTAGGGTTTGGATTCTTGCGGGATGCCGAGAGGGGACTCCTGAAATATATAAACACTCTTAAATAGTGATGTGATAAATGGTTCTTGGGACTTTCAGTAAAGAGGGAAGCAGGATGCAGGAGGGGGCCAGATGCACCCTGAGGAGACTTTGTACCAGCCCTGAAGAATCCACATGGAGATAAGATGATGAGCACCCTGGTACTGACCTTTATTTTTTTCTCCAGGCTTACAAAAGACCTTAAAATATTCCATGACCTCGGCCATCAGGTGGAGTCTCTCTCGGGTTAATCAAGAAGTTATGGGCCCTACCTTACAGAGATCTCTTCCAGAAACAAGATATGGTTTCCATTCTTGGGGAGCCAGTCCAACTAATGCAAACCTAGCCAGGTCACCATGCCCACTACAGAATGTCAAAGAATGTCTGTAAATAATAGGCAATTGTGCTGGCCCTGGTTAAACTGGAACTCCCATCTGCCAGATAGGATAAGGCTCTTCCCCTTCCTTACCCACCCAACACATGGAGAAGGAGTTAGGTTTTATTTCATACCAAATATCTTTAAATAAGAAGATGATGACTGAATTTAAACAATTTATTAGACTATGATCCAGTTATGGTAAATAATCATATTCCATAACACGTTATTTCTCTATACTCTATAATTAAAATTCAATTTGGTTCAACAATCATTCATTGATCCACCTTCCCCTGCCTCCCAAGTCCTGGAATTAAGTTTGCACCACCACACCTGACTAAAGGTTCAGCTTTTGCCCTCATCAACAACCCTGCTAATGAACTATGTTAGAAACAAGATTCACAGACTTGACAAATACTTTTTTTTGAGAATTAATTTTTTTAATTAGGTATTTTCCTCATTTACATTTCCAATGCTATCCAAAATGTCCCCAATACACTCCTTGACAAATACTTCTAATCTACTCCACTTCCCTCAAATATTTATTTCATTCTCATTAATTTTTTATATCATCAAGAGACGTGATTGGTAATAGCTCAAAGGAAATCGGCTTTGAGCTTCTTGTCACCCCATCCCCGTGGTCATCCCCCAGTGCAGTGTGTTGTCAGAAAGAGCAAACTGCCACTCTTGATGTTGTAGTCAGCCATGATCTTTCCATCTTCCAGCTTCTTTCCATTGCAATTCACAACCTGCTTCTTAGGGATCACAGCGGTCACACTCTTGATCATCTCTTTCACCTGGGCCACTGAGCTGGATCTTCGAACTTGGAGGAGGTGCCTTTGCCCCTCGTTTTTTGACTCCACCAGAAACAAGGGCAGCTCTTCATCACTGGGCTTCACCACCTTTAGGGTAAGGTGGATAGTGGTTTCCTTGTCAATCCCATAAGATGACAATTTTCTATGGGGCTTAAGGATTTTGGAGTCTAGCAGAAGGATCTGGTCCTGTACAGAGACCTTGGTTTGGGACCTAATATGTTCATTTATCTTCTTCACTTTGTCATTCTCAGTGGTCTCAAAGGTCATTAACGGCCATTTCTTTGAATGGACAACCTAAGCAAAGAAAGCCAAGAGAGTCATCTAAGAATGCCTGCCATCCTCTACCCCCTACTCCTCAGCTTCACTGTTCTGACTGGTTGGCCCTCCGGTTCCTTCTCAACCATCTGCATCTCTCCCTCTCTTGAAACTTTTAATTCCTATATTATAACCCACATCAGAACATTAGGTCCGTGAAACTATGGGGCTTCAAAAGTTGTATACAGATCCTTAAACAAACCCAAAGAGGATTTCCAAGATTTGGCAGCCTCACAGAATGCTCTCAGCCATGACTCACCCTCTGTGACTAATTCAGAAAGAACCCTAATTAAGTTATAGTCTCTACACTGCTACGGTCTTACTAATGTTCCCATTCGTTTCTGGTAATGTCCATGTTGTGGTGATGCTGTGCTTAATGGTGTTAATCTGTATCTCTTTTATTTTTATATCTATTGTTATAGAACATAATATCCTTTTTAAATTAGATGAGGATCCCACTCACAGAAGACAAAAACTATATCTAAGTTTAACTTCATTTACTGAAGAATTAAGTTAGGGGAGAATCAGCCCTGTAAACTTTATGAAAACTTCCTCATACTCCATTCAAGAAACCTCCCCAACCTAGATATTCCATATTCTTCTTCAGTTTTGTCTTGTATTGGACATTGCCCTGATTGCACATTCTTTACATTGGAGCATAACCTGTTTAAGGTAATGTGTTAGTTATGTCACCAATAACAAGAAAAACAAGTTTTATGAAGTTTTCCTTTGAAAAGAGAGAGAAGCTTAAGGCTGAGAACTCTGAGAGTTATTTCCCTAATTTCACATCTGGCCAGCCTCATGAAGCAAAGTGTCCTACCATTTCTCCTAAGTGGGAATGGCAAAAATGGCTCAGCTGTTTAAATAAATAACAAATAAGTAAATCAATCAATCAATCAGTCAGTCAGTCAGTCAATAAAATCTCTTGCTGCCAAGCCTCACCTCTAAGCTTGATCCCTAGAACCAACATGGTGAAGAGAGAGAACTGACTCCTGAAGATTATCTTCTGGCTCTGACCCTACAGATACATGCACACATATAATAAATAAAATATTTTAAAAGTTTAATAAGTCAAATGACCAACCTCTCTTCAGAGTACCCTCTTCCTATTGTGCAGTTATCAATGTCTGCCTTTTCTCCTAAATGTTCCTCACCCAGCTGCCTCACCTTCTAGACCACTGTCCCCTCCCAAGTTGTGGAACTGTATCTCCAATACATGGAAATACTTTTCCTTCCCATTCATTTACCAAACCCCAACTTACCAAGGTGTGGACAGAAGCCATGTCTGTAGTCAGAGGCTGAATAAGAAAAGAGTCCTTGTGTCTGCTTATATGTGAGTAGATGGGTTGGAAATCCCCAAGTTCAATGTGTTGTCCAGTTTAGCAGCAACCTTTGTTCTCAATAATTCCTTTCACTTTTGCTGGGGTGGAGTTCATAATGGATACTGTACACAGATTTCTCCCCTTAGCCAATCTATCTGTATTCTTAGTTCTGTGCATAGAATAGTCATTCTAAGATAGGAATTTTGCCCAGGTTGACAATCCCCCTACCTTCTTCCAATCCTGTCTTAGTTCTGCCCAGCTACTACTAATCTTCCACTAGCTGGCCTGATAATTTGTGGTGCTTGTTTACCCTCCCTCACTGCCTAAATGAGCCTGGACTGCAGTTGTGACTTGGTGTCCTGGGGTAGGGTACTGCTTGCTGCATACATTTTGCTGTAGAAATATGTTCCCCTCTTTTAATATAAGTTAACATAGAAGGCCATTCCTGGTGTCTCCCCAGCTTATAGAACCTTGCTTATAAAGTCTTTAAACACACACACACACACATACACTTACTTTGGATTCTTGGTTCTTGAACCTCTAAGACATTTCTCAACCTGACTCAGAACCCGCAAACCAAACATACTACTCGAGAACAATCCAAAATCAACAGTTAAATTCTGAGTCCTACCTTTCTCCATATGTGCACCACAGTTTCTGGATTCTCAACCCCCACCCCCTTGACTCTCAGATGCCTCCTCTCCCTGAGGCCAGAGACATGGGAAGGTGCTATTCCCTCACTGTGGAAAGTTGGTTGAATGAGACCACGATTGTGACTGAGCTGTCTCCTCAAGAAACTTGATACTCCTAATATTCCAAGTTTGGCATTGGCTTCTGAGGTAGGACACTCCATGAAACTAATTTTCAAAATTGTTTATTAAACATGCTTCAGGGGTTCTCCCCCCTCCCCCTGAAAGAACTCTGTAAAATTTCCAAATTATTCCTCTTGTTTTCTGTACTTGAAGTGGCTATGTGCTCACCCACTGAAAAACCTTTTTTTTCTTTTTTTGATCATGTTTCCCCTCCCCCAATTCCTCCCAAATCTTCCTTCTCACCTCCCTACCCACCCAACTTTACGTTCTTTCTCTGTCTCTCAAATACACACACACACACACACACACACATTCAAAAATGTAAAAACAAATAAGCAAAAGACCATAAAGACCATGAGACAAAACAAAGAAAACAAAAACCTCCAAACAAAGCAAAAATAAAGCAAAAAGTCTACAAAATATACCATCAGTTAGTAGTGGGCCAGCTACTTCTGGTTATGTAGCCTGCTCTAAAGTATGATTAATTTACCTAATGAGACTCCATTGGAGAAAGCTGATTTTCTCTTCGCTGGGCAGTATCAATTGCAGAAACTTCTTAGGAATGGGACCCCAATGTCCACTCCCCCCACTTTAATAACACCTTAAACTGTGTCATTTTATTCTAGGGGGTTCCATTCTGAAGAATGGCTTACAGAGTACCTGTGCTAAATAAGACAATCAAAAAGCTTGCTTGAATATTTCAATATCCTAATGAAAATTGTATTTGAAGCTCTTATTAGACAGTCATTAGCTAAACTAAAATTATTAATGTATATGGTAGAGTAATATACTTTTTAAAACTCATAGCACAAAGGGGAAAGTCCCTTGTAGAATATCCTGGATGCCACTGGCTTTGCTGTTCTGTCAGCTCTCTCCAGCTCCCTGTTCTCAAGGATTAACATACCAGCTTCTGACCTTTAGTTGCCACCATTGTCCAATAGGATCTTGGAATTCTGAAGCATCATCAGTCTCCGGCAGAAAACGTCATCTCTGAAGGTGACTAGAAAACCACCTTGCAGTGAGGTATCAGGGAGAAGCTGGCAGAAGAGACCGGATAAGCTGCCAAACCTGGTCTGCAACAAGCTCCCTTCACATTCTAATTCCTATCCTCACTCACTATTTTCTTATACATTTGTTCAGAATTGTTTGGGCCAGAGCCTGGGCCGTGCAGCCCTAACAACCTAGGCTTGGCCACTCCTGTCCTCCACATGCCAATAAACAAGTAACAGTGACAAGCGGAGAAAGGAGATGTATTCAAAGTGGTCACCACAAGAAAGAGAAACTGGGGGCTGGAGAAATGGCTCAGAGGTTAAGAGCACTGACTGCTTGAGAATTGACTGAGTCCAATTCTCAGCAACCACATGGTGACTCACAGCCATCTATAATGGGATCTGATGTCTTCTTCTGGTGTGTCTGAAGACACATACATACATGCATGCATATATATATATGAGAAAGAGAGAGAGAGAGTCTCTAAGGAGGTTCCTCAAGTTCATCTTCAGGTCCCTGCCTATAACAAGCTAGGCAAACTCATGACAAGAAGTCTTAGTCAACATGTGGTACTTTCCATTATCATTACCTAGGTTATAGTCCACCCTACATGGTAACCTGGCAGGTTGTCAGAACTGTGTGCAATCTCTCTCCAGAAGACAAGCTCTCCTCTCCACAATCGGGGGGGGGGGGTGGGGGTGGGGGGGGCATCAGGAGTCAGTCTTTCCCTTTTCCCAGAATGAGATTCCTGGGGAAATTCAAATTTGGGTTTCAATAGTCTGGTAGCTAAAAGAAGGGATAAATATCTCTTTGAGTATTTTTGTTCCTGCCAGAGGGAGAGCAGATGTTAAAATGTTGCTTAAAGCTACACACTATTTTCATCCTTTGTTCTTCCTTGTCCATGATTGTCAGTGCCAGCATTTGGAGTCACAGGTAGCAAAGACCCTTGAGCAGAGCTGCCAGGAGAGCACGTTACCAGGTTCCAATTCCTAGATATGACTTTTATTAGGAATGATTTTGTCAGCTGATACTACAGAGTTGTGTCACCGCAAGTCAGCAGGTCTAGCTTCATTACTACAATCCCTCCATTTCCCTGAGCACATGGAGCTCTGCCTCCTCAACCAGTGAGCATGCCTCTCCCTCCAACACTACCCTAAACACCATGAGCATGAGTAAGAACACAACAAAGGCAACGTTGCTTCAGGAGCCCCTACTCCTCTCTAGTTCTGGTTTATCCTCCCATACTTCTCCCAATGTCTTTTGAAGACCATGTCTCTAGCAATGGAACCATCTCCTTATCTATCACCCCAGTAAGCACTTGAAGACCATGACTGTGTTCTTGTTCACTTGTATCTCCAGCGGCTGCCCCGCTTGTAATCTGGCACTGAAAGAATAAATAAACAAATGAATGAATAACAAAAAAGTAACGTTCAGTGAGAATTTATATTTCTGAAATGGTGTAAGGTTGTTTAAACATGATCTCACTTGCTTTTTCATATCCTGGTGAAGTCCTGGTATTTTTAGGGATAAACCAGACAACCCAGCACAGTCATGGGAGTACTAGCTAGTCACCAAGACCCCAGTGTACATCTTTGCTACTCGAGTCCTTGGCTTCTAATCATATTGTTGTTGTCTCCAAAGGAAGAAAAGAAAAGAGGAAACACTCATGGCAGATGGGGATTTCCAGTATGGAGTGACAAGTCGGAGGACAATTCTGGTATGTTCTTGGGAAAAGCTACCTCAAGGGTTTTCCCACCAGAGAAGACCTAGATTCTCAGAAATGGAGTGTTTTCAAGTAATATAAACAACAGATCTGGACTCTGATCCCTTCTCTTCCTCCCATCCCTCTTCCTTTCCACCACTTCCTTCTCTTCATTTGATTTCATAGATTAAAATCACAGCACCAAGAAGACTTGCATGAAGAAGTATTTATAGATCTCAAAACCAAGAAAACTATCCCAGGAACAGAGAAAAGGAGGAAATATTCTGAAATTCAGGATATGTTCACCTAACAGAAATAAAGCTGAATCTAAATGCTATGAGTTACTTGAAAGTATTTAAGAGGAAATGTCACCCTCACAGTCACACTGACATTTTCTTGTCTTCTATTCAGAGTTAAGCTACTGCTATTAGCCAAATTTAATGTTTTTTAAAGTAGTTTATTCCTTAAGAGATACAAGATGTACTTAATTCTATTATAGGTAAAATTGTGCTTTAAAACAAATATTCCAAAGTGAAGTTATCACAGGCTAATTGACTAATATAACATTTTGGACCACATAGCTATTATGTAAATACACAAAACATAAAAAAGTAAAATTATCCACTGCCTTGGCACATGTTGTTGGCTCTCTTTAGACATATGGGTACAAGCTAAAGGATGCACAGAGGTTGTATGCAGCTCAGTGATAGAGATCTTGCTTAACATGCAGTCCTTAGGTCTGATACCCTCCATGGAAAAACATGAAGAAAAAAAAAGAGAGAGAGAGAAAGAGAAAGCTACAGAGAGAATTGGATTGGATTCTCTTCAGGAATTCTGTTGTGATTTTTTAGCCTTTGTGCTATTTTTCTCCACTTAAATATGCTTTTTACATAGTCTACCAGTGAGCTACCTCTCCACCCCTATTCTTGCAAATAATTCTTATTACACAGACTATTTAAAAACATATATATAAACAATACACATGAAAAAAGTAGCTAGTCATGGTGGAATGCCTTTAATCTCAGCATGCCAGAGGTAAAGGCAAGTGGACCAATGTGAGTTCAAGACCATCTGGTTTACATAGTAAGTTACAGGTCAGCCAGGCTATACAATGAGACCTTGCCTTTAAAAATTAAAAATAAATATAGGGAAAGATGGTTCAGCAATTAAGAATTCAGAGGACCATATCAGGTGGCTCGCAACCACCTGCAACTCCAGCTTCAGGGACCTACTATCCCTCTTCTGGCTTCTCTAGCCCCTTGTATTCACAGGCACACACCCACATACAAATACATAGATACAACTTTAAAAGATAGCCAAGCAATATGCTAGCTTCAAAATTAAGGAAGCAGCCAACAGTCCTACCCAGCTATGATGCCTATGACCACAATCACCAGCATGGCATGGTATCCTCTCTAGACCCTTATTCTGAACATTGTTTCTCAGTCAATAGAACCCACTCTTGTGGAAGAGGCCATGGGTACTTTGCAAAAGACATGTGCTTTGCAAGGGAGTTTCAATGCAAACTACCTTTTACTGTGATAATTATCATGAAAAAATTTCCCCAAAGTTGTACTAATTTTTTAAAGATTTATTTATTTTATATATGTGAGTAGACTGTTGCTGTCTTCAGACACACCAGAAGAGGGCATCGGATCCCATTACAGATAATTGTGAGTCACCAAGTAGTTGCTGGGAATTGAACTCAGGACCTCAGGAAGAGCAGTCAATGCTCTAAACCACAGAGCCAACTCATCAGCCCCAAGTACTGTTTAAATATGCCAAAAATAAACTGTTCAAGGTCAGATTCCAAAAGTTTGACCCAGTCTTGTTAATTAAGCCACACCAAACAGGATTTCTTTTTGCCTTTTGCAGTTAGTTTCTCAGTAAGAAGTAGTTTGTAGGGTCCCACACAGTCGACCTTGGCAGTAGCCAATGCTCTTTAGTCAGACTTAAGACCCATTCGACAAGAGCAAAATCATGCCCGGTACCAGTAACCTGTCCAACTACCCAAGACTAATGAAGTCATGGATCTTAGAGGGAAACCTACAACCACTGCTTTACTAAACCATATTAATCCTCAACTACATTCTAAATATTCATCTTATGCCCACAGATAACTGCAGTTCTCATCCCTCAAGGAAAATTCTCTTTGCAACAGGCAAGATAATACAGAAAACTACAATCAATAAATAGGCACAGTTGGTGCGTCCAGTCCCAATAGATGCATCTACAAAATAACTCCTACACCTAAGGCAAGAGAACATTGCAGATGAAGGGTCAGAAAGGTAGTAAGGGCAGGAGGGCCAGGGAGTTTGCTGTGAGACTGTGTCTCCTAGTATTGTAAGAAGCTATATCCATAAAATTTCATCAACATGACTGCCTAACCATGAGCTGAACAAGGGCAATAATAAGCATGTCAAAGTAGACAGAAAAAAGACAAAGCCTGAGTCTTACACAAAGAACTACAAACACTTCTGAGAGTGGGAGAAATAGTCTTCCCCAGGGAAGAGCACACCAATTAGCTACTACATACCAAATGATCAGTTCTACAAACTTACATGCAAGTAACATCATTGAAACTGAGAAGCCTATATTTAGGAATATATATGTATATACATATATGCAAGTAATAACAATTAGTAAAAAAGAGGGTATAATTCTGAAAAAGAGCAAAAAGAGGTATATGGGAGGGTTTGGAGAGAGAAAAAGGAATGGAGAAATAATGTCATTTATATTAGAATCTCAAAAACAAAGAAATAAAAATGTCAAAAGATAGTAATTATTTTTAAAGAAACTGAAAAGCATGTGTCTCCACTATATTACTACACTTTAAAGTTTGTACATTTGTTGGGTGTCTTCCTTGTGGTATCAAAGTTTATGATGAAAATAAGTTTAAATATATATATATAGATAGATATAGATACACACATAACTTCTAACTCAGCAGTTCTATACTAATACTCATACTGTGTAAAATAAGAGATACTCATGTGGTATTACTTGTAGTAAAAATGAAGGCAAAGCACACTAAAAGAACTAAGTTGATGAGGATAGAGAGGAATTACTGAAAAATCAGGTTTAAAAGTATCTCTATCACACTTAATGTGGAGAAGGGAATCAGCCACAGGTAATGCTTATTTTTGCCTCTTTAGTTTCACTCTTTCCTGAAAGAACTTGGATTCCAGGAAGGGCAAGACTGATAAACATCTTTCTAACAAGAAACTGAAACTACTCTCATGCTACAGCAAGCCTTGCAAACAGTCCCAGGATGAGATCATTCCCTGAATGAGGGCAACAGCTGATACTGAGACAGCACCCTGAGCAAGTTATCACCACGGGGAAGAAGTAAACAACTTCTCCTGAGCTCCCCAGCAGAATCAGGGCTGGGACTATAATCATGAGGCCACTGGCCTGACCAACCCCACCTCCACTGACACTGCATCCCAGCTCCTGCTCTATTTCTTTTTTCTCTAAAATCTCAAAGTTTCCATCGGTCACTTAAAGGCCATTGTTTATTCTTCCCAGTTGTAGCCACAGTGAGTAAATCTTTTTCTGCCCTCCACCTTTGCTTACTTCTTTGATTGGTATATTGAGAGGTGGGTAAGATTAGTTTATTGGAACTCTTGGGCTTTTTTTGCACTAACTCCCCCCACTAGTAACAAATGTTCTTATCTTATAAAAGAAGAAAATATATATTATGCAAGTCTGTCTGTCTGCCTATCTGTATGTATGTATGTATGTATGTATGCATATATCTATTATAAAACTTTCATGCAATACCTCAAAGGAAATACATTGCCCCTCATTTGCCTGAATTATGAGAATGAGAGACTTATCATATGCTGCATCCTAATGTTGGGGTTCCTGAATTCTTTCAGCCTGCACGTGCTTTACTTAAGTTTGATGGATAGATAGATGGATGAGTAGGAAGAAGGCAGGGGAATAGAAGGAAAGATGGGGGAAATGAAGAGAAATTGGAGAGAGAAATTGAGAGGAAGAATTAGAAGAAGAGGAAGAGGAGAGAAGGCAAGGGTATTTAGGTGACAGAAATGCCTGTGAGGGTTTTATATTTCCAGAGGTTGGGCACTATCACTGGTGCCATTTAAGATGAAGAAATGAAGGCCAGAGAGGAAAAACTGTTTTGGAAAGTATTGCTAGAAATATGGGGACCGAGATAGGAACCCAGGCAGCTGGCTGAAGAAGTCACACACTAATCGCAACTCTCCACGACACTTGTGTTGGGGAAGCCTTTCCCTTCAGACTTGCATCACTTGCAGTCATAGCAAAGAGACCCACAGTCTAACCTCCAGATGATGGCCAGGCAGAGCTGTGGACTATCATGGACTATCCTTTCTTACCATTCACCCTACATACACTGATCCCCCCCACTCCCTGTCTCTCCCTCTCTCGAGAATTATTTATTTATTATATGTATATGAGTACACTGTAACTGTCTTCTGACACCAGAAGAGGGCATCAGATCCCATTACAGGTGGTTGTGAGCCACTGTGTGGTTACTGGGATTTGAACTCAGGACCTCTGGAAAAGTAGTCAGTGCTCTTAACAGCTGAGTCATCTCTCCACCACCCCCCCCCCTTTTATAAATCTGTCAGGTACAGCCAAAGAGAAGGAACAATTGAGGCTTAGCCAAATTCATCATCTCATATTAAATGTACACAAAATATTCTTAAAACCAAAATCTGTGTGGTGATGAACACCTATAACTCTAGCACCCAAAGGCAGAGCCAGGAATATTCTACAAGTTCAAGACCAAACTAACCTACACATCAATTTCCAGGCCACTCAGGGCTACCTAGTAAGAATCAAATTTTAAAAATAAAATAAAGAGACTGCAACTTTCAACACAGCAACGTACTTTATACATCTATTTCTGTGCTATCACAAGAAATATTTTTCTTGGATTACAACAAAGATTATTGGGGTTCTGGGGGAATTGCCACAGTCATGTACCATATGATGTTCTATCAGTCACCAATAAACCAAATACACTCTGGAAGTCTTGTTATTATAGCTTTTAAGAGTACTATGCGTGTTTAGTTTGTATAACTTCACTATATTTTGCTCACACGTGATTTAATCACATAATGATGCATTTCTCAAAATGTACCCCCTCTTCTTAAGAAACACATAATTGTACTTTGTGTGGTACCTGGGATCAAACCCAGGTCTTAATTCATGCTGGGCAAACACACTATCACTGGGCTGTGCTCACACCGTATTTTATTTTATTTTCAAAACTTTTGTCCTCCACCAGTGAGTCTAGGAAGAAGGGGAAAACATTGCAAAAGATGTTTTGATATGGCCCAGTGACATCATGTATCTGAGGACATCTATGAATGAGACCCAAGACAAATTTTAAAACTTACTTAAAACTAATCACCCACTTCTCTGAATGTAAAAAGGATAATCTAACACCCTTTCCTGGCCTCCAAGGGCACCTGCATATATGGGGTATACGCATACATACATTGAATGAAAAAATATTTTAAAAAATAATTTAAAGAAGCAAAGGGAAGTTTGTAGAGTGGTGGAAATGTTACTGTACACACTTATAATCTGAATTTTATTATACATAAACTATATCTCGATATTTATATGTATGTGTTCGTTTATGTTTATGCATTAGTGTGTTTGTGTGTGTATGGGCATATGTGTGCACATGTGGAATTATATGTGTGTATGTATATATGGAGGTCAGATAATAACATCTTGTATCACCCTTTATGTACCAACTACCCTGGTTGTTGTTGGTGGTGGTGGTAATTTGTGTTTTGTTTATTTGTTTGTTTGTTTGGTTGGTTGGTTGGTTGGTTTTGAGACAGTGCCTCTCATTGGCATGGTGTACTGATCAGACAGGCTGGCTGGCCAGCAATCCTTGCTGATTTGCCTCTTTTCCTCTCCCTAGAGCTGGGATTATAAGCATGTGCCTCAAATGAGATGAGAAAACAGGATAGGATAACTAAGAGTCACAGGGATAAAGCAATGCCATGATGCTGCACACTGACAGAGAGAAATGGATGGTAACCTCTCTGTTTAATCCCAGGAGATAAACCTGCTAACAGCTTTCTTCTAAATCCTCCACTTCACTCATAACCGTCATTATCAACAGTGGCTAATTAATTGTCTGTGGGCAGAGGCCCCAGAGTCCTGCCAGAGCTAATGAGAATGTGTCCCTATGGGATGGGAGTCTAGGGATCCCTCTGATGGTGACCTTTACTATCTCCTGGGTCACCAAAATGATGCTAACTTCCTGGACTATAGCAGAATGTTGGTGGTGGGATACAGTGCATGTAGAACTACAAGAGTCAGTCTCCTCTGGTTCAAGTCTCAGCTCAGATTATACTGTCCTGAGTAAGGTACTTAAGCCATCTATGTATTCATTACTTTACCTGAAATCAAAGAGAATATGCAGTAGTCATATCAGATAATGCCACTGATGCAGAGTACATTGGGAAATTCAGGATGGCATTCCCATCCATAGTACGCTGAGCCCTAACACCAGTGCTGTCAAAGGGGCACAAGCCATTATTTGCTCTCGTTTTCATAGTGTAAAGAACAATTGGAGGCTCCATTCAGGCCAGAAGCTCCTAATCATGGCCAAGCCTCACCTGCCAAGAGATGAGAAGACTTTCACCTGACCACAGTAAGTCCTAGGATTTTTCTTCTGTATAGTCCAGCTAAACCCCCATGTCTTAAAGAGTGGGGACACATCTGGCACACGTTGTATTGTCCTGAACAAAGTATTTAACCTGTCTGGGTTTTTCTTCATGCAAACAAAAGTAGAATGCAGTCATTGTACCTGGATTACACAGTGGATGCAGAGTGCTTGAGTACCGAATAGGAAGTCAAACAGGACTCAGAATCCAAGACTGGCCTTCTTGGCCATGTAATATTTGGCAAAGTGTTTCAATATTCTGGTACTGTTCCTCTGTAAAGAGAGCATAATGCTAGTGAATATTCTAGAAATGTAGCATAGGGCCAGATATACAGAAAGTTCTCAGCAGATAGTGACAGTCATGATGTAGACATCAGCAAGAGCACATATGGCAAGCCATTCCCTGTACCTTCTAGTGCAAGCCTAGGTGTTTGGTAATCAGTAAAGAAAAAGAATAGCTGGGCAGTGGTAACACATACCTTTAATCCCAGCACTCTGGAAGCAGAGGCAGGTAGATCTCTGTAAGCTACTGGCCAGCTTGGTCTACAGAGCCAGTTCCAGAACAGCCAAGACTACACAGAGAAAACATGTCTTTTAAAAAAGAAGACATAGAGACAGACAGACTTCAAGAAAATGGAAATAATTGGAAGACTGTAAGTAGAAATTTGGTGGTTCAGAGTTAGATCAAGTAAAGGATGGTGGTGTTTTGAATCACAGCACAGCACGCACACACAGAGAAAGACAGTTGAAGGATGATGAACACTGAAGAACTTGAAAATAATAAACTCAGAGTGACCTGGAATTCATGAAAGCCAGTGACACAGAAAGGATATTGAAGTGTTCATAGTTAAGAAACTCTTGAATTGCTTTTTCCTTTCTTTTTTTTCTTTTTTTAGTATAGAATGGAGTTTACTCATAGCATGGGGAGGAGAGTTGAGAGGGTAGCAGAAAGAGAGAAAGGCAGAGAAAGAGAGACAGAGACAGAGATAGCAAGAATAAAGGAATAGAGGCCAGCCATGAGCACATGGAGAAAGAAGAACAAGGGGAATGGGAGAGAGGGGGGAAGGAGTGAGAGAACAGAGCTGGAGCAAGAAGGCAAGGGAAAGAGTGAATTGCTTTTTAGTAACACAAGAAATGCTAAAGACAACATGGGAGAACTAAATATAAATAATCTAAATAAGAGTGATTGCTTCTTAAGGAGTAGGAAGTGATTGTAACCAGGAGAGATATACAAATGGCTTCTAAGCCATTTGTAGAAATTATTATGACAATAAAGCACTTAAAATTAGGATCTTCCCTCAGAGAGAAAAAAAATGGGAGAAAGATGAGAAAGCAGGAGACTAAAGAGTTAAACTGGAGGAGGAAAGGTGGTACAGAACTTCCAAGCACACTAGAGGGGACCTGTGAGGAGACACAGCTCACCCATCTCCTCCACAGGCCCTGCCCATCAGCCTGCAGGGATCCTGACTTAAGCTGTCACAATGACTCTCACTGTCTACCACATCCAAGGTGAGCTTCAGTGTCCAGGATCCCCTTTTCTCAACAGTAGCATCACTGCCTGAAGGATGCATCACTGTTCTCTACACTCCTGTCTCTCCCCCAGGTTACTTCTGGCTTTCAGTTCTGGGTTGCTGTGATTATGTTCAATATTCTGCTGCTTTTCAAGACCACTCACCTTTCCAACCTTTGAGTTCTGCCACATGGTCTGTTCACATTGCCAAATATTCAAAACAGATCCCTTAGCCTGGTGCCTTAGCCACTACAGAAAATGGGGACAGACAGGAGAACTGCACATAGTATGTCAGTTTTCACTGGATCCTAGGCAAAATGTCATACTTGCCTTACTGGGACAACAAATTAGGAACCTGGCCTGTATATTAGACAATAATAGTAATTGAACGTTTAAATTCAATTGCTGCATAGATAGACAATTTTGTAGATAATCATACTGAAATATGAAGCATAACAGTATGAGCAGCCTTTTCCCAAATAATGCTGAATAAAAATAATATATAAACTCATTATGAAAAATCAGTGAGCCGGGCAGTGGTTGTGAACAGCTTTAATTCCAGCACTTGGGAGGCAGAGACAGCCAGATTTCTGAGTTAGAGGCCAACCTAGTCTACAGAGTGAGTTCCAGGACAGCCAAGGCTATATAGAGAAACACTGTCTCAAAAAGAAGAAGAAGAAGAAGAAGAAGAAGAAGAAGAAGAAGAAGAAGAAGAAGAAGAAGAAGAAGAAGAAGAAGAAGAAGAAGAAGAAGAAGAGGAGGAGGAGGAGGAGGAGGAGGAGGAGGAGGAGGAGGAGGAGGAGGAGGAGGAGGAGGAGGAGGAGAAGAAGAAGAAGAAGAAGAAGAAGAAGAAGAAGAAGAAGAAGAAGAAGAAGAAGAAGAAGAAGAAGAAGAAGAAGAAGAAGAAGAAGAAGAAGAAAAGAAGAAGAAGAAGAAGAAGAAGAAGAAGAAGAAGAAGAAGAAGAAGAAGAAGAAGAAGAAGAAGAAGAAGAAGAAGAAGAAGAAGAAGAAAGAAAGAAAGAAAGAAAGAAAGAAAGAAAGAAAGAAAGAAAGAAAGAAAGAAAGAAAGAAAGAAAAGAAGAGTCTGAGGGGCGATGCTTGTTGCTGACCACCTGGAATGATATCCAACAACTCATGAGAGTGTTCTTCACTACCGAAGAGTGAGAGAAGATAATGCAGGAAGCCAGAAAGAATGTCCCCTGAGACGGGGTGCACCATTGATTGATCAGGCTTTCATCAACATAAGGGTTCCCCTGACTAGACCTGACTGGGAATTTAATACAGCAGAAGGCCCACTTTGCTCTTCCAAAGACTGCATTGCCTTTACTGAAGACCAGTTACATCAAATGGCACACCATGTGAATATGATGAGTCGTCCTATGAAAGAACAGAGCCATCTGCAATACAACCGCTGTTTGGAATCTTCATCTTCTCACTGAGCTTGGCTGTCTGCTACATGCTCCCTGTGGAGTGGAACATCCACAAACATTTTAAAGTTCCTGGCACTACTGACTTTGGATCTGTGGGCAGTATTTGGATCAATAGCAGTATTGTTGCTGATTGAAAACTCAGAGAGAGACGCACACACATGTACTCCAGGTGCTGAGGAATGAACACATGGGCTCACACATCATACATGGGTAATCTCTCCCATTTACCACCGAGATTCACGTTTTTCAGCCATCTCTCCAGCATACACATTAAGCATTTGAAAATAGAAACTACTGATATTGGATAATAGCAAGGTTCAGAAGACCTTCCAGAGGATTTCTAGGATCTTCTGTGCTCAAGGAATCCATTACAGATTTCTACTTGCAGAAGAATCAAGAATGGCTGATTAGGAAAAAAACATACTCCCAAGGGAGAAGTTGGGCAGGAGAAAAGAGATGGAAAACCACACTGCCATAAAGGACCTGGGCTCTTCTGGCTCATAACCACCCATCATGGCTTATCTTAATGGGGCCCTGGATGCAACTTGGATCCTTACACTTACTGGCAAGTACTTGGCCAACTGAGCCATTCCCCCAACTCTGTGTTGTCTTTTCTATACCTCCTCAAGCTGCTATAGACAACACTGAATTGAGACATTTTCTCTCCCTAAATCTGGGACAAACTATGAAGATATTGCTTCCTTTTCCAGTGTCAGTCTCAGTCTGTGACAGGGGTCAGGAGTGGACTTGCCTGGTTTACCATTTACAGTAATGCAGAGTAGCTTCAATGACAAGTGGCCCCATGGACATCAATACATTTCTCCATTGCTCCCACTCTACAGCTCAGTTGGACACTGCTCAACTGAGCTGCACATATATACTCCCTCTACAACACACAATAAAGGAGTGGATGCTATCTGGAACATTCTAACTCCACTGCAGAGGCCCAGAACAGAATAACAATCACTGGTGTGTACAATGTATCTAACGCTTAAGCTGGTGAGTCACACCCTCAACACCTGCTTCTTAGCCTCAAAAAACCAGGCTTTATTAGTATGCCATAAAAGAAACAGGAGACACCGGATCTCGTGAAATGTTTAAATAACTTGAAACTTTATTAAGTAAAAATTTCGTAAACACCACCATAAGATAATGTATAAATAGAAAACTTAAGTACAAACTATCACATGTAAAATAGATTATTATGTAACTGGCGGTTTCAACCTTAAATACTACATCCCAAATTTTCCACAGTGGGAATATTAATCTAATGAGGAAAAAAAATCTCAATTTCATCTTAATATATGCCAAAACTGTTTAAGAAAAATATTTAAATTGAATAGAACTTAAAAAAAAAAAAAAAAAACAATTCAATAGAGCAATAGATGGGTTTGTACTCAATGAGACCTGAGATAGAAATGGACATTTGAGCCGGGCGTGGTGACGCACGCCTTTAATCCAAGCACTCGGGAGGCAGAGGCAGGCGGATTTCTGAGTTCGAGGCCAGCCTGGTCTACAGAGTGAGTGCCAGGACAGCCAGGGCTACACAGAGAAACCCTGTCTCGAAAAACAAAAACAAAAACAAAACAAAACAAAACAAAAAAAAAAAAAAAAGAAATGGACATTTGCCATTATAGTTACTTCAAATCAACTTCCAAAACTAAGGCAGGTCCGGAAAAGGATGAGTCTTTAAATGACCATGGTGTTTTCCTTACTAGTCCTGGAATCTAGTCAGTAGTTTGGCTGCAGTTCTGCATCCTGTAGAAGTCCAGCAGAGTACAGTGGTGCAGAACAGCACCGGTCTGTGCAACTCATTTTCATTTCTCATACTATTTTCAAACTTAAAAAAAAACCCAACATTAAAACAAAACAAAAACACCACCACTATCCCACTGCTTTGATAAACAGCATACAATTCTATCATTAGAGATGCTAGTGAAGAGCTTCGACTGATGTCCCTCCTGGCACCGTGATGGGCATTGCTGATGTCCCTCCTGGAACCGTGATGAGCATTCATTTCAGAAATAGAAACTTCAAACAAGGACTGGAGGGAGAGAAATGACAATGGCAAAAGTTTGCAAGTGAGTTAAGGAAAACAATCAGTGGAGTGGGGTCAGGAAGACAAAAACAAAACAAAACAAAAAAAAAACAGGCAAAAACAACAAAGAACAAACAAAAACAAAAAAACAAAACAAAACAAACAACAAAACCAAAAACTTTTAAAAAACATAAAAGAAAAACTAAACCACAAACAAAAGAAACCAAAACCCAAAACACGAACAAAAATCAACAAACAAACAAACAAACAAACAAAAACAAACAGAAAATGTAAAACAAAAATGAACAAAACACAAATGAAAAACCAAAACCACAATAAAAACAAACAAGAAATCACAATCAAAACACAAAAAAACAAAAAAATTAAAAGCAAAAACAACAAAACAAAAAACAAACTAAAAACAAAAAACAAAAAGGAAAACCAAAAAACAGAAAAACACAAACACACACAAACAAACAAACAAAAAAAAAGCAAAATAAAACAAAAAACATGGATTCAATTAATTCCAGCATTAAAACAGTATTTCTTGAACACGTGGTCTCCTGTGGGTTGGGCAGCAGCAGTTTCTAAGCTTGCAATAGTTGCATGCACTCTAGAGATAGCATTAGGGCATCAGTCCCACATCCCACGCTAGGACTATATTGAAGAGAGTGGGCTTCATCCAGTGAGACAGCTCAGTACCTGTTTTATATCTCTTCAACTCATTCTACCTGAGGTATAATAGAAACAGCGATGGAAAAGAACAGGGATGGGAGACCATAGCAACCAGGTGGGTGTTGTTACAGTAATTGACTGTGCAGGATTTCCCATACCATCCTCTTCCTGAAAGTGGGAATGTGTTGCTGAGAAAAGGTCACAGGCTGGTCCCTAGCAATGTAATCTGCATATTTACAGGTAAACATTCCACAGTCACTCCCATTCAGTTGCAGAGGAATCTCCTCTAATGTCATACTGTACGGCTTCCACTCCAAAGGGTACAACAGTTCAATGTTCCTGCGTGTCTTGCTTTCCTTTTGTAAATATTGGAAGATGGTCTCACAGATAGACTTCCCTATCTGTCCCATAGAATCGAGGTATACAATACTTCGTTTTCTTAAATCGATTACCACCAAGCTCCAATGTACCTTCTGGTGAATAGGCACCAAGATGAGTTCTTTTTCAAAGAGATTGATGCCTCGAGTCCATCTTTTCAAGGAACTGTAACCACTATGTTTTAGCTTGGGGTAAAAGAAAGTGCTACCGGGGTAGCTAGAACGCAGGGTCGGCTGATACCCGCCAGCTACCCACGACACACGCCACAGGATTTTGAGACTTCTGGTGAGTGGAACACAGCTTCTGCTCCAGTCCAATCACGCGGGACCTGAGACTGCTTTGGTTGGGGAGGCAGAAATCCGGCCTGAGTAGGGCCACAAGCCTCTTCCGGCCTGACCAGCACCGGGGTAGCTAGAGCTCTGGGTTGGCTGACACCCGCCAGCTACCCACGACACCCGCCACAGGATCTTGAGACTTCTGGTGAGTGGAACACAGAGTCTGCTCCAATCTTTAAACAGTGACAACGATAACAACTAACCGCAGAGATTACCAGATGGAGAAAGGTAAATGTAATAATCTTACTAACAGAAACCAAGACCACTCACCATCATCAGAACCCAGAACTCCCACTTCACCCAGTCCAGGGTACCCCAACACACCGGAAAAGCTAGACCCGGATCTAAAAGCATATCTCATGATGGTGGTAGAGGACATCAAGAAGGACTTTAATAACTCACTTAAAGAATTACAGGAGAACATGGCTAAAGAGTTACAAGTTCTTAAAGAAAAACAGAATAACACAATCAAACAGGTAGAAATCCTTAAAGAAAAACAGGAAAACACATCCAAACAGATGATGGAAATGAACAAAACCATACTAGACCTAAAAAGGGAAGTAGACACAATAAAGAAAACCCAAAATGAGGCAACACTGGAGATAGAAACCCTAGGAAAGAAATCTGGAACCATAGATACGAGCATCAGCAACAGAAAACAAGAGATGGAAGAGAGAATCTCAGGTGCAGAAGATTCCATAGAGAACATCGGCACAACAATCAAGGAAAATGTAAAACGCAAAAAGATCCTAACTCAAAACATCCAAGAAATACAGGACACAATGAGAAGACCAAACCTAAGGATAATAGGAGTGGATGAGAATGAAGATTTTCAACTCAAAGGACCAGCAAACATCTTCAACAAAATTATAGAAGAAAACTTCCCAAATCTAAAGAAAGAGATGCCCATGAACATACAAGAAGCCTACAGAACTCCAAATAGACTGGACCAGAAAAGAAATACCTCCCGACACATAATAAATAGAACAACAAATGCTCTAAATAAAGACAGAATACTAAAAGCAGTAAGAGAAAAAGGCCAAGTAACATATAAAGGCAAGCCTATGAGAATTACACCAGATTTTTCACCAGAGACTATGAAAGCCAGAAGATCCTGGACAGATGTTATACAGACACTAAAAGAACACAAATTCCAGCCCAGGCTACTATACCCAGCCAAACTCTCAATTAACATAGATGGAGAAACCAAAGTATTCCACTACAAAACCAAATTCACATATTATCTCTCCACCAATCGAGCCCTTCAAAAGAAAATAACAGAAAAAAAACAATACAAGGACAGGAACCACGCCCTAGAAAAAACAAGAAGGTAATCCCTCAACAAACCTAAAAGAAGACAGCCACAAGAACAGAATGCCAACTTTAACAACAAAAATAACAGGAAACAACAATTACTTTTCCTTAATATCTCTTAATATCAATGGACTCAACTCCCCGATAAAAAGACATAGACTAACAAACTGGCTACACAAACAAGACCCAACATTTTGCTGCTTACAGGAAACTCATCTCAGAGAAAAAGATAGACACTACCTCAGAATGAAAGGCTGGAAAACAACTTTCCAAGCAAACGGTATGAAGAAACAAGCTGGAGTAGCCATTCTAATATCTGATAAGATTGACTTCCAACCCAAAGTCATCAAAAAAGACAGGGAGGGGCACTTCATACTCATCAAAGGTAAAATCCTCCAAGAGGAATTATCAATCCTGAATATCTATGCTCCAAATACAAAGGCAGCCACATTCATTAAAGAAACTTTAGTAAATCTCAAAGCACACATTGCACCTCATACATTAATAGTGGGAGACTTCAACACACCACTTTCACCAATGGACAGATCATGGAAACAGAAACTAAACAGGGACACAGTGAAACTAACAGAAGTTATGAATCAAATGGATCTGGCAGATATCTACAGAACATTCTATCCTAGAACAAAAGGATATACCTTCTTCTCAGCACCTCATGGTACCTTCTCCAAAATTGACCACATAATTGGTCACAAAACAGGCCTCAACAGATACAAAAATATTGAAATTGTCCCATGCATCCTATAAGATCACCATGGACTAAGGCTGATTTTCAATAACAAAATAAATAATAGAAAGCAAACATTCACATAGAAACTGAACAACACTCTTTTCAATGATACCTTGGTCAAGGAAGGAATAAAGAAAGAAATTAAGGACTTTTTAGAGTTCAATGAAAATGAAGCCAAAACATACCCAAACATATGGGACGCAATGAAAGCATTTCTAAGAGGAAAACTCATAGCTCTGAGTGCCTCCAAAAAGAAACTAGAGAGAGCACACATTAGCAGCTTGACAACACACCTAAAAGCACTAGAACAAAAGAAAGCAAATTCACGCAAGAGGAGTAGACGGCAGGAAATAATCAAACTCAGGGGCAAAATCAACCAAGTGGAAACAAGAAGAACTATTCAAAGAATCAACCAATCAAGGAGCTGGTTCTTTCAGAAAATCAAAAAGATAGATAAACCCTTAGCCAGACTCACTAGAGGGCAAAGGGAAAGCATTCTAATTAACAAAATCAGAAATGAAAAAGGAGACATAACAACAGATCCTGAAGACATCCAAAACACCATCAGATCCTTCTACCAAAGGCTATACTCAACAAAACTGGAGAACCTGGATGAAATGGAGAAGTTCCTAGACAGATACCAGGTACCAAAGTTGAATCAAGATCAGGTTAATGATCTAAACAGCCCTCTATCCCCCAAAGAAATAGAAGCAGTCATTAATAGTTTCCCAACCAAAAAAAGCCCAGGACCAGATGGGTTTAGTGCAGAGTTCTATCAGACCTTCAAAGAAGATCTAATCCCAGTTCTTCACAAACTATTCCACAAAATAGAAACAGAAGGTACTCTACACAACTCATTCTATGAAGCCACAATTACTCTGATACCTAAACCACAAAAAGACCCAACAAAGATAGAAAACTTCAGACCAATATCCCTTATGAATATTGATGCAAAAATCCTCAATAAAGTTCTTGCTAACCGAATCCAAGAACACATCAAAACAATCATCCATCCTGACTAAGTAGGTTTCATCCCAGGGATGCAGGGATGGTTCAATATACGGAAATCCATCAACATAATCCAGTATATAAACAAACTCAAAGACAAAAACCACATGGTCATCTCCTTAGATGCGGAAAAAGCATTTGACAAGATCCAACACCCATTCATGATAAAAGTCTTGGAAAGATCAGGAATTTAAGGCCCATACCTAAACATGATAAAAAGCAATCTACAGCAAACCAGTAGCCAACATCAAAGTAAATGGTGAGAAGCTTGAAGCAATCCCTCTAAAATCAGGGACTAGATAATGCTGTCCACTTTCTCCATACCTATTCAACATTGTACTTGAAGTCCTAGCCAGAGCAATTCGACAACAAAAGGAGATCAAAGGGATACAAATTGGAAAAGATGAAGTCAAAATATCACTTTTTGCAGATGATATGATAGTATATATAAGTGACCCTAAAAATTCTACCAGAGAACTCCTAAACCTGATAAAGAGCTTCGGTGAAGTAGCTGGATATAAAATTAACTCAAACAAATCAATGGCCTTTCTCTACACAAAGAATAAACAGGCTGAGAAAGAAATTAGGGAAACAACACCCTTCTCAATAGTCACAAATAATATAAAATATCTTGGCATGACTCTAACTAAGGAAGTGAAAGATCTGTATAATAAAAACTTCAAGTCTCTGAAGAAAGAAATTATAGAAGATCTCAGAAGATGGAAAGATCTCCCATGCTCATGGATTGGCAGGATCAACATTGTAAAAATGGCTATCTTGCCAAAAGCAATCTACAGATTCAATGCAATCCCCATCAAAATTCCAACTCAATTCTTCAACGAATTAGAAAGTGCAATCTGCAAATTCATCTGGAATAACAAAAAACCTAGGATAGCAAAAACTCTTCTCAAGGATAAAAGAACCTCTGGTGGAATCACCAAGCCGGACCTAAAGCTTTACTACAGAGCAATTGTGATAAAAACTGCGTGGTACTGGTATAGTGACAGACAAATAGACCAATGGAATAGAATTGAAGACCCAGAAATGAACCCACACACCTACAGTCACTTGATCTTTGACAAGGGAGCTAAAAACATCCAGTGGAAAAAAGACAGCATTTTCAAGAAATGGTGCTGGCACAACTGGTTGTTAACATGTAGAAGAATGCGAATCGATCCATTCCTATCTCCTTGTACTAACGTCAAGTCTAAGTGGATCAAGGAACTTCACATAAAACCAGAGACACTGAAACTTATAGAGGAGAAAGTGGGGAAAAGCCTTTAAGATATGGGCACAGGGGAAAAATTCTTGAATAGAACAGCAATGGCTTGTGCTGTAAGATCGAGAATTGACAAGTGGGACCTCATGAAACTGCAAAGCTTCTGCAAGGCAAAAGACACCATCAATAAGACAAAAAAAACCACCAACAGATTGGGAAAGGATCTTTACCTATCCTAAATCAGATAAGGGACTAATATCCAATATATATAAAGAACTCAAGAAGGTGGACTCCAGAAAGTCAAATAACCCCATTAAAAAATGGGGCTCAGAACTGAACAAAGAATTCTCACCTGAGGAATACCGAATGGCAGAGAAGCACCTGAAAAAATGTTCAACATCCTTAATCATCAGGGAAATGCAAATCAAAACAACCCTGAGATTCCACCTCACACCAGTCAGAATGGCTAAGATCAAAAATTCAGGTGACAGCAGATGCTGGCGAGGATGTGGAGAAAGAGGAACACTCCTCCATTGTTGGTGGGTTTGCAAGCTTGTACAACCACTCTGGAAATCAGTCTGGCGGTTCCTCAGATAATTGGACATAGTACTACCGGAGGATCCAGTAATACCTCTCCTGGGCATATATCCAGAAGATGTCCCAACCGGTAAGAAGGACACATGTTCCACTATGTTCATAGCAGCCCTATTTATAATAGCCAGAAGCTGGAAAGAACCCAGATGTCCCTCAACAGAGCAATAGATACAGAAATTATGGTACATTTACACAATGGAGTACTACTCAGCTATTAAAAAGAATGAATTTATGAAATTCCTAGCCAAATGGATGGACCTGGAGGGCATCATCTTGAGTGAGGTAACACAATCACAAAGGAACTCACACAATATGTATTCACTGATAAGTGGATATTAGCCCAAAACTTAGGATACCCAAGATATAAGATACAATTTGCTAAACGCATGAAACTCAAGAAGAATGAAGACCAAAATGTGGACAATATGCCCCTTCTTAGAATTGGGAACAAAACACCCATGGAAGGAGTTACAGAGACAAAGTTTGGAGCTGTGATGAAAGGATGGACCATCTAGAGACTGCCATATCCAGGGATCCATCCCATAAGCAGCTTCTAAACGCTGACACCATTGCATACACTAGCAAGATTTTGCTGAAAGGACCCAAATATAGCTGTCTCTTGTGAGACTATGCCGGGGCCTAGCAAACACAGGAGTGGATGTTCACAGTCAGCTATTGGATGTATCACAGGGCTCCTAATGGAGAAGCTAGAGAAAGTACCCAAGGAGCTAAAGGGATCTGCAACCCTATTGTTGGAACAACATGATGTACTAACCAGAACCCCGGAGCTCTTGTCTCTAGCTGCATATGTATCGAAAGATGGCCTAGTTGGCCATCACTGGAAAGAGAGGCCCATTGGACTTGCAAACTTTATATGCCCCAATATAGGGGAATGCCAGGGCCAAAAGAATGGGAATGGGTGGGTAGGGAAGTGTGGGGAGGTATGGGGGACTTTTGGGATAGCATTGGAAATGTAATTGAGGAAAATATGTAATAAAAAATATTAAAAATTAAAAAAAAGAAAGTGCTAAAGACATGAAGAGCAGGGAGCCTTGGTTTTCATTTCTCTCAACCAGAAGGTTCATGTAGAAATTGATGACCTCATCATTGAGCCACTGACCATTCTTCAGGGTCTGGATATCTCCTCTGGTGATTTGCTACTTGAATCTGGAACTTAGGATTTCCTCTTGGGGTCCTGGACCCAGTGCATTCTCAATTTCTTTCTCTATTTCCTCTGTAATATCAAGGATTTATTCCATTTCTCTGCACTTTTCTTGTTCTGTGAGAGGCTTTTTCTCTGCTGCAAGTACTGCCATCTTGTTGGGGAGTGTACTGGCTATTTTTGTGTCAACTTGACACATCTGGAGTTATCACAGAGAAAGGAGCTTCAGTTGAGGAAATGCCTCCATGAGATCTAACTGTAAGGCATTTTCTCAATTAGTGATCAAGGGGGAAAGGCCCTTGTGGGTGAGACCATCTCTGGGCTGGTAGTCTTGGTTCTCATAAGAGAGCAGGCTGAGCAAGCCAGGGGAGGCAAGCAAGTAAAGAACATCCCTCCATGGCCTCTGTATCAGCTCCTGCTCCCTGACCTGTCTGAGTTCCAGTCCTGACTTCCTTTGGTGAGGAACAGCAGCATGGAAGTGTAAGCCGAATAAACCCTTTCCTCCCCAACTTGCTTCTTGGTCATGATGTTTGTGCAAGAATAGAAACCCTGACTAAGACAGGGAGTAAGCTATTGCCTCTGCCACTATCCAGGATGATCTGAGCCCATGTTCCCAGCTCCAAGCTATTCCCCCTTTTTCCTTCACCCTTTACACAAGCTTTCTTCTCTGTAACAGATTTCTCCTCAGAACACCACTTCTCTCTCTCCTCTGGTGAAAGACATTCTTTTAGAGCAACAACAGTAGATGGTTCTCGATCTCTCTTTGAGTTGTTTATGATCCATGATTGTCTCCTGACTTGCCCCCTTTGATCTTCCAGGTGTTTGTAAGGATTGGGTGAGGCCTGTGTAGGTCCTACCTCACATCTTGGTCTCACTGAAGGTGTTGAAGCAAACTTCTGTATTTTTCCTTTGGGGGGCTTTGTTCGTTTTCCTCCCTTGCCACCATCAGCAGGCTTCTTCCCAGTTACAGCCTGCTCTGGAGGACCTTCAGTCAACTCTAGGGGTTTTAGTTGTTTGGAGACTCTCGCTGGGGTTTCTATACCTGACCCAGCTAGGCTGTTCTCTTGGAAGCTCTAGGTCCTGAGGCTCCTGAGGGGACTTCTTCTGAGCCTTTCCAGGCTCTTTAAATACCATCCCTCTCCCATCCTGGCATTCCCTTTTTGGACCTTGTCCCAAAGTTTCAGACTCTATCTCTGTCCCACTTTCATCCTGGTATTTCCTTTTTCGCCCATTTCCTGAAGCTTCGGGCTTCATCTCCAACCCATGCTGTTTAGGTTGCCACGTGGACAACTGCTTGGACTGCTTTTTCGAGGGCCGGTATAGTACTGCTTTTTTAATTTCCAAGGGAAAGCAACCTTATGCCAGGTGGGTACTCTTGGGTCATTCACTCTGATGTCCGAAGAATCACTTCTTTCAGTAGATGGTTGGTCCAAGGTTGCAAACCTTTTGAGGCTCCTTTATAAACAGTTGACTATACAGGTCAGGGTCAGTCAAAGAATGAAGATAATTAAGCTGTCAATATCAGAGACCGATTGGTGAATAGTCAGAGGTTGGCAGTTCACCAGGGGTCCACTCTGAAAAAGTTGGAGGATTTCTAAAATACTTTCTCAGAAGTATCCTTCTTGGGTGCTGTAACCAGCTAAATAGCCAAAACGTCGAAATCTGACTAATCGTCCTAGTTAATCACTAGTAAGACACCAGGCCTAAAACTAGCAGCTACCACATCAGAGGCAACCTCACAAATGATGTTTAACACAGACGGTTGCCCCTAGATACAGCCTTCAAGGTTCCATTGCTGGGTGTGTTGTCACCTGAAAGAACACTAAGCAAAGTTTTTGGAGGGTGGAAGCCCTCCCCAACCCCAACTTGGTCCAGGGTTTCAAAGCACTCCCTTCCCCAGTGGGCAGTTTGAATGTATTGATACATATCTCAGTTCTTCGGCAGAGCACAGGGTTATCTAATTCCTCTCAGCATAGTTCAGCTGGTCCTGACTAGTACGTTTGTCTTTTAGGAAACTGTCTCATCATGGTCAATTTTAGAAATTTAAATGCCCTTCTAAATATCTTCTCACACACAATATGCTTGCTAATTACAAAGAATAAATAGAATTTTACAGTCATAAAACCTAGTAGGTAGTGTTGTGTGACAAAACTAGTTTCTCCTCTGCATAAGGAACCCAGGACAGACCAAAGTGCCCATACAACCAAAGTCCTACTTGGTGAACTGATACGTTTTATTGGGGTTACATATAGGAATATGGGTGAAGGGTTACTTACAGGAGCAGAAATGGCTAAAAAACAGCTGCATCATCAAAGCCTACCCAGCATGGGTGACAGCTCACAAAACCTGGGAACTTGGAGAAACTGCACAGCTGTGGATGGCTCAAAGGGCTGGAGAATGTCTTTTCCAGGTACCTCAGTTGGTCTAAACTTCTGCCAGACAGCTGGTATGAGGGTGGCTCTTTTGAGAGTCTTCTTTGAAGCTCAGCTTCCTTTCATATGAGAGGGACTCTCAGCCTTTATTGCTCTCTGGTAGCGAAAGAACCTACTGAATTTGATCAGTTTCAGGGACCATTTTGAGGTCTTTTGAGTTGCTGTCCTGCCTCATGAACTTCTTTTCATAGCGAATGGAGTGTGGAATGGTTCAGTGTTTCAATATTGGAGGAAACTTGTGAAACTGGAACCATGTCACAAAGGATCAATCCCAAAGAGAATAAATAAAATATCACCATTGTCAATAGGATCCATTGAGAAAGATACACCACTGCTTTGGTTACAATCCTAGCAGTAACACAAACCCTGAACTCCTCCTTAGAAAACAGTAGGCAGAATTCAATTGTAGCTGTAGTTACAGAGGTGGGTATTTTCTGTGGGTCCTGGAATCTGAACTCCAGCCACCATGATTAAACAGCAAGCACTCGACCCTCTGGTCCATTTCACACACACACACACACACACACACACACACACCACCACCACCACCACCACCACACACAATGAGCATCTCTTTGATCTACTCTCAAAGTTATGGAGATATTTTTATAAAAATGTGAAAAAAGAGTTGAGACACAAATCCTTTCCTTTTTTGCACTGAAAATATTAACAAAATGTGCACATTTATCTATACCAATGTTTTACTGAAAGGAAAAAAAATGTACTTTTTTTCTGTAAAAGGTTTGAATTTCTTGTGATTGCTATTTTCCCAGATATCATTTTCTTTGTACCAGGCCTCTTTCTCTTCTTTCTAATTACACCATGGAGGGGTTTGTTCCTATACCAAGAAAAAAAACCTTGAAACTACCACATTAGTCTTACACCTCTGACTAAGCTAGCAGGGCTGCCTTTGTGATGGTGAACATTGTGTTTAGAGGATACATTTATTGTGCTAGGCTTGTAAAAACAAAATTGTTTTTAGGTTGCATAAGCCCTCAAGTAATTACTCTATCTTGAATGTACCCTATCAGGTAGCCTGAGATAGACCACCTCCTGGTACCAGTTGAGCTACTCTTAAATAATTGCTGAAAGTAGCAAAATATTTCAGTGCCTCAGCTATTCCTATTAAGTGATGATGGGTCACAAGATGATACAGGCTAATGGTTAAGTTCTGCTTTCTACAAACTGCCTGCTTGCTTGCATGACTGAGGCATCTGCTGGACATGTCACTAAATCAAGCCTTGTCTTCTCTGGGAGAAGTTATGAGTTGCTTTGGCTGCCCAAAATTGTTACTTTTTAGGTTTTGCCATATAATCCTTTAGCTTGAAAGGGTTGGGTCCTTATCTATAGAATTCTCTCTTTGCTGGTTCTGGTCAGTCTTCTTTTAATAAAAATGCCTCTTATTAACTGAAAAGAAAAGAAGAGAGAAGGAAAGAAAAGAAAAGAAAAGAAAAGAAGAGAAGAGAAGAGAAGAGAAGAGAAGAGAAGAGAAGAGAAAAGAAAAGAAAAGAAAAGAAAAGAAAAGAAAAGAAAAGAAAAGAAAAGAAAAGAAAAGAAAAGAAAAGAAAAGAAAAGAAAAATCAATGGCACACGTCTTTAGTCCCAACTGAGGAGGCAGGGGTAGGCAGATTTCTAAATTTTAGGAAAGCCTAGTCTATACAGTGAGATCCAGGACAGCCAGGACTACAAATTAAAGAAATGGGGTAAAATCAAAGTACAAATAAATAAAAAATACTAAAATTTGGTTAATACCACTTATGGTAGTACAGGACTCATTGTAGATAACTTGAAATCTGATTGTAACTTTGATCTTGTTTGAAAATAAAAGATTTGATTTCAATATGAAGGAATTTAAACAAAATTATATATATATATGTGTGTGTATACATATATATATATATGTATACACACATATATATATACATACTCAAGGTGAAGTCGGTACCACTGACAATGTAGCACTGTCTCAAAAAGAAAAAGAGGGGGGAAATTAAGTTACTAAATGCTATTTTATATTAAAAGAAAAATAAAATACACCTTCTTCAGCTGTCCATTTCTAAACATCTTCTTTTTTTAATTTTTGAAAAATGACCTCATTACAGAAACCAGGCTGAGCCTCACTCACAGCTCCTGCGGCCTGAGCCAGCCAGATGCTAGGATTCTATGTCCTTGGGGAACTGTGGCTTTTCTTTCTTTCTCTTTTTTAAAAGATTTGTTTATTTAATGTATATATGGGTACACTGTCATTGTCATTAGACACACCAGAAGAGGGCATTAGATCCTTTTACAGATGGTTGTGAGCCACCATGTGGTTGCTGGGAATTGAGCTCATAACCTGTGGAAGAACAGCCAGTGCTATTAAACTGTGAGCCATCTCTCCAGCCTCTGTTTAGCTTTTCTTATTCCATATTTGTAAGATAAAATGTTGAGGACAGACCTTTCTGAATGAAGAGAAGGCATTTGCTTTTACTTTAGTAAGCATAATGACTGCTTTTACAGAGTGAGCTCTACACAAAAGCACCCTGAGTGTTCCTACAATTTCTGATAAAGAATAAAATAGGTTAACTGATCACTCTGAAAATTTAATTATTTCATGTCGGGGAAAATCTCACCCACAGGGCAGACACCTGTCCCTGAGTGAATCTCCTGAAATAGTATACCAAAGGCCAAATATGAGCCATCCACAATCCAAGTCTACACTTAGAAAATGAGACCAATGCTACACTAACGTTTACAATCAAGTCATTGATCCAACCACACAGTTGTTTATAACTGCTGGTACTCATAAAGAACAAAGTCATAAGGGTCAGTGTTCAAATTCTACATGGTGCTCAACAAATGTTGGTTGAAACAATGAAAACTAACTGATCAATGAATTCATGTTCTTCATCACCCTCCTTGCCCCAGGTGAGAAGTGAGAAGTGCCAGAGGAAGAATCCACCCATTTTCCAGGACATTCCTGACTTCCTCTCAGCCACTAGAACATTTGACCAGAAGGAATAGGGGAAAGGAAGAAGGACTCTTGGAGAGTAGAAGGAGAAGACAAATACCTCACATGTTTTGACAAGTATGCAGAGTGTGCTTTTACAAAACAAATTAAAATAATACATTGTCTGACAGTCTCATCCTGCCAACTAGACACGGAGATCATGGTCAACCAGAGCTCCCCTGTGGTCTTCTTCCTGCTGGGCTTCTCTGAACACCCACAACTGGAAAAGGTTCTCTTCTTCGTTGTCTTGTGCTCCTACCTCCTCACTCTCCTAGGAAACACACTCATCCTCCTGCTGTCCACCCTGGATCCCAGGCTCCACTCTCCAATGTACTTCCTCTCTAACCGCTCCTTCTTGGACCTTTGCTTCACCACAACCTGTGTTCCCCAGATGCTGTTCAACCTCTGGGGCCCTGAAAAGGCCATCAGCTTCCTGGGATGCTTTGTCCAGCTCTTCATCTTCATGTCCCTGGGTACAACAGAGTGCATCCTCCTGACTGTAATGGCCTTTGACCGCTATGTGGCTGTGTGCCAGCCCCTGCACTATGCCACAGTCATCAACCCCTGCCTATGTCAGCAGTTGGCAGGTATAGCTTGGGCTATAGGTTTGGTCCAATCCATAGTTCAGACACCTCCCACCCTCAAACTGCCCTTTTGTTCCCACAGGCAGGTAGACAACTTTGTGTGTGAAGTCCCATCTCTAATTCAACTCTCTTGTGGAGACATCACATATAATGAGATCCAGATGGCTGTTGCTAGTATCTTCATTGTAGTTGTGCCTCTGAGCCTCATCCTTGTCTCTTATGGTGCCATTGCCAGGGCAGTGCTGAAGATAAGCTCTGCAAAGGGGCGCAGGAAAGCTTTTGGGACCTGCTCATCCCACCTCATTGTGGTCACTCTCTTCTACAGCTCAGTCATTGCTGTTTATCTGCAGCCCAAAAATCCTTATGCCCGAGAGAGGTGCAAATACAGAAGTGGATGCTCACAACCATCCATTGGACGGATCACAAGGTCCCCATGAAGGAGCTAGAGAAAGTACTCATGGAGCTGAAGAGGTCTGAAGCCCCATAGGAGAAACAACAATATGAACTAACCAGTACCCCCAGAGCTCCTTGGAACTTTACCACCAATCAAAGAAAACACATGGTGGAACTTGTAGCTCTAGCTATATATGTAGCAGAGGATGGCCTAGTCTGTCTTCAATGGGAGGAGAGGCCTTGGTCCTGTGAAGGCTCTATGCCCCAGTATAGTGGAATGCCAGGACCAGGAATGGGAGTGGGTGGGTTGGGGAGTAGGGGGAGGGGGAAGGGGGTAGGGGATTTTTGTAGGGGAAATTAGGAAAGGGGATAACATTTGAGAGGAGAGGGAGAGGAGAGGGGGAGGAGAGGGAGAGGAGAGGGGGAGGAGAAGAGGAGAAGAAGAGAAGAGAAGAGGAGAGGAGAGGAGAGGAGAGGAGAGGAGAGGAGAGGAGAGGAGAGGAGAGGAGAGGAGAGGAGAGGAGAGGAGAGGAGAGGAGAGGAGAGGAGAGGAGAGGAGAGGAGAGGAGAGGAGAGGAGAGGAGAGGAGAGGAGAGGAGAGGAGAGGAGAGGAGAGGAGAGGAGAGGAGAGGAGAGGAGAGGAGAGGAGAGGAGAAGAGAAGAAAGAGGAGCTTGTTCGCCAAGTTGATGCTGTGTGTTCTGGCAAGGTCCCAAGTCCTGAGAAAATTAAATTCGTCTACCTGAAAGCCAGGATAGCATACCTTCCCAGCCTGCTCTTCGGTCCCCTGCAGGGACCCGAAGAACCGGTCAGAGCGCCTGAGTCCTGGTATGAAAACCCTGCGTGCACTGTGGCTGCTGCTGCTGAGTCCTATGGTGGGGGGGGGGGGGGAGGGGAACCCGGGCAGAGGAATTCTAGACCTGACCTCATCTTGGGGTTGAACCCGGAAGACTACCGGGGACCTATGGCTGGAGGGCGGCCACCACCCTCACTGAGCTCAGAGACCGTACACCTGCAATACCTGTCCTGCATGGTGGTCTGGAACCGCAGTCCGCGCTTGGTGCAGCCCCTGTGGCTCGATTTTCAAGGTGAACCACAGCCCTTCCAGATGCTGCTGCCGGGCACCAGCCTCCACATCAACAGCTACCAAGGTCATCCGTGGCTCTTCATGGATGCAAGGACGAACAACAGACTCCTGGTTAACCGAACTGAGTTATTTGTGCCATCTCTTAACGTTGATGAGCAGCCTGCTCTGGCCAACATCATGCTGCCAGTATATATGCTGAAAGAGCAGTGCCTTCAGGTTGTGAGAATCCTGGTCAGCCCCGAGAACTACAGGAGACTGGATACTGTCTGGTCACTCTATGAAGATTTGGAAGACTATCCCAACGTGAAGACCTGTAATCTAGTAATCAGTGATTACTAGAAAAGGCGTTCAAAGAAAATCATTGAAGAACTTGTGATGGTATTGATGAGTCTTGATCTAGATATGGAACTGGTCACTTATCCTTTAAAAATACTATTTCATCCTTGTAATTAAAAGGAAAGCTAACTGGAGACTGGAGGGTAGCTCAGTGGTAGAGCATTTGCTAGCCAATGCAAAGCCTTGTGCTCAATAATTTTAAAAATAATGGTATCACAAAATGCCACTTAATATATGTACTTTCTAGAAGCACCAGGAGAAATGTTGTGTTTTTTCCTCCTAGTAACTCAGAAAAATTTGAGTGTAGGATATTTGTATAGATGAATATGAAATTTAGTGTATTCAGTAGAAAGTAGTCACATCTCAATACATGCATTGTGGTAGCAACCTACCCTTCTCCCCTTCTTTGGAAAGACCGACACCCTGGATGTAGAAATGAGAATTTATATCTGAGACCCAAGCCCCTATTATGTCAAAAATCTTCAGTTAGTGGTTTTAGTGAACAAGCAGTGAATGCTTTAATAGACAGACTCAGGACGGTGAGCATCTTTGGTTGGGAAGGGAAAGCTAATGTAAAATGCACTAAGCAAACATCATAAATGAAGCTCTTTTTATGGAAAATGTTTTTGTTCATTGTTCAAGGCTTGATTTTCTTAGTCCATTCAGTTTGCAATAGTTTTTTAGTTTTTGTTTGTAAACCAAGTTTGCCTTTCCACAGTTACTGAGGTAACAGTAACTTATCTACACAGAGAGCAGCTATGCTCCTGTATAATTGTAGTCTCATGGACTATAAATAAATTGTTGCCAAGTCTGAGTCTCCTTTTCCTTTCTCTCTTTCTTCCTTTCTTCCTTCCTTTCTTTCTTTCTTTCTTTCTTTCTTTCTTTCTTTCTTTCTTTCTTTCTTTCTTTCTTTCTATGAATCCATGGAATTCCACATGGTTCAGTACTTTTATCAGCAGGATTTGTGTATACTTTTCTTCTAGCTAGAAAGAGATCAAAGCTAGAAAGGGCATCTTCAGCGCAGTTGCCCTTAATGGTGGGTTTGTAGGGTATTCTGGAATGTTTTACAGTTAAATAAATATTCATTCCTGCTACATCCACTCCAGTAGTGACAAGCATGACAGGCCCTGAAAACCTGAGCGCTGTCCCGAGGCGAACAGTTCATGGAAACTTAGTCTCCTGGAACGGTGGCATCCTGTATAAAGAATGCTCCAATGTCCTTGCTTTAGTTGGTAAACGGATCTGTGTGCTTTCCCTTAATATTGCTTTATTACAAGTGCTCCTATGGATTGATATTTTGACATATAGCTAATTTAGATTCTAGGCAGTCTTTGATCCAATCTTGGGCATGGATAGCTAAGTCACTGCCCTACACAGAAATTTATCATTATCTAGGAAGAAGGAAGTTTGTGACATAAAAAGGAACCAGAGTAGATACATAGAACTATAGATAGTTGAGTTATACCCATACACAAGTATTTAAAATGGCCTAGGGGGAAGGTGGTCTACACAATAGACTAGAGTAGGAACTATGGCAAGGGCAGGAAGCCCTTGCCCCTGGCTTCTAGGATTAAGTGGACCTTAGGTGGAGCTGTTTTTTTTTTTTTATCCCAGTTGTTAACGTTGAGTTTTACCCCAGTTGGTTCCTGCCAGTCCTTCCCTGTTTGCATTCCTCTGTTTTGTGTAAGTATCCAGTAACCTCTTTGTACCTTGCCGGTGTGTCACCCAACTTCCCTATTTTCTTCTGTATAAAAAATTTGATGCTCGATTTGACAAATTACATTCAGATCCACACTCTCTTGTGTCGAGTCTGTCTGTCAATTCCCACTGACTCCTTGTCCACCTGCAACCAGAGACCAGTTCCATGCAGACTAGGACCAAAGAGGGTCTGCAGCACATTCCCAGGCTGGTGAGATGGCTCAGTGGTTAAGAGCACCGACTGCTCTTTCAAAGGTCCTGAGTTCAAATCCCAGCAGCAACATGGTGGCTCACAACCATCCATAACAAAAATCTGATGCCCTCTTCTGGAGTGTCTGAAGACAGCTACAGTGTACACACATTAAATAAATAAATAAATAAATAAATAAATAAATCTTTTAAAAAATGTTCATAACCTTCCTTATAGTCTGGACTTCATATGTTTATTCATTAACTTCATATTTTTATTAAATTTGCATTTTATTTGTGTGACCCTTTCTACTTTCTAGCATTATAACAATCTTTTTCACATTGTCCTTAGCTTTTCATAAACATCGGTGTTATAGTCCCACTTGAAATTAATGGGATTTCACCACATTTCCTGGCAGCTGCTACAACTGTTCCTTAAGACACCAAAGAAACAGTGAAGAGATTCTACAATTTAAGAAAATATGAACATCCAGTTATACACTCATACTATTAAAGTAGGACTATTAAAATGATTTTATAGTTAAAAATAGTTAAAATGACTATCCAGTATGACTGTGGATCATACCTGAAACATCCACTATGATCTGGACCTCATATCCTAAAACTGATGGCTGACAGGCAGAATAAGTGCCTGTATCAAATGAGGGTTAGACAGATGTCTACATATACACAAGTGTATACACACACACACACACACACACACACACGAGCAATGTGGACATTTGTAGAAATCAGAGAACTGTAACAATGCCTAGATGCTGGGTAGAGGGAAACAATGTGACTCTGGTTATCCCTGGTAACAAAAGGTGTGGGTGACTTTCTGACTTTTTCTAGTAATTCTATTGCTGGCACACTTTCTCCAGAGAGTCTCCTGCCCCTTCTATCATAATTACTAGCTAATTATCTGTGGGCTGTGGAATCCCTGAGTCTCAGCTGAATTAATGAGATGTTTCTCTCCATAGGATAGGAGTCCTGGGATCTGGGATCCCTCTCTCTACCACATACCTAATGTCAGGCTTTCCATCAGCAGGACCACTGAAGCAGACTGCCAAAACCTTGCTAATTAAGAGATGCCTCTTCCCCACTTGGCCTCATTTTACTTCTTAGAAAAGGCAGCAGACTGTGGTTGGTGAAGTGGTCAGTTCATCTGTGTTTACACATGAACTCTGGCACTTACCACTATATTGCAGAAACCTAGCAGATTAAACTTCCTTTGTTAACTTGTCATATCAAAAGGAAGATACTCATATGATGTAGGGTTGTAAGGGACAATGCTAACAGCTTGGCTGGAGGGATTTAGAGTCCTCATTTAGTTTTTGCTCTGTTTATTAGTACAAATACTCCTGGCAAGGAAGATTCTAGGTAATCATGATTGAAAAGCTCATAAAAACCTGATAATTTAAGAATCAAGTAAGGTACCTCTAACAAAAACACAGGGTGTGTTCTTTAAAAAGAGTCTGGCTGCAAAGCTGAATGATCCTTTTTTCAATCAGAGATCTAGCTGTCCCTTCAGAGACCATCCTTCTTTCTTAGTTTGAGTTTTCTTCTTGATGTCCGTGCAGAAAGGAGGCACCCATTAAAAATTTTATCATGGATAATTGCTGGCAACCAAAATCCTCCTCCAGTTGAAGGTAAGTAGAGTGTTAGCCTTTCTCTCACATTATATCAGTTTTCATGTGTCCTAAACAATAGACCCACAGATAGGGAATTAAAGGGGGTAAGGGATTTTTATCTGCTTGCTTTGGGGGTTGTTTTTGATTGGTTTTGCTTTTGAAGAAAATGTACGCCAGGCTGGTCCCAAACACAAATACCACATGCTGCTGCCTCTTGAGCACCAAGATTCCAGGTACTAGGCACTAATACAAAACAGAGTAACTTGCCAGTTGCTGATCTGATGGCCTCACTCGCTTGTATTTTGGACAGGAAAATGCCACAGTCTGTCATAGCTCCTTCTGTACTCCCCCATGTGTGGAGAATTTTTTCTACCACTAACTTGGTTCCCAACATTTGTCCTGTGGGCAACCTTAGAAACTTTACTTGCCCTGAGACTGTTCACTGTAAAGATTCACGGTAAAATTGATAAGATCTTTGCAGGGCTGATATGGAAACTAGGTGTTCGGGGAGCTGTTTGCCGTACAAGGCACATGTGAAGCACTCCATAATTGGAAAGTGCTAAAAGCAAAAGCAAGGAATGATTACCAGACCTTCAGCAAGCACTTCAGGTGACCAGTCCCATCTTGTAGTACCGGAAGCAGAAAATTTCACAGACAAATAAATGCATGATTTAGAATGATGCAAAGTAGGAAAAACAATGGTAAGCATAATTCATCAAAAGACAGAAAAAGGTGACCCCACTGAAGAAGATAAACTCTAAAGAGATCCAGAAATAAGATAGAAAAAAGAAGAGCCATGGGAAGAGCCAAGTTAGAGACAGGGTCAGTAAGGTCAATAATCAAATGGAGATGGGTGTCACTAAGGACACATACTAAAATTTGTATATAAGGAAAGCAAATGAGGATTAGCTGCTGTCACAGGATTTATTTGGGATAATGAGGTAGTTGGTTCTGGTCTGGTCATTTGACTAGTAAGGGCACTTTTAAAACAATGAATTCATATGAGAGACAGCTCAGTTGGTAATGTGCTGTGTGGGCTGCATGCTCATGAAAACCAGACCTGAGAGCCCAACACGCATTTAAAGAGCCAAGAGCAATGTTCATATGTATTAAGCCAGCATGAGAAGGCAGAAACAGAAGGAACCTTTGTGCTTAATGGCAAGCAAGTCTAGCCAAATTACTGAGCTCACAAAAACACAAGATAGAAAAACACTGAACATCAACCTCTGGCCTCCCACAGGGTTACACATACATGTGTGCATGAGAACACACACAGAGAGAGACACACACACAAATTACATACTTCCAAAGAATAACTTTTACATTCTATGAAAAAGAAAACAGTTGGGTGTGCTGTAATTCCCACATTTCTACAGTAGAGACTGGAGAGCCAGGAGATTAAAGCCACTCTTTTCTACATAGTGGGTTTGAGAACAATTTGGGCTACATGAAACCCTGACCTCAAAGGGAAAGAAAATGAGGCCAGCCAGATGAAGCAGTTAAAAGTGTGTCTATCAATCCCGATGACATGCATTCAATTCCTTGGACCATCTTGATAGATTTAAAGCAATTCCCATAGTTGTCCTCTGACCTCAACACATATACTGTCACATACACACACAAACACACACACACACACACAAATAAATGCAGTGTATATTAATGAGGTTTATTTATTTTATATCATGTATATTAGTATTTTATCTGCATGTGTGTATGTAACTACATGGCTTGGTATAAGCCACCACATGGATACTGGGAACTGGCCTAGGGTCCTCTGCAAGAAAAGCACATGCCCTTAACAATGGGGCCATCACTCCAGCCCCCATATTTCCCCCAAATATGCCCTTCATCTTATGAATTCTTTACTTTCATTCACCTCACACAACCCACATGGCTGACATTTATATCTGTGTCTTTTAATAATGCAACTGTGAGCCACAGTGATTTTAACAAGCCACTCTAACCTCCTGCCTGTTAACTTCTCATGAGGACTGAGTAATTGAACCAATGCTACTTCCTAACCAGGGCAGCTGTTTAGTTAGATGATTAAAGAAGCCAACACAAGAGAAATAGTCTGTTATGTATGCATGGAGTCACATAAAGTGAAGAAAAATCTTTCAAATTCTTTCTTTTTTTTTGGGGGGGGGGGTTCGAGACAGGGTTTCTCTGTATAGCCCTGGCTGTCCTGGAACTCACTTTGTAGACCAGGCTGGCCTCGAACTCAGAAATCCGCCTGCCTCTGCCTCCCGCCCGGCTTGTATAATACATTCTAAGCCAAGTTTGGTAGCTCACAATTACAACTCCAGCATTCCAGAAGCTGATGCAGGAAGATCGCCCAGACTCAATGCTGAGCCTGTACACCAAAACAAAATGCTATTTCAATTTTTTCCTTTTTTATTAGATATTTTCTTTATTTACATTTCAAATATTATCCCCTTTCCTAGTTTTGCCTCTGAAAATCACCTATTGCCTCCCCCCACTGCCTGCTCCCCAACCCACCCACTCCCATTCCTGGTCCTGGCATCCCCCTATACTGAGGCATAGAGACTTCACAGGACCAAGGGCCTCTCCTCCCACTGATGACTGACTAGGCCATCCTCTGCTACATATGTAGCTAGAGCCACAAGTTCCAAAATTTGTTTTCTTTAATTGGTGGTATAGTTCCAAGGAGCTCTGGCGGGGGGGGGGGGTACTGATTAGTTCATATTGTTGTTCCACCTATAGGGTTGCAGACCCCTTGAGCTCCTTGGGTACTTTCTCTAGCTACTCCATTAGGGGCCCTGTGTTCCACCCAATAGATGTCTGTGGGCATCCACTTCTGTATTTGACAGGCATTAGAATACTTTTAACTTGCATTTCCCTGATGATTAAGGAGATTGAACATTTTTCCCAGTGCTTCTAAGCCATTCGGTATTCCTCAGTAGACAATTCTTTATTTAGCTCTGTAACACATTTTCTAATGTGGTTATTTGATTTTTCTGGAATCCAGCTTCTTGAGTTCTTTGTATATATTGGATATTATCTGATTTAGGATTGGTAAAGATCCTTTCCCAATCTGTTGGTGACCTTTTTGTCTTATTGACATTGTCTTTTGCCTTACAGAAGCTTTGCCTTTTATGAGGTCCCATTTGTCAATTCTCAATCTTACAGCACAAGCCATTGCTGTTCTGTTCAAGAGTTTTTCCCCTATGCCCATATCTTTGAGGCTTTTCCCCACTTTCTCCTTTATAAGTTTCAGTGTCTCTGGTTTTATGTGGAGTTCCTTGATTCACTTAGACTTGACCTTAGTACGAGGAGTTAAGAATGGATCAATTCCTATTCTACATGATAACCGACAGGTGTGCCAGCACCATTTGTTGAAAATGCTGTCTTTTTTCCACTGGATAGTTTTAACTCCCTTGTCAAAGATCAAGTGATCTTATGTGTGTGGTTTCCTTTCTGAGTCTTAAATTCTATTCCATTTATCTACCTGTCTGTTGCTGTACCAGTACCTTAGGCATGGTGATTCCACCAGAGGTTCTATTATCCTTGAGGAGAGTTTTTGCTATCCTTGGTTTTTTGTCATTCCAGATGAATTTGCAAATTGCCCTTTCTAATTCGTTGACTAATTGAGTTGGAATTTTGATGGGGATTGCATTGAATCTGTAGATTGCTTTCGGCAAGATAGCCATTTTTACTACGTTGATCCTGCCAATCCATGAGCATGGGAGATCTTTCCATGTTCTAAGATCTTCTTTGGTTTCTTTTTTCAGAGACTTGAAGTTCTTATCATACAGATCTTTCACTTCCTTAGTTAGAGTCACTCCAAGGTATTTTATATTATTTGTGACTATTGTGAAGGGTGTTATTTCCTTAATTTGTTTCTCAGCCTGTTAATCTTTGGTGTAGAGATAGGCCACTGATTTGTTTGAGTTAATTTTATATCCATCTACTTTAGTGAAGTTATATCTGGTTTAGGAGTTCTCTGGTGAAATTTTTAGAGTCACTTATATATGCTATTATATCATCTGCAAATAGTGATACTTTGAACTCTTCCTTTTCAATTTGTATCCTCTTGATCTCCTTTTGTTGTCTAATTGCTCTGACTAGGACTTCAAGTACTATATTGAATAGCTAGGGAGAAAGTGGGAAGCCTTGTCTAGTCCCTGATTTTAGTGGAATTGCTTCCAGCTTCTCTCCATTTGCTTTGATGCTGGCTACTGGTTTGCTATAGATTGCTTTTATTATGTTTAGGTATGGGGTTTGAATTCCTGATCTTTCCGTGACTTTTATCATGAATGGGTGTTTGATTATTTCAAATGCTTTCTCAGCATCTAACGAGATGATCATGTGGTTTTTGTCTTTGAGTTTGTTTATATAGTGGATTATGTTGATGGACTTACATATATTAAACCATTCCTGCATCCCTGGAATGAATCCTACTTGATCATGATGGATGATCATTCTGATGTGTTCTTGGATTCAGTTAGTGAGAATTTTATTGAGTATTTTTGCATGGATATTCATGATGGAAATTGGTCTGAAGTTCTCTTTCTTTGTTGGCTCTTTGTTTGGTTTGGGTATCAGAGTAATTGTGGCTTCATAGAATGAATTGTATAGAGTACCTACTGATTCTAATTTGTGAAATAGTTTGAGGAGAATTGGAATTCGGTCTTCTTTGAAGGTCTGATAAAACTCTGCACTAAACTCCTCTGGTCCTGGGCTTTTTTTTTTTTTTTTTTTTTTTTTTTTTTTTTTTTTTGATTGGGAAACTATTGATGACTGCCTTCTATTACTTTAGGGGATATGGGGCTATTTAGATTGTTAAATCATCCAGGTTTTCCAGTTTTGTTGAGTATAGCCTTTTGTAGTAGGATCTGATGATGTTTTGGATTCGCTCAGGTTCTGTTCTTATGTCTCCCTTTTCATTTCTGATTATGATAATTAGGATGCTGTCCGTGTGCCCTCTAGTTAGTGTGGCTAAGGGTTTATCTATCGTGTTGATTTTCTTAAAAAAAAAAAAAAAAACCTTCTGGTTTGGTTGATTCTTTGTATGTTTCTTTTTGTTTCTATTTGGTTGATTACAGCCCTAAGTTTGATTATTTCCTGCAGTCTACTCCTCTTGGGTGAATTTGCTTCCTTTTGTTCTAGAGTTTTTAGGTGTGCTGGAAAGCTGCTAGTGTGTTCTCTCTCTAGTTTCTTTTTGGTGACACTCAGAGCTATGAGTTTTCCTCTTAGGACTGCTTTCACTGTGTCCCATAAGTTTGGGTATGTTGTGGCTTCATTTTCATTAAACTCTAAAAAGTCTTTAATTTCTTTATTTCTTCCTTGACCAAGTTATCATTGAGTAGAGTGTTTTTCAGCTTCCACGTCAATGTTGGCTTTCTATTATTTCTGTTGTTATTGAAGATCAGCTTTAATCCATGGTGATCTGATAGGATGCATGAGATAATTTCATTATTTTTGTATCTCTTGAGGCCTGTTTTGTGACCAGTTATATGGTCAATTTTGGAGAAGGTACTATGCGGTGCTGAGAAGAAGGTACAAGTTTTTTGTCTTAAGATAAAATGTTCTGTAGATATCTGTTAAATCCATTTGTTTCATAACTTCTGTTAGTTTCATTGTATCTCTGTTTAGATTCTGATTCCATGATTTGTCCACTGATGAGAGTGGGGTGTTAAAGTCTCTCACTATTATTATGTGTGGTGTAATGTATCCTTTGAGCTTTACTAAAGTTTCTTTAGTGAATGTGGATGCCCTTGCATTTGGAGCTTAGATATTTAGAATTGAGAGTTCATCTTGTAAAAGTTTACCTTTGAGGAATATGAAGTGCCCCTCCTTGTCTTTTTAAAAAAAACTTTGGGTAGGAAGTCGATTTTATTTGATATTAGAATGGTTACTTCAGCTTGTTTCTTCAGAGCATGTGTTTGGAAATTTGAATTCCAGCCTTTTACTCTGAGATAGTGTCTGTCTTTGTCCTTAAGGTGGGTTTTCTGTAAGCACAAAATGTTGGATCCTCTTTATGTAGCCAGTCTGTTAGTCTATGTCTTTTTATTGGGGAATTGAGTCTATTGATATTAAGAGATATTAAGGAAAAGTAATTGTTACTTTCTGTTATTTTTGTTGTTACAGTTGGGATTCTGTTCTTGCTGCTCTTCTCTTTTAGGTTTGTTGAAGGATTATGTCTTAGTCAGGGTTTCTATTCCTGTACAAACATCATGACCAAGAAGCAAGTTGGGGAGGAAAGGGTTTATTCGGCTTACAGTTCCATACTGCTGTTCATCACCAAAGGAAGTCAGGACTGGAACTCAAGCAGGTCAGAAAGCAGGAGCTGATGCAGAGGCCATGGAGGGGTGTTCTTTACTGGCTTGCCTCCCCTGGCTTGCTCAACCTGCTCTCTTATAGAACCCAAGACTACCAGCCCAGGGATGGTCCCACCCACAAGGGGCCTTTCCCCCTTGATCACTAATTGAGAAAATGCCTTACAGTTGGATCTCATGGAGGCATTTCCTCAACTGAAGCTCCTTTCTCTGTGATAACTCCAGCTGTGTCAAGTTGACACAAAAATAGCCAGTACAGATTACTTTCTTGCTTTTCCTAGGACATACTTTTCCTTCTTGCATTGGTGTTTTCCCGTTATTATCCTTTGAAGGGCTGGATTCGTGGAAAGATATTGTGTGAATTTGTTTTTGTCATGGAATACTTGGTTTCTCCATCTATGGTAATTGAGAGTTTTGCTGGGTATAGTAGCCTGGGCTGGCATTTGTTATTTTCTGTTATTATCCTTTGAAGGGCTGGATTCATAGAAAGAAAATGTGTGAATTTGGTTTTGTCATGGAATACTTTGGTTTCTCCATCTATGGTAATTGAGAGTTTGACTGGGTATAGTAGCCTGGGCTGGCATTTGTGTTCTCTTAGGGTCTGTATAACATCTTTCCAGGATCTTCTGGCTTTCATAGTCTCTGGTGAGAAGTCTGGTGTAATTCTGATAGGCCTGCCTTCATATGTTACTTGACCTTTTTCCCTTACTGCTTTTAATATTCTATCCTTATTTAGTGCATTTGATGTTCTGAATATGATGTGTCAGGAGGAATTTTTTTTTCTGGTCCAGTCTATTTAGAGTTCTGTAGGCTTCTTGTATGTTCATGTGCATCTCTCTCTTTAGGTTAGGGAAGTATTCTTCTATAATTTTGTTGAAGATATTTACTGGCCCTTTAAGTTGAAAGTCTTCATTCTCATATATACCTATTATCCTTAGGTTTGGTCTTCTCATTGTGTCCTGGATTTCCTGGATGTTTTCAGTTAAGACCTTTCTGCATTTTGCATTTTCTTTGATTGTTGTGTCCATGTTTTCTTTTCTGTTTCTTTTTCTTTTTTTGTTTTTTTTCTTCCTTCCTTTCTTTCTTTCTTTTCTTTCTTTTTTCTTTTTTTTTCTTTTTTTTTTTTTTTTTCTGAGAGAGGGTTTCTCTGTGTATCCCAGGCTGGTCTCGAAATCAGAAATCTGCCTGCCTCTCCCTCCCAGGTGCTGTAAGGGCATATGCCTCCACCACCCAGCCTGTATCCATGTTGTCTATGGAATCTTCTGCACCTAAGATTCTCTCTTTCATCTCTTGTATTCTGTTGCTGATGCTCACATCTATGGTTCCTGATTTCTTTCCTAGGATTTCTATCACCAGAGTTGTCTCCCTTTGTGATTTCTTTATTGTTTCTACTTCCATTTTTACATCTTGGATGGTTTTGTTCAATTCTTTCACCTGATTTGATGTGTTCTCCTGTATTTCTTTAAGGGAGTTATTTATTTCCTTCTTAAAGTCTTCCATTATCATCAAGAGAAGTGACTTTGATCCATATCTTGCTTTTCTGGTGTGATGATGTATCCAGGACTTGCTATGGTGGCAGAGTTTGGTTCTCATGATGCCAAATAACCTTGGTTTCTGTTGTTCTTATGTTTGTCTCCTGTCATCTGGTTATCTCAACTCCTTGCTGCACTCGATTTATCTGATTGGAGCCTGTCCTTCCTATAATCCAGTTGATTCAGGACTCCAGAGTCCAGCTTTCTCTGTGATTCTGTGATTCCAGGATCCTGTCAACCTGAGATTCTGGGTGTGTCAGAATTCTTGGCAGTCAAGCTTCCTCTGAGACCCTAAGATCCTGGTGTAACCAAGCTCCTGGTATCCTGGTATCCTGGAATCCTAAGATCTTGGGCATGTTATAGTGCCTGGAAGAGGTGTCTCCTTTAGGGACCGTGGGGCTGTCTGCTGTATTTGAAACCAAGGTATACCAGCACCGATCAGAAGGAACCAGAGCTGCTTGTCAAGCAATGCTGTATCCTTGCTCCTGCTGTCACAGGCCTGTCACAATTGGTTTGGAACAGATGTTGTGTTCCACTCACTAGTGAACCTATTATCCTGGGTATGCTATGGCTCCTGCAGCCTGGAGAGTCCTCTAGGGACCGTGGGACTTTCCGCCGAGTTGGCACCCAAGGTGGCCCCGAGCTAGCTTCAAATTAACAAAAACAAAAAGACTATTCTGTCTCTGATGAGTTGCCTTACAAAATACAAGGTATAAAATAAAATACTTCTAGTCATGCCAAACAGTATCCACCACGTCAACACAAAAATAATAAGACTTCAAAACTAACAGATATACAATCTGAAAATTCATTCAAACTAATTGGTTTTAATTTCTATTATTAATTTTTAATTATGTAGCTGTGTTTATTTTGGTAAACTACACACACACACACACACACACACACACACACACACACACATATATATATACTACAGTTCATGCTTGACAGATTTCTTCCTCAAAGATATATCCTCAGACCTAAAACACAGAATTTAGCTACTTCCTCCAAGAGATAATAGGCAATGAGATTGCACTGAGGAAAACCAGAAAAACACTGAGAACATAAGGCTCTCAACACATTTCTACTGAAACAGTGAAGGAGTTGATTCACCCATCTGAAATCCACACTCCCCATCATTAACCAGAAAATCAGAGGCACTAGTAAGAGGATCTACCCAACCTCCACCACATTCTTCATTTCTTTGTGGCCACTAAACAGGTAAAAGACAGGTGAAACAGGTAAAGGCAAGGACCTACTTGATGATGGGTGTGGAAGTAAACCTTGTGAGAGCAGAGGAAGAAGAAAAATGTCCACCTGGCATGTCATGACAATGTCCTGAGAAGCACAAAAAGAGCAGGGCATTGTCACCAGGTCCTTTGTACCACACTAAGCTGACAGTCTCATTCCTCCAACTAGATACAGAAACTATGGTCAACCAGAGCACCCCCGTGGGCTTCCTCCTGCTGGGCTTCTCTGAACACCCACAACTGGAAAAGGTTCTCTTCTTCGTTGTCTTGTGCTCCTACCTCCTCACTCTCCTAGGAAACACACTCATCCTCCTGCTGTCCACCCTGGATCCCAGGCTCCACTCTCCAATGTACTTCTTCCTCTCTAACCTCTCCTTCTTGGACCTCTGCTTCACCACAACCTGTGTTCCCCAGATGCTGTTCAACCTCTGGGGCCCTGAAAAGACCATCAGCTTCCTGGGATGCTCTGTCCAGCTCTTCATCTTCATGCTCCTGGGGACAACAGAGTGCATCCTGTTGACAGTAATGGCCTTTGACCGATATGTGGCTGTCTGTCAGCCCCTACACTATGCCACCATAATCCACCCCCGCCTATGTCACCAGTTGGCAGGTGTGGCCTGGGCTATAGGTTTGGTCCAATCCATAGTTCAAATACCACCCACCCTCACACTGCCCTTCTGTTCCCATAGGCAGATAGATGACTTTTTGTGTGAAGTCCCATCTCTAATTCGACTCTCTTGTGGGGACACCACTTTTAATGAGATTCAGTTGTCAGTTGCAGGTGTCATCTTCCTGCTTGTACCTCTGAGCCTCATCGTTGTCTCTTATGGTGTCATTGCCAGGGCTGTACTAAAAACTAACTCTTCAAAAGGGCGCAGGAAAGCTTTTGGGACCTGTTCATCCCACCTCATTGTGGTTACCCTCTTTTACAGCTCAGTCATTGCTGTCTATCTGCAGCCCAAAAATCCCTATGCCCAAGAGAGAAGCAAGTTCTTTGGTCTCTTTTATGCAGTGGGCACCCCCACACTCAACCCTCTTGTATATACCCTGAGGAACAAGGAGGTAAAGAGGGCATTCTGGAGGCTGCTGGGGAAAGATGCGACCTCTGGAGGAAACTAAGGGCAAAATACTTGTGTGATTTCTGAATTACAAAGTTTCTTCATGATATGTATATTGTATTTATATATTTGTGCATATATGTGTAACAATAAAGAAGGAGGAGGAGGAGGAGAAGAGGAGGAGGAGGAGGAGGAGGAGGAGGAGGAGAGGCTATAGACTTGAGAGGAAGTCATGTGAGGACGTGTGCGGGAATTACCCGGAAGGGGCTGGAGGGAGAAAAGAAAGGTAGAGGGAAAATGATACAATTCTATTTTAATTAAAAATTATTTTTGGAAAAAATTAAATCTTGAATTGCCAAGGCCACATACCTAAGTGACACTTCAGTGTGACTATGAAGCCAAAGAGAGGGAGAGAGAAATATTAATTTCCTTTATAGACTTTAAGTTCAAACATTATCTACTCTTGATATTTTCTGTTTTCCGTTGTATTTTCACTGTCTTTGTATCTATACATTCTCAAAGCCTTCATGGTGTTTTCTGGATATATCTTCTCTCTCCAGTTGTTATATCTGTGTAGTGAAGTCACATATTTGCATGTGCCATGCAAGCAAAGGCTTAGGTTACAGCAAATATGATAGTTGGAGGATGCCCTTTGATCCTCTTACAATGTGAGAGAAAATGATAATCTAGTGACTTCTTAAGTCTTGGTTTGTCATCTATCTATCTATCTATCCATCCATCTGCCATCTACCTATCTATAGCTATCATATATCTATCTATCTACTGATCTATCTATCTACTGATCTATCTACTGATATATCCATCTATAATCTATCTATCTATCACCCACCCATCAATCTACCTATCTCTGAGTAGAAAGGAAGGGAATTAATTTGTAAGGAAGGAGGGATAGGAAGAGAACAGTGAGTGGGGATGTGATTGTGATATATGGTGAATTAAAATATATTGTGAAAAGAAAAAAGGAAGCTATTAAAATGCTATGGTCAAGCTCCTCTGATGATATCCAGGTCAGATGACCTCTAATAATGGCAGAACACTCAGTTTATATGTTTACAAAGGGGCTGGTTCCCACATGGTTGCCATCTAGGTGTCTTTACATAACTCCATCCTGGGCCAGTGTAGCATAAATGTTTGAGGGTTTTTTTAAAACCATTTTGTCATTTAGTGCTTTTAAAATAAAATACCTATTTTGTAGTATGCCTTATATGTGTACTATAAATTTACTATAAATAAACTATAGTTTATTACCAAAACTAATTAAACTGATTTTAGAAAATGTGTTGTTATATCTGGTCTCATGTGATGGCATTAGATGGGATTGGGTGTTTTTGTAAGCATGAGAGCTACAAATTGTTTTATTATTCGTTTTATTCACTTACATTTCAAACTATATCTCCCTTCCTGGTTTCCCCTCCACAACCATCCCCCCATCCCATCTTCTCTTTTTCCCCTCCATTTTGGCTTTATAAGGGTGTTCCTCTAACCACTCATCCATTCCCACCTCATTGCTCTAGCCCTTAAGCTGGGGCATCAAGCCTCCACAGGACCAACCCACCCCCACTTGATATCAGATAAGACCATCCTCTGATACATGTGTATCTGGAGCCATGGCTCCCTCCATGTATACTTTTTGGTTGGTGATTTAGTCCCTGAGAGCTCTAGGTGGTCCAGTTAGTTGATATTGTTCTTCCCTGGTTGCAATCCCCTTCAGCTCCTTCAGTCCCTCCCCTAGCTCTTCCATTGGGGTCCCTATGCTCACTCTGATGTTTGTCTGTGAGTATCTGAATCTGTATTGGTAAGGTGCTGGTAGAACCTCTCAGGGAACAGCCATGACAGGTACCTGATGACAAGTGCTTCTTGGCATCAGCCATAGTGTGGGGATTTGGTGTCTGCAGATGGGATGGATCCCTAGGTGGGATGGCCTTTCCTTCAGTCTCTGTTCTTTTTTTTTTTTTTTTTTTTTTTTTGTCTTTCCATTAGACAGGAGATTTCTGGGTTAAAAATTTGAGAGATGTGTGAGTGGCCCCATCGCTCAACTGGGGGCCATGCCTATCTATTGGAGGTGGTCTCTACAGATTGTATCTCCCCTTTATTGGGTATTTTGGCTAAAGTCATTACCATTGGATCTTGGGAGCCTCTCATTTCCCTGAAGTCCAGGAATTTCTAATGACTACCCACAGTTCTGCATTCCCCATTGTTACATGATTCCATTCAATTTCCTGACCCTCTGTACTTCTCTCCTGTACCTTCCAATACCTGATCCTGCCCTCCCTTTTTGTTCCTCCCCATCTCTCTCCCTCCCATGCCCCTCCCTACCTCTACTTCCTGTGATTATTTTGTTCCCCATTCTATGTAGTATTGAGGCAACTACACCTTGGTCCTTATGTTTAGAGAGTTGTATTGTGGGTATTCTGAGCTTTTGGGCTAAAATCCACTTATCAGTGAGTACATACCATGTGTTCTTTTGTGTCTGGGTTATCTCACTCAAGATGATATTTTCTAGTTCCATTCATTTGCCTGCAAATTTCATGAAGTCATTGGTTTTAATAGCTGACTAGTACTCCATTGTGTAAATGTACCACATTTTCTGTATCCATTAATCTGTTGAGTGAAGTCGGGGTTCTTTCCAGTGCTTGGCTCCTATAAATAAGGCTGCTATACTCAGTGGAGCATATGTCCCTACTATAAGTTAGAGCATCTTTTGTGTATATGCCCAGTAGTGACTTAGCTGGGTATTCTGGTAGAGTTATTTCCAATTTTCTGAGGAATGGTCAGATAGATTTCCAAAGTGCTTTTACCAGTTTGCAGTCGTACCAGCAATGAAGGAGTGTTCTTCTTTCTCCACATCCTCACCATCATGTGCTGTCACCTGTGTTTTTTATCTTAGCCATTCTGATTGACATGATGTGGAATCTCAAGGTCGTTTTGATTTGCATTTCCCTGATGACTAAGGAAGTTGACCATTTCTTTAGGTGCTTCTCAGCCATTCAGTATTCCTCAGTTGAGAATTCTTTGTTTAGCTCTGTACCCCATTTTTAATAGGGTTATTTGGTTCTCTAGAGTCTAACTTCTTCAGTTTTTTGTATATTTGGGATAGTAATCCTCTATCGAACATAGGGTTGGTAAAGATCTTTTCCCAATCTGTGGGTTGCCATTTTGTCCTCTTGACAGTCCTTTGTCTTTTGTCTTACAGAAGCTTTACAATTTTATGAGGTCCCATTTGTCAATTCTTGATCTCAGGGCATGAGCCATTGGTGTTCTGTTCATGAAATTTTCCCCTGTGCTAATGTGTGTCAAGGTCTTGCCCACTTTCTCTTCTATTAGATTCTGTGTATCTGGTTTTATGCGGAGGTCCTTGATCCACTTGGACTTGAGTTTTCTACAAGAAGGTAAAAATGGATCAATTTCATTCTTCTACATGTGGACTGCCAGTTGAACCAGCACCATTTGTTGAAAATACTGTCCACTACATGGTTTTAGCTTCTTTGTCAAAGATCAAGTGACCACAAGTGTGTGGATTTATTTCTGGGTCTTCAATTCTATTCCACTGATCAATCTGTCGGTCTCTGTACCAATACCATGTGCTTTTAATCACTATTGCTCTGTAGTACAGCTTTCGGTCAGGAATGGGTGATTCCCCCAGAAGTTCATTTATTGTTCAGAATGGTTTTCACTGTCCTGGATTTGTTGTTATGCCAGATGAATTTGAGAATTGCTCTTTCTATTTCTGCAAAGAATTGAGTTTGAATTTTGATGGGGATTGCATTGAATCTGTAGATTACTTTTGGTGAGATGGCCATTTTTACTATGTTAATCCTGCCAATCCATGAGTATAAGAAATCGTCCCATCTTCTGAGATCTTCTTCTAATTTTTTTAAGAGACTTGAAATTCCTGTCATACAGATCTTTAACTTGCTTGGTTAGTGTCACACAAAGATATTTTATATTATTTGTGACTATTGTGAAGGGTGTTGTTTCCCTATTTTCTTTCTCAACCCATTTATCCTTTGAGTAGAGGAAGGCTGCTGATTTGAGTTAAATTTATATCCAGCCATTTTGCTGAAGTGGTTTATCAGGTGTAGTTCTCTGGTGGAATTTTTGGTGTCGCTTATACAAACTATCATATCATCTGGAACTAGTGATATCTTTACTTTTTCTTTTCCAATTTGTGGATACAAATCCACAAATCTCCTTTTGATCTCCTTTTGTTACCTAATTGCTTTGGCTGGAACTTCATGTACTATCTCGAATAGATAGGGGGAGAGTGGGCAGCCTTGTCTAGTTCCTGATTTTAGTGGGATTGCTTCAAGTTTCTCTCTATTAAGTTTGATGTTGGCTAATTGGTTTGCTGTAGATTGTTTTGTTTTATGCTTATGTATGGACCTTAAATTCCTGATCTTGCCGGGCGTGGTGGCGCACGCCTTTAATCCCAGCACTCGGGAGGCAGAGGCAGGCGGATTTCTGAGTTCGAGGCCAGCCTGGTCTACAAAGTGAGTGCCAGGACAGCCAGGGCTACACAGAGAAACCCTGTCTCGAAAAACCAAAAAAAAAAAAAAAAAATTCCTGATCTTTCCAATACTTTTAACATAAAGTGGTGTTGTGCTTTCTCAAAGGCTTTTTCAGCATCTAATGAGATGATTGTATTTTTTTCCTTTGAGTTTGTTTATATAATGGATTACACTGATGGATTTCCATATATTGAACTATCCCTGCATCCCTGGGATGAACCCTACTTGATCGTGGTGAGTGATCATTTTGATGTGTTCTTGGATTCAGTTTGCAAGAATTTTATTGAGTATTTTTGCATCAATTTTCATAAGGGAAAGTGGTCTGAAATTCTCTTTCTTTGTTGGATCTTTGTGTGTAACTGTGGCTTCATAGAACAAATTGGGTAGTATTCCTGTGTTCCTTCTATTTCTATTTTGTGAAATAGCTTGAGAAGTATTGGTATTAGGTCTTCTTTGAAGATGTGATAGAATTTTGCACTGAAACCATCTGACCCTAGGCTTTTGTTGTTGTTGTTCTTGTTGTTGTGTAGATGATTTATCTGATGCTGGTTTAACTTTGTTATCTGGTATCTTTCTAGAAAATCCTCCATTTCATCGAGATTTTCAAGATTTGTTGAGTATAGGCTTTTGTAGTTGAATCTGATGATTTTTTGAATTTCCTTCATTTCTGTTGTTATATCTCCCTTTTCATTTCCAATTTGGTTAATTTGGATAATGCCCCTGTGCCCTCTAATTAGTTTGGCTAACAGTATCTTGTTGATTTTCACAAAGAACCAACTCCTAGTTTTGTTGATTCTTTGTATAGTTCTCTTTGTTTTTATTTGGTTGATTTCAGACCTGAGTTTGATTATTTCATATGCTGTTTACTCCTCTTGGGTGTATTTGCTTCTTTTTGTTCTAGGGCTTTCAGATGTACTGTTAAGCTGCTAGTGTATGCTCTCTCCAATTTCTTTATGGAGGCAATCAGAGCTGAGTTTTCCTCTTAGCACTACCTTCATTGTATCCCATAAGTCTCAGTGTGTTGTGCCTTAATTTTCATTAAATCCTAAAAACCTTTAATTTGATTTCTTTCCTGGCTAAGATCTTGCTGGGTAGAGAGAGTTGTTCAGCTTCCATGAGTATGTGGGCTTTCTGTGTTTTTGTTGTTATTGAAGGCCAGTCTTAATTCATGGTGGCCTGATAGAATACATGTGATTAATCCAATGTTCTTGTATTTGTTGAGGCTTGTTTTGCATCTGATTATTTGGTCAGTTTTGGAGAAAGTACCATGAGCTGCTGATAAGAAGGTATACACTTTTGTTTTAGGGTGAAATATTCTGTACAAATCTGTTAAATCCATTTGGTTCATAACCAAATGTTAGTTTCACTGTGTCTCTTTTTAATTTCTATTTCTATGATCTTTCCATTGTTGGGAGAGGGGTATTGAAGTCTCTATTATTGTGTGAGGTTCAATCTTTCCTTTGAGCTTTAGTGCATTTTGTTTACAAATGTGGGTACCCTTGCATTTGGGGCATAGATGTTCAGAATTGAGAGTTCATCTTGGGGGATTTTTCCTTTGAGTATGTAGTGTCCTTCCCCACCTTTTAAAATAACTTTTGGTTGAAAGTCTATTTTATTGCATATTAGAATTGCTATGCCAGCTTGTTTCTTGGAATCATTTGCTTGGAAATGTTTTTTCCAGCATTTTACTTTGAGGTAGTGTTTGTCTCTGTTGCTGGGATGGGTTTCCTGTATGCAGCAAAATGCTGGGTCCTATTTATGTGCACAGTCTCTTAGCCTATCTCTTATTAGGGAATTGAGTACATTGATATTGAGAGATAGTAAGGACAAATGATTGTTGTTTCCTCTTATTTTTGTTGTTGGAGGTGGAATTATATTTATGTGATTCTCTTCTTTTGAGTTTGTTATGAGAAGATTAATTTCTTGCTTTTTCTTGGGTGTAGCTTCCCTCCTTGGAGTTTCCCTTCATTATCTTCTGTATAGTGCTGAATTAGCGGAAAGATGTTGTTTATATTTGGTTTTGTCATAGAATATCTTGGTTTCTCTATCTATGGTAATTAAGATTTTTGGTTGGCTGGCATTTTTGTTCTCTTAGGGTCTGTATGATATTTGTTAAAGACCTTCTGGCCTTTAGAGTCTCTGATGAGAAGTCCAGTGTAACTCTGATAGGTCTTTCTTCATATGTTACTTGACCTTTTGCCCTTACTGCTTTTAATGCTGTTTCTTTGTTCTGTGCATTTAGTGTTTTAATTATTATGTTATGGGAGAAATTTCTTTTCTGGTCCAATCTGTTTTGTGTTCATGTATGTTAATGGGCAGCTCTTTCTTTAGGTCAGGGAAGTTTTCTTCTATAATTTCATTGGCGATATCTACTGGCCCTTTGGGCTAGAAATCTTTCCTCTCTTCTATACCTATTATTCTTAGGTTTGCTCTTTTCATTGTGTCCTGGATTTCCTGGATGTTTTGAGCTAGGAGCTTTTTGCATTTTGCATTTTCTTTGACAATTGTGTCAATGTAACTTCTATGCCTGAGATTCTCTCTTCTATCACTTGTGTTCTGTTGGTGATGCTTGAATCTGTAACTCCTGCTCTCTTTCCTATGGTTTCCATCTCCAAGTTTGTCTCCCTTTCTGTTTTCTTTAATATCTCTTTTTCCATTTTTAGATCCTGGATGGTTTTGTTCGATTCCTTCACCTGCTAGATTGGATTTTCCTGTATTTCATTAAGACACTTATGTGTTTCTTTTTTAAGGGCTTCTACTTGTTTACCTGTGTTCTCCTGTATTTCTTTAAGAGAGTTATTTGTGTTTTTCTTAAAGTCCTCTATCATCTTCATGAAATGGGATTTTAGATCTGAATCTTGGTTTTCAGGTGCATTGGGGGTGTCCAGGGTTTGCTGTGATGGGAGAACTGAGTTCTGATGTTGTTAAGTAGCATTGGTTTCTGTTGCTGATGCTCTTGCACTTGCCTCTAGCCACCTGGTTATCTTTGGTGTTAACTGACCTTGCTGTCTCTCTAACTGGAGCCTGCCCCTCCTGGAGCCTGTGAACCTGCGATCCTGGATGTGTCAGACCTCATGAAGGTCAAACTGCCTATTGGATTGGGCTGAGTGGATGGGGATCCAGAGCATAGGCTCCACTCCTGGGCACAGGCGCAAACTGGAAGGCCCCTATTTATTATTATTATTATTATTATTATTATTATTATTATTTTCCTGTATTTCTTCAGGGGATTTAATAATTTCCTCTTTAAAGGCCTGTATCATCTTTATAACATTGATTTAAGATAATTTTCTTGTATCTCAGTTGTGTTAGGATATCCAGTGTTTGTGTAGCTGTTGTGGGAAATATTAAAAAATGAGACCAGCAGGATTCCTGCACAACTGCAGGCAACCAGGGACTATATGGCTCCAGCAGGGCAATCTCGCTACCACACAACAACTGCCCCCACCCCACATTCAGCCATCACACACCCAATTACCTGATAGAATCAAACTCTTAAAGCTTATAATTACGGTAAACCAATCTGATTTATGTATCAAAAAATCACAATTTACAAGATGCCAATACAATAATTTCAGAGCCAATTGATAATGGTAAAATTATTCTAACCTTATGATATCATAACTACCTGGGGCTGGTTCAAGCCACACGCTGGTTCACATCTGCCTCCATTCTCCTTCTCCCCCTCTCCACACTCTCCAAATCTGCAACTCTTACCTATGCCTCCCTTTCCCTGTCCAATCACAGGCCTCCTGCTGCCTTAATGTAATTGGACAGGGAAAATCCTGCAACATGTAGCTATGCACTGAAGGTGTTATGTTGCTTGGTTTTTGTTTATTGTGCTCCTTCCAGGGCCTATAACCATCTGGATGGCTTTGTCCCTGGATATTCTTCTTGTAGTAGGAACTGGGAGGATGTCTAAACTCTATTCTTGTATGAAAAACCTCTGGTGGATATCTTTGGGCTATATTGATCTGGATCAGCAGGTCTGATTAAGGTAGGCTGAGAGGTGGTAGGAGAATAGGAGTCCAATGTGAGTAGCAGCAAGCTAGGGTGTCCCAGAAGACTCAGTGAACAGGGAAGATGAATGCTGGAAGGGGATATAACCTAGAGCCTAATACTTCTATATCAGGAGGCCTAATGAAGGTAGGAAGAGAAGTGACAGGATAATAGAAGTTCACTGGGTGGTAGGTGGCTCAAGGCATATGGGGATGCACCCAAGTAAGGAAGTTAATTAGTATAATATCAACTAAGAAAAGTACTTAGGGAAGTAAACTCAGACAGAAGGTGAAGTGTGGAGTGTTCTTGGTGCTGCCTCAAGAAAGTTGGCATGGGGAGTTGACATTGGTTGTGTCAGAAGAGTAGAGTTGCCCCCCCCAAAAAAAATACAGCTGAAGGTATGTGCATTTTGAATCTTGATCATCATGATAAGTTCCCAGAAACAGTGACCATAAGAATTGTTAATGTACAACAGTGCCTTGAACATGCATTGATCCTGTCCTTAGCATGTACGTGGTACAGTATAAAAGCAGCTTGGAGAAAGATAAACTTGCTTCAGTGCTTGCTGAAGTCATGCGACAGTGTTGTGTGATTGTCTTGCTCTTTCATACTCAGCCCTTCCTCTAAACTGACTCAGCTTGTTCACTGGCTTAGTCAATGAACTGCATTGTTTTCAATACACAGAGTTTGAATATTACTCTTATGAAAATGCCTAAACCCAACAAAATCTGAAACCAGAACAAATCACACCACAGAGGGAGGGTGATTACAAAACCACCATAGCCATGGAGTAGCAGCTGGGAAACAGGGAGATAATTTTGTATGTGTGAAGGAAGACACAAGCCAATCAACTACTTTGCAACGAAAAGCTACATTTTTAATAATACTTTGGTAGCATGAATTGGTTTTCCAGAAGTAAAAGGGCATTGTGCCCCTTTTTTGAGTGAAAAAAGGAGAGGAAGATGGATCAAGTAAAATTTGGGATAGGAATAAATATGACTTTAAAAGTGCATGAAACTCTCAAAGAATTAATATAAAGTGGATTAAATATAACCTGCATGACAATCTTATCTTTAGGCAGTACTTCTACTAAGAGATCGGGGACTTTGTAGACTCTATCCTAGCTAAATGAATTTATATATGCAGTTGTCCTCCTTTATCCAGAAGTTAGGATTTTACTCAGACCTTCCTTGTAGCATTTTAAATATAAACTGTGCTCATGAAGAATGAAGGTCAACTTCTTAGCTGTAAATCAAATTTACAAAACAAGAGTTTTGCAATTTTACAATATCTCAAAGAGGTCTAACAAAATTGCGACTAGTATTTAGTTCTGCTCAGTATAAAAAGGTGTCATCCATCCCTTAACTTTTCCTCAGTCCTCAGCATAAAATATTACTTTGGAGAAAATATTTTAACTTATTATTTTCCACCTGTGGTAAATGGCCACATTTTCCTCTCTTGGAATCTAAGTGCAAAGAACAGATGTGACTGCATCCATACTGTTTATCATTGTTCTGGAAATCTACTTCTTATCAGAGTATGAGCTGTCAGCCTCTGCTTTTTTAGTCTTCAGAAACAACATTGTTTGCATGTGCCATTGAAATGGTTCTGGGAAGTCATTCTGAGGTACACAGAGCGTTCAAACTTCTGCATTGCTGCTCAGTCTCTGGATACTGTCTCATGGAGCCCCCAGGGAATTTCAAGATTAGACATCACACTGTACACCACCCTGAATCAACAAAAGTACTTCTCCCTGCACATGGTAATTTCTAGTGAAATCTGTGTTCAGGGTCTTGTATCATTGAGTGCTACAACCATAAGAACCTGTCTTACAGTTCTCACTGACTTGAAACAAGGTTTGTTCTGTAGCTGGGAATCTTTCACACCTGCTTGCTCTGCTCACCCTCAATAATTATCTGCTATAGGTATATAGCATATTGCTTAATATTTTGGCTATTTTCTTCTGTTGATTACATTGAGGTTCCTTCTAATTTGCCATTTTACTCCTAACCTATACATCAATTTTATTTATCACCTCCCTCACTGTTCTTCTCTCTCTTCCTGTGGCTGGTTCCCTTCTTTCTCCCACACAGTACCCATTTCTCTCCTCTTCATGCCCCACACATTCCATCACACTCTTTTATGCTCCATCTTTTTCCAACTTTATTTTTATCCCTCTCCTCTCCTAATGCCTTTGCTGATTTCATGTCCTACATATATATCACATGGGAAAGTTTTTTCTCAATTATACCATATTGCTCTTTTTCCATTCTTACTTCATTCTTTATTTTTCCATGTAAGGCTTGGTGTATTTGTGGACCTTGTTTTCTACAATATGTCTTTAATTATTTTTATTTAGTGCACATGAGTGTTTTGTCTGAAAGTACCTTTGTGTACTACTTGTGTGCCTTGTACTCTTTAATGGAGGCCAGCTGGGGTTGTAAAATCTCCTGGAACTAGAGTTACAGACAGTTGTGAAATGACAAATGAGTTTTCTAGAATTGAAGACAGTACCCTGGAAAAGCACTCTGTGCTCTCACCATGGAATTCTGGTCCCTCTATATTCCTTGCACCTATTATTGTATCTGCTTTATAATTGCATTCTATCAGCATATATTAAAACTTCTGCTGCCTTCAAAGGGAGAAGAACATTGTGCTGAGCATTTCCAACTTTATAATCATGGCAGTGCTTTGTCTCAGACAAGAGAAAGCCAAAATTTTTATACAAAAATAGTTTGATCTGACAGCCTGGGCTGTTAGAATCAAGAATCTGTCAAAGGTTTGCATCCTTGGCCTTTCTAAATACCTTCTGGCTCTATAGATGGTTCTCTTTTGCTCTGCTTCTCAACTTTTCCTGTTGCTCACTTACCAGGTTGTGGCCGTTTCTGACTGGTGCACGCTACATATACTAAATATGTATGATATACATTGCAAGAGTCTTCCTAGTCCTAGTTGTGGAGCTTGATTATTTGGGCTTCCTGTGCTCTTCCACTCATCACCATGAAGCTCCTGGTATTCTCTGTATTTATTTATGTCACCGCTATCCTGATCTCTTGCTGTAAGTAATGATTCTTACTTGAATTTAAATTTTGTGGTACAATATAAACACCTTCTCCTATGGGTCATGAATTCAGGGATGCCTAAATACCTATACTTTCATTTCACTTATCAGTACCTGATTACATCTGCATGTTTACTTTAAATGATTTTCTTCATGTAATAATGATAACAACAACCACAATTTTTATAATGTTTACATGCATGAGAACTCATGAATGTCAATCATATGAGGATATTTGGGCTAACTTACAGGGCCTAAACCTGAGATACAATTGATTAATTCAAATAAGAACAGATGTTCAAGTTTTAATAGCACCATTATCATTGTAAAGAAGAGTTGATATTTTATCTGTGACTGTCCTTACTCGTTTCAGATGCCTACAAAGAGAGATCAGACGATGAAAGCACCAATCTGGTGAGGAACACACAGAGACTACTCAAGATATAGAATCTACTGAGCAACTCAAGGACTCTGAAGAAATCTGTGGGAGTTGTGAATATTGGAATAATGAAGAAATGTGAGGCTTCTATTGTGCTGCTTTGTTCTGCATGAAAGTGTAAAGCCTTGGCTAATGTTAGCTTTCAGAATATGTGTTATGAACAATCTTTTGTTTTCTGTTCCTTCCTGTATGTGCTTTGGCTTAGCATCTAGTTCAGTGATCTGGACTAGGTCAATTCTGTGTGAATTTGTGTTCATCATTTCCTTGCCAGAGAAGCTGGGCTACTTGAAAATATTAGAAGAAAAGTAATGCCCACTGTCTCATTCTGAAATATGTAAAATCCAGGCTAAATTGGTTCTGCTCCAGACTTCATGCTCAAGTATTTTGGGTGAAAGAGGAAGGCCTATCTATCTGCTTATCTGTCTGTCTGTCTATCTGTCTGTCTATCTATCTATCTATCTATCTATCTATCTACTTACCTACCTAGCTGCCTATCAATGTATTTATCTATCATCAGGCCATCTATGATCTATATTTCATCTATCTGTCTAAAATCCATCTATCTCTCTATCTCTATCTATCTATCTATCTGTCTACTACCATCTATTTATTATCTATTTTTGTGACAGAGTCTCAGAATTGAGCTCATATGGGCATTGAACTCTTCATTCTCCTGCTCCAGCCTCCTGAAAGTTGGAATGACAGGTCTCTACCTTAAGATTATAATGAGTTTTAAGATTGAGCAATGAAGGCCTATGTTTGTTTTACTTTTTCTGAGTTTATAAGATCTAGTTCTTTTTAAAATTAAAAAATGAGAAAGCATTATGGTTCAAAGGTTGTGGAACCTTCTTAATTTATTTTTTTCTTTTATAGGTTTACATGATATCTTTACAAAAGACATAGGCAATGGATCCTTTTATTGAGTCTTCAAGTATTTAGGAAAGTGGCTACTTTAATAAAAGGAAATGTTTCTGTATTTTCTAGTATTGAGACCAGATGAGATCATATGTAATTTTTATTTCCTCTAACGACTTATCCTGATGACTGTGTGTCATTTATCTATAACGTTTACTTTTGTACAGTAAATGATGTACAATAGCAAATCAAAAATACCCTGTGGTGGTTTGCATGTTTGGACTATGGAATGGCATTATTAGAAGGCCTTGTTGGAGGAAATATGTCACTGTGGAGATGGGCTTTGAGGTCCTCCTCCTAACCTCCTGAGAACCAGTCTTCTCATGTTTGCCTTTGGAACAAGATATAGAACCCTCAGCTCCTCCCATATCATTCCTGCCTGGACATGGCTAAGCTCCTGCAGTGATGATAATGGACTGAACCTCTGAACCTGTAAGCCAGCCCCAATTAAATGTTGTCCTTTATAAGAGTTGCCTTGGTCATGTTGTCTGTTCACAGTAGGAAAACCCTAAATAAGAAATACTCTTTTATCTATATGCATTGGTGGGGATTTTTTTTTCTTGTTTAAAAAATCTATTGGAAACCCCTAAACTTTCCATAGTACCTTCTTGTGTCCTTCTAATGATTCAATTTTCTATCTGCTTACCTGGAAGATCATTTTATTGTCTTAAAATTTATCATAGATAACAGGCATATTACTAAATGCTTTGGCTGTTTCAAAATGCATGAAACAATCACTACTATTTCATTGATTTAACTTATGAGTTCCATTCATCTAAATTCATCTATTAAGTGACTAGGAATTAGTCAATTAGTCTTACCTGTAGTGAGTTAGATGCTACAGGGATGAAATAAGCCTCTGAATCTGGCTACTGTTCCCACACAGTAGGGCAGTCTTTGGTGGTCTAAGAGACAATCTTATAATCAAGATATCCAGTGAGTTCTGAGTTTTTACCAAACTATTAAAACCCTGGCTTGAGAAAGGTTCCCTCAGTGACTGTCCTAAATGAGACAAATAAGATCCCTCTTCACTGCTGTTTGGAGTACTGGTATGAATGTTCAGTGCAGTAAAAGCTAAAATATGGTCCTGCAGGCTGATTTGCACAGATTCTGAGTTCTTTTGATGGAATGAAAGAAATATTATTTTTAAATTGTGGTACATTTAGAGAGAACAGAGAGTTTACTGAGAATATCACGCTTTATCTGGAAGTTTAGAGGTCACAAGAATTCTGCTATTTGTAAAGATACTTCCATAAACAGTATTTCCAAAAGCATTTTCCATCTGAATACTAGATTACTCTGTAGTCTTCCATAAAAAGATGTGAATGACTAGGAAAGGATTACAGAATCACAGGTTGCCCTTGAATTTACATTTGCCATTGATATAATGTATCAGGCCATACATAGCAACCTCTCTCCAGTTCTGTTTATGTACCAACATGGTAAAATAGACATGTTTCTCTGGATTTAAGTACCTTGGATGTAGATGCAGCCTAAACTTGAAGCAAAAGAACCATAACATCAGTTAGAATAATAATAAGTGTTATGACATTTATAGTTTGACCATGATGGAGATTAACTCTTCATTTTTTTCAAAACATGTTAATGAATTTTTGTTATAATCATTATAAAGCTAGCATCAAAATCTCTTGATGAAATTTATTTACTTTAAAGTAGTATCCTTTGATGACTATACAGCTTCCAGATAATTTTTAACTTGCTTCAAGGAATAAACATTTGTGTTATATTTCAGTGCTGAAATATATATATATGTGTGTATATATATATATGTATATATATATATATAAAACTAATGGTACGGCAATAATGAAATGCCTAAACTTATTGACCAATTAACACTGTTTTGAGGTTCATCCAAGTCCTATGAAATCAGAGTCTCTGCTAAAACTATTTGTAGTTCAGAAACGTTTTTGACTAATTTGTTTTTAAAGTGATCTCCTTGAACATTTTGTTTTAATACTAATGCTCCAGTTGTTTAAGTTGAATTGATTCAACTTAATACAACTAGCCCAGTGAAGCGTTTAGAATATTTTTTTTCTAAAACTGGTAGTTATTTTCCAAATACTGCATTGATATTCTTGGATGACCATTCTTCTTTTGATTTTACTGGAAACCAAGAAAAAACAGTTTGTTGGAGTATGAATTTAGTGTTATTAATTTGCTAGTTACATATTTACTTAACTAGTGGTAACTGTACATCATATGAAATAAGAAGTCAATATATTAATTACTGAGTCTCTTATGAAAACACATAAGCTTGTGCAATATCCATTGTTCATCAAAAGTAAAATAGGTAGTGTTTTAGAAATATTGAGTTTAAAAAGGGCAATGACTCTTGTACTATAACAGCGTCAGGAAAGTATAATATGTTCTGTATTGTAAGATAGGTAAGAAAACACTGGATCACCATTAAAAAAGGCTAAAATTATAAGGTTAATTTCCACATCATAATTTATTAGACCATGTCATTTTTGGTGTGGCCCAAATAAGTACTCACACATGGAAAAATAATAGATTCCCTGTTTTTAATATTTTACTTTACACCACAGAATAAACTCATTTCAAACAACTGTTGCACTGTTTTTCCACGATGACATGACACAAAGCCATGATACCGCGTGAGAACTAGTTTGAGAGTTCTATGGGCAAGAACAATGATTTTGGGGAGGAGGTGGGGCAACAGGAAGTAAAAAGAACTGCTATTTTCATGCTGTCTCCTCACAGCAAAAGAACACTGACTAAGAGAGAAGTTCCTATGAGGATTGGGGGACTTCAGTGACAGGCCCAACCATGTTTATTGTTGGTGAATTGAGCAATTGGAGTTTGGATTAGGAAAGCAGTTGAACGTTTTAATTGGGGTTTAATGGGTCACACTACTTCGATCAGGGAAGATAGTGGTGCTGAGAGGAATGTACATTGTGAGCCATATCCTGGCTCAAGAGGTTTCAGAGGAGAGGTATATAAATAAGTGGCCGACAGTGCATTCTCTAGATACTTTGTAAAAGAGTTTGGCTATTTTTTGTTCTTGTCTGAAAAATCTTCCTAAGACTAAATTGAAGACTTTTGGATGAATGACTTTGGAAGAGAAGTGTTCAGAGCAGCAAAGTATTGATTCTTTCATGCAGGTTATTGGTGTGACTCTTACACAGACCTATAATGAAACAGAGCAAGCTGAAAAAAAATACAAAATGTACAGTTTGAGGGAAAAGGGAGCAATAGGAAATATAATAAAGCTAACTCTAGTTCCTTTTTTTAAGATTTATTTATCTATTTTATGTATATGATTACACGGTAGCTGTCTTCAGACACACCTGAAGAGGGCATCAGGTCCCATTACAGATGGTTGTGAGCCACCATGTGGTTGCTGGGAATTGAACTCAGGACCTCTGGATGAGCAGTCGGTGCTCTTAACCTCTGAGTCATCCAGGCCCCTAAGTCTAGTTCTTAATGAGATAGAAGACTTTGTTGTTGTTGTTTTGGTTTGTTTTTGTTTGTTTTGGTTTTTGTCTAATGATAAGCAGAAAAAAACAATTCTAACACAATTTCTAGTAAAGCCAAACTTAAACTGTGAAGGAAACTTTTAAAAACAGAAAGTTGGTAAAAATGTATTTGAAGGCTGGGGCCACATTCTATCATCAACAACTAGAAGAACTTGCCATCTTTTACCATTTAGTTTTGGCTTTATATTCAAAGATACAAAAAAAGATTTGTAGAATCTCTCCTCTACTGCTAAGTAAAAGTGTTTGATGCCAAGCACCTGTAAGGGTTATTCTTAATGTTTGGAAATGAATGTTTGGAACGTGAATCAAACTTCACAGGAGGAAAGTCTGTGGTCTAGAACACATGAGAGAGGTTGAAGGAAGACTTGGGGAATGTGATATGACCTTTAAAAATACACCTCCATAAAATACTTCCTTAAACTATATTCCCCACTATGAATTAAACAGTAAGTTTTTTAGTTAACTTACCACACACATGATCCAAACTCTTGTCAACAGGGGCAACAAATAGAGAAGATGTATTCAGTATACCAATATTTTCAGAGTACACAAAGATAAATAATTCTTCTGTGACAGGTGATAATGGCCCACAGTTTTATTCCCAATACTTAGAAAGCTAAGGCAGGTTGGTATTTGAGCCAGCCTGCTCTACAAAGTGAATTCCAGGACAGCCAGAGATGTCCCCAGGTTCAATTGGGACACAAAATGCAAATTGATGTTCTTCCTCTTAGCTCATCTGACCTTTCATGACTCTGATAGACATGTACCACCCAAATTAATTATGCCCTTCCTGAGTGAGTCCTTGGGGAAATGCTGAGTACAAACCCAGAAATTCCATAAAATACTTAAAGTTGAAACTTCTTCTTTTTCAACTCCCTTGACTGTTTGCTTTCCATATCAGTGATTTCCTCATGACACTGGCTGACAATTACATCAACACTATGAAAGATTTTCTAGGAGATCTGCTCCAGAATCAAGGACATTCTTGCAGTGTAAGATTAGTTTTGATGTTCAGGGCTTGATTCAAAGACAGAAGTAAGGCTCTTTCTAAAAACAATAGGTCTTACAGTCAAAGGAATTTTTACTAAATCTCGAGAACAGTTTTTTCAACAACAACAACAAAAAAGCCTTGAAAAATATAGTTTGTAAATATGATTAAACTAAATGTAGTAAGAGAATGCAATTGTCTTTCTTTTATATTTGTTCTATGGAAGGAAACATCTCACTTTTAGCAAGTGAAAGACAGACGTAGTTTATTACTTGAATCAGGCATCAAAAAATAGTATGTATCTAATGCTCAAAGGGCCAGATTTATGTGTAGCATGGCATTTACCCATAAAGTACATGTGTCGGGCTGTGATAGGCAGCCTATTTTGGCTGAATGAAGCTTGCTCCAGCAACCTAGTAGAAAACTCCAATGGACAGAAAAGCTAGCCATGTTCCCAGAGTCAGCTGCCTGACACCACAGAGCCCCCAACTCCATAATTCTGTGACTATCAGTTCGGCAGACAATGTCCTAAGCTCCTGGCATTCTGGCTAGTCTCCATCCCCACAGTTACCTGACTAGAGCCAGGTATACTCCTCCCCACGGTTACCTGATAGCCCAGACCACTAAAAAAGGAGGTGTTTGGCCCCTCCTCACTCTCTCTCGAAGCTCTCACTTTTCTTACTCTCATCTCTAGCCCTCCTTCTCTCTCTCCCTTTCCCCCCTCTCTCCACGTGGCCATGGCCGGTCTCTCTCTCTTTCTACCTTCTCTCTTTCTCTCTGCCTTTCTACAATAAAGGAGGCTACTGGATGTAAGCTGTGCAGACCTGCTTCCCTCAGCATTAAATGTCTTCTCTTGGGAAAAAAAAAAAAAAAAAAAAACAATAAAGCTCTAAAACCATAGACTTTCTCTGCTCATCAAGGCCTGCCATGCTTGAACAATGGGATAGGCTTTTCCTTAACGAGCCACGTCTAACCTCCCACCAGAAGGTCTTCCTGTGTTCAAGCCACAGACAGGACCAAGAACTCTCGCCTATGTGAGAACCATCCAGTCACCCCCTCTCCCCCTGCCCTTTCCTCCCTTTGGCCCCAGGGCTGACGGAGCCACCCCTGGGGCCCCCATTTGTTCTCAGCTCCTCTATGGTATCCATCATGGGATGCTGGAGATTGAGAACCTGTTATCTAGGACTGCCCCTTGTCCAGCCCCCGAAGGCTGGGTTTGTAGCTTCCCACAGCCAGACACCCACCCAGGACCGCATGGAAAGTGTGTGGCAGCCCTTCCAAGTCTGCCCGACCAGAGCACAGGAACTCTGGTGGGAGGCGGTTTTCTCCTTCTCCCTCTTTCCCCCATGCTCCCTGCCCCGCATACATGCACATTGAAAATCTTAAAAATCAACTAGACTTATTTGAGACTTGCAAAGAATGAAAAACATTCACCTTTATTTAGTATTTTTATCAAATGATATCATGTTCCTAAAATTTTAATAAGATAGTATGTTTATAGGCTGGTGAGATGGGCCAGCAGGTACAGGTGATTGCTGAAGAGAATAGTAACCTTAATTTAATTTTCAGGACACACATGGTAGAAGAAAAGAGCTGACTCCTAGAAATTTTCCTATGAATTCTACATGTGAGTCATTATAGAATCATGCATCCCACAAAAGAGTGAGTAAAATGTCATTGATATCATTAAGATGGCTATTTAGTTTAGGATGGAAATTTTGAGGGATTAGAATTCCCACTCCTAGGTGGATTTCTGAGTTTGAGGCCAGCCTGGTCTACAAAGTGAGTTCCAGGACAGCCAGGGCTATACAGAGAAACCCTGTCTTGAAAAATAAAAAAAAAAAAAAAAACAAAAAAACAAAAAAAAAATTTAAAGCAGGCAACAACTGACCACACCCAAAGAGGCTGTTGGCTCCTCTTTGGAAATAATAGTGTGTAAAAATTCCTTAATAAACCAAAACCAAAGTCAAATCCAAACTACAAGTAGGGGGATATTGTAACAAATTCTTCTATATATGGAAATTTTCTTTTCTTTTCTTTTCTCTTCTTTTCTTTTCCTTTCCTTTCTTCTCTTCTCTTCTCTATTCTTTTTCTTTTTCCTTTTTTCTTTTCCCTTTTTTTTTAATTTTTGAGAAATTCAGCTGCTGTCCTGATAGTACATATACCCTATTATCCCAGCACTACTCATTCAACAGATTTTTTTCCTCTCACAAACCAGCTCTAATTGAATATTACAATTAAGAGTTCTTTCTTGGGTGGGGCTGCAGAGATGGCTCAGTGATTGATCAAGAGCATTGACTGTTCTTTCAGAGGTCCTGAGTTCAATTCCCAGCAACCACATTGTGGCTAACAACCATCTGTAATGGGATCTGATGCTTTCTTCTGGTGTCTCTGAAGACAGTTACAGTGTCCTCATCATATATGTATATATATATATGTAATAAAATAAAAGAATTTTCACTCCCCCAAATCCATCAAACTCACCATGTTTACAGGTTTTGAAATTGCTCCAGTGTTAGGGACTTCTCCTCAACATCTAAGCTCAAAACAATTTTTATATAAGCAGCACCAGCTGTGAGAAGCAAATATTTCTTCAGCCATACTACTAACTTTAACTGAAAATCTTAACCATCTTTCAGACATGTCTGTAAGCCCATATAAAACACAACCACCAACTATGGCCCACTACTCAGTTAAAACTGTACACTGGGATCAGTCACATCCATAGAGTCAGGATCACCAGAAATGGCCATAGATAATACATCTGAGTATGATCAAACATGCTAGCATAATGAGTTGTCACAGTATATCTTTTCTTTTAATTAACCAAAAGGAATTTATTTACAAAATGCCTTACTTCAACAACAGTTACAGCCAAGAAACAGGGTATCAAGCAATAATGAACTAAGAGACTCCACTAATGGTGTTTAAGCTATTATGGCCAGAGTAGCTTCTCTTGCTAGCTAGAAAGATGTCTGTTTGAGTCCTCCACTTGCACAATGGCATCATTGAACCAAAGGGGGATCTATGTACAGCAGACACGTGTGAGTTCAGCTGAGTCATGGGTTTCTTGGCTTCCTTTTTCTCCTCCCTCGTTAGTTCCCTACTTTTCTCCTTCTCTGTTGGCTCCTTCCTCTTTTTCTCCTCCACAACCAGCTCCTTTCTCAGCTTCCTCTTCTTTATTGCCAGCTCCTTCCTCTCCTTCTTTGTCCTGAATACTAACGGAAACTGCTTTGTTATTGCCTTCCGGTTCCGAACAATTTCAATGGCAAAAAAAAATTGAATCCTGGGTGCAAAAATGGTGTTCTCTTCAGTGTATGTAGCCCTGGAAACAATCCAGTCGCAGTAAAGTCCCGTAGTTATAATCTTCTACGATCCGTTCAAATTTTAAGCAGAATGGTCTCCACTTTTCTTTACCTGATTCTGATCTGAGTTCTTCTGGGTCCAATACATCTACCCTTAGTGTCTCAAAAATCTCACGGAACTCAGACTTTGGTGAGTTTCAGAAACTGTGGGTCAACTGATGAAATCAGTTTATATTAGACTTCAGCATGCTGCATTGCTCCAATGGCCCAAGCCATTTCAATAACAGGGTCGTTGCCATATGACTCCGGAGAGTGAGAGAGAGCATGGGCTATGGACAACACTTCCCCAGAGACCAGCTCTTCACTTTCGCAGGCAGCATCCATGTTGCCTCTAGGCAAGTGCAGCTTTCCCATCCTGGAAGTTGTCACAGTATATCTTAAAGCTGAAAGGATGAAAAGAAATTTCTCCACTCTGGTGTTGGCTAAAACATCATTGGGCACTGTGATTTTTAAAGACCCATATTCTAATAAACATGGCATTAGTGGTTTTAGAGCATTAAAGTTTCTTTATTTGGGCTTCAAGAGTAAATACCTATGGGCTCCAACAACTCCAACAAAAATGACAGGAGCTTGCATACAACTGTTTTTCTAACTTAATAACATCCAATCAACAGTTTCAGCAGCCATCCATAGTGTGCAAAATGTGTGCCTTAGTTAGGGTTTTACTGCTGTGAACAGACACCATGATCAAGGCAACTCTTATACAGGACATGATTTAATTGGGGCTGGCTTACAGGTTCAGAGGTTCAGTCCAGTGTCATCAAGATGGTAGCATGGCAGCATCCAGGCAGGCATGGTACTGGAGGAGCTGAGAGTTCTACATCTTCATCTGAAGGCTGTAGGTGAAAGACTGACTTCTAGGCAGCTAGGATGAGGGTCTTAAGCCCACGCCTACAATGACACACCTACTCCAACAAAGCCACACTTCCAAATAGTGCCACTCCCTGGGCCAAGCATATACAAACCATCACAATATACAAATTTCACTCGGGTGTAAAAGCCAAGAACGTGACATCTGTAAGCAATGAAATGAAAGTAAACTAATATTTTTAAAATAATCAACTATTTCCTTAGTCCTTGGACCCATGGGAGCAGAACATGCTTTCAAAATCAAGCCCATGGAAAATGCACTCCTTACGATGAGACTGGATACTTCTCCAAAAGTTGCAGAATACTTATTCATACTGTGAACTCTTGAGATTGTGTTTTTTACAAGAATAAGCTCTTTCTAGATATGGTGTGGCTCAGCCCTAGCACACATACATCATTAATCCAAAAGATTTCTGCTTATTATAAGCAAAATTATAAAGTCAACCATGTGTCAAGAGGCAGAGTAAACAACAAATTGAGAGCAAACACTGGGGGGAAAACAGAGTAAGAAGACAACAGGAAAATGAATAGAGATAGAAAAAGAAAATGTAAGTGAGAGCTATTCAGTTTGAAGGGTTTTTTTTTAATATGGTGTGAAAGAGGAGATGGTTTTTCTTTTGATACTTCAGCTGAGGAAGAAGGTTGGCTGGATGCTTTCTCTGCCTCTCTGATCTAGCAGCCTTTCACCCCATTATCTGACTCCCAGATCTTCATTGGTAAAACTGAATGAGATTTTGCTTTTTAAAAAAATGAATATTAACTAGTAGTTAATTAGTGTACCAATTTAGTGGGTCCAGTTGGCATAAATTGATGGACCACTGTTTCATATAATATAGAATGATGGATATCTGAAAGGTATTATTGTACAAAACACAAAAATTTCAAGAGATAATGCTTTAAACAGCATAGTGCCTTGAAAAGCATGAATAAAGGAGATAGAGGAAGCTAAAACCCAGGATGTACATATGTATAGCTGAAGATACTAGCAAAAAAAATAATTTAAGAAAGATGAAAGAACTGTGTGAAGCCATAATTTAAGAAAAATAGTCAGGAAACAAATATATTTTTAAAAATGCCATTTATAGAAACTGAATATTTTTCTACATGGCATTTTAGTACAATGATTTTCAATAAAGGAACCTGTGAGTCCTGAAGTCAGTTCAGTGTCACTGCTGTTATTTGGAATGCCTAAGGACTGAGTATCATATGTTTACCTACTTGATACGTTTTTAAAAGAACCAAAGCGCTGGGCGTGGTGGCGCACGCCTTTAATCCCAGCACTCAGGAGGCAGGCGGATTTCTGAGTTCGAGGCCAGCCTGGTCTACAAAGTGAGTTCCAGGACAGTCAGGGCTATACAGAGAAACCCTGTCTCAAAAAAACCAAAAAAAAAACCAAAAAAAAAAAAAAAAAAAAAAAGAACCAAAGCACCAAGGAAATCATAAGGGGAAATGACATGCACATATCATATCCTACTTTAAAATCTTCCAAAACACCAAGGAGTAGTGCTAAACAACTACAATTACCACAGATGAAGTAGAATCCTTCATCCCAAAGACTTCTCTTCAGTTATGGAGTGCCAAATGCTTGAAAGTCAGTCTTGCTCAGTCTTTCCCTTTCCCTTACCATTTTGGAAACATCTCAAGATTTGGAGAAGCACTAAACACTGTTCTTAAATTCACAAGGGAAACATGATAAATACCTGTTTTATTCCAAATAAGCAATGTGTCAATGGGTCTGAATGGGGGATATTGTGGATAATATGGCCACTGTGGCTTTATGGAATAAATGTGGTTACAAAGGTTGCATTAAGAATAATGAATGGCTGCCGGGTGGTGGTGGCACATGCCTTTAATCCCAGCACTTGGGAGGCAGAGGCAGGCAGATTTCTGAATTCAAGGTCAGCCTGGTCTACAGAGTGAGTTCCAGGACAGCCAGGGCTACACAGAGAAACTCTGTCTCAAAACACACACACACACACACACATACATACATACACACACACACACACACACACACACACACACAGAATAATGAATGACTAACACACTTGCACATACACCAAAAAAAGTCTCCCAGTCTCTGTCCATCAAGGTCTTATTAGTTGCAGTGCATAAGCAATAAATGTAAGCAAATCTAATTTCAGAGTACCAGCTAGTTTTGAGATAGAACTTGATTACAGACTAAAACATAAGCCACATGAAAATCCAGACTGAGAAACTATGTTGTTTGTGTGTAATCTACCCTTGATCTTTCTGGAGAATTCATTAAACTTATAGAAAAATCTCCAAGCATGAATATAGAGCCTGATTTTCTATAGTGTGGAATGTAGAAAAGCTAAAATTTATCTTGCTGCAAGATGGAGTTACTATAGAAAGGATTCAGTGAACTAGCATCACTACGTACAACACTCCTCTTGACTTTGGTTCTTATAGTTTTGCCACCAACTATTTGTTATTCCCTTTGGGTGTTGAAGGATGGGGGCGGTGTTTCTCTCTGAAGACAGAGAGCATAACAGTGAGACTTCATTTCATACAATATAGTGATCATGGACACAATTGTTAATCCTTAGATTGTCACAAAAGATAGTCAAGAGTATATGACCACAGTAAACTCATAGGAAGCCCACTATGCCTAGGTGTCATAACTGACATGGTGACCTTTGCCATGAGTGTCTTTATCTCATTAAAAGCACATGTAATGTTAGGGTTTTTTCTTGGACTAAAGCACAGCACATGGAACCATAGGATTGGGATAAACATGTCCTAAGCCATTTTTCTGTGCAATCCTCTTTTCATGAATGCTTTTTCTCCTGATATACCTGCTTATGACATGCCTAACAAATGAGCTTATTGTATTCCTTGTAGCCACAGCTAAACAGTGCATTAAAATAGTCCATTTAGGTGTATCCAAGAGCAAATGTAATCAATGTACAAACACGGGTATTTGTCTGGCAGTTGTGAAACTGGAATATGGTACCTATAGCCTTTCACTTTCAAAAGGCATATTAGAAACAAAATTTGAATCTTCCAATTATGTTTTATTCACAGACTTCAAAACTTGAAGAGGCAGAAGAGTAACATTCTAGCCAGCTGTTTTACAAATATTTTTTAGCTAACAAAATAGAGAATTAGAAACAAAGGATCACACACACACTCACATGCACATACACACATGCACACACCCATGCATACACATATACAATACATAGACAAACACATATAACATTCACATAGAAATTATCTGGAAAAGAAGCTCAAGGTTATGCTGTTATTTTGAGAGTTTGGATAGCTAAATCTCTCACTGAGTTAGCTGCCAAAGAATTAATTTACATTTATAAAAGCATTTTCCTACTAAATCATATCATGGAATAAAGGAAAATTTGGTATAATATGAAATAACTTTTGAAATGTTTACTGTTGTTATCAAGGCAATCTACATCCCCTTATTTCTTTCCAAGGGCAGTGGTTGAATCATTAATCTGCTTCAGCAACAATGCCTGAAAATATTCAATCACTAATGTTGTAGGTGCCAATGACACTGCACAGTGAGGGGTCAGAAACCCTTAACGTTTTCCTATAACTCCTAGATTTTGAAGGATGTGATGTCAGGGCAGCAAGCAGAGGAAAACTCCACAAAGTATGAACAACACAGGACATATAGTCCTCATGGTTCTGTCTTTTTAAGTCACACCCATCATTATAGTGGTAACCAGTGGGCTGATTTCTATGAGTTATAAAGCTGTTTTGCTCTTTCTCTCTCATAGCTTCCAACAATCCTATAGTTTCTCAGCCCATAAGGTTACATATTTCAGCTTGTCTTCTGTAACAGATATGTGAGCAAGGCAAGGGCAAGCAGGTAAAAAACAATAACTTTCTTCTTATGTGTCCTTGGCATGAGAACAATAAAACAAATCCAAGCCAGTCACAGACAATATTTGCCCAGATCTATAAAGAAATCTCTCAGCTAAAAACCTCTACTGTCAATGCCAAGAAGAAAACCAACCATCATTCTGAGGCTAATATGGTTATGGTATTCCACATACAAAACAAAAAACGTGCTTCCACATCAACCCAGCCTATCATATGTCCCCATGCGTTCATTCCACAGCAATTTATTGTCCATGCTGGTGGACAATTGCTGTCTTTTCTACACACAGGCCATGTATTCTGACCTTTATCTTGTGAAAACTTTCTGTGAACTTACATATAATACTCCAACTATAGTATCAGGACTCCTGATCTTGAGCCTATCACATAAAAACAATATCTACACCCTAAAGTCCCTCTAAGTCCATGTCACCTGCTTAAATTTCTTCTATAAATACATAACAAATAAAATCAAATTGAATTCAAACTTAATTTTACAAAAAGAAATGTAGATTTAGTGGTTTTGAAAAATATCTCCATATAGCCCAAAATATCCACATGAACAGGGCTGCTAGGAGGCTGGTAATGGAATATGGTTATAGCACTAGAGGGTCCTCAGGTTCAGTAGCATCAGAAATGACAAAAGGAGCAGTTGCTGCCATAGTCCTTGAAAAATAAGACAGAAGTTCTTCAGCAACATCTTGACAAGATATTGAATGAGAACACTATTGTGCACATTCACAATTGGAAAGCTTTAGTCCTCACCCAAAAGACTGAGGGAAACACAGGCATATGTAAGAGAAAACCATTGGAATTCTAACAAGTGGTCTCTTTTGCTTCCCTGAAATACGTATGTAATTGCCTTCTCAAACATCACTTACTGATGGTAATAATGTGCTTGTGTGCAATGTTTATAATAGACAAAAGAATGAGCTTTTTAGGAATATTAATAGAGTCTACTCTACCTACAATGATCTGTAAAATGTGACATCATAATAGCTCAGTAAAAGAGTTTGTTCCATAAGCCATATGGCATGAGCTCAATTGCATAGATGAAGAAAACAGACTCTTATAAGCTGTCACAGATGTCCTTGTGTGTTGGCATGAATTGACTCTGAAATGTATACCACAATCAAAATAATTGTCATTATACACAGATAATGATTTAAATTAAGAATAGAGATGCATAGAGATGCAGACTCCAGCACCGGGGTGCCTTGCCCACGGAGGCTCCAGACACCCACAAGGACCCACACAGAATCCCCCACGGGATCCTAAGACCTCTGGTGAGTGGAACACAACTTCTGCAGGAGGCAGGTTGGAACACCAGATATCTGGGCACCTTCCATGCAAGAGGAGAGCTTGACGGCAGAGAATACTCTGACCACTGAAACTAAGGAGAGAATTAGTCTCCCAGGTCTGCTGATAGAGGCTAACAGAGTCACCTGAGGAACAAGCTCTAACGAGAGACAACTATAACAACTAGCTTCAGAGATTACCAGATGGCGAAAAGCAAACCTAAGAATCCTACTAACAGAAATCAAGACCACTCACCATCATCAGAACGCAGCACTCCCACCCCACCTAGTCCTGGGCAACCTAACACACCCGAAAAGCTAGACCCAGATTTAAGAGCATATCTCATGATGATGGTAGAGGACATCAAGAAGGACTTTAATAACTCACTTAAAGAAATATAGGAGAACACAGCTAAACAGGTAGAAGACCTTAAAGAGGAAACATAAAAACTCCTTAAAGAATTGCAGGAAAACACGACCAAACAGGTGATGGAATTGAATAAAACCATCCAAGACATAAAAAGGGAAGTAGACACAATAAAGAAAACCCAAAGTGAAGCAACGCTGGAGATAGAAACCCTAGGAAAGAAATCTGGAACCATAGATTCGAGCATCAGCAACAAAATACAAGAGATGGAAGAGAGAATCTCAGGTGCAGAAGATTCCATAGAGAACATTGGCACAACAATCATAGAAAATACAAAACGCAAAAAGATCCTAACTCAAAACATCCAGGAAAACCAGGAAACAATGAGAAGACCAAACCTACGGATAATAGGAGTGGATGAGAATGAAGATTTTCAACTCAAAGGGCCAGCATATATCTTCAACAAAATTATAGAAGAAAACTTCCCAAACCTAAAGAATGACATGCCCATGAACATATAAGAAGCCTACAGAACTCCAAATAGACTGGACCAGAAAAGAAATTCCTCCCGACACATAATAATCAGAACAACAAATGCACTAAATAAAGATAGAATATTAAAAGCAGTAAGGGAGAAAGGTCAAGTAACATATAAAGTCAGGCCTATCAGAATTACACCACACTTTTCACCAGAGACTATGAAAGCCAGAGGAGCCTGGACAGATGTTATAGGGACACTAAGAGAACACAAATGCCAACCCATGCTACTATACCCAGCCAAACTCTCAATTACCAAAGATGGAGAAACCAAAGTATTCCACAACAAAACCAAATTCACACATTATCTTTCCACGAATCCAGCACTTCAAAGGATAATAACAGAAAAAAAAAAAAAAAAACAATACAAGGACAGAAATCACACCCTAGAAAAAGCAAGAAAGTAATCCCTCAACAAACCAAAAGGAAGACAGCCACAAGAACAGAATGCCAACTCTAACAACAAAAATAAAAGGAAGCAACAATTACTTTTCATTAATATCTCTCAATATCAATGGACTCAATTCCCCAATAAAAAGACATAGACTAACAGACTGGCTACACAAACAGGACCCAACATTCTGCTGCTTACAGGAAACCCATCTCAGGGAAAAAAACAGATACTACCTCAGAGTGAAAGGCTGGAAAACAATTTTCCAAGCAAATGGTCTGAAGAAACAAACTGGAATAGTCATTCTAATATCAAATAAAATCGACTTCCAACCCAAAGTTATCAAAAAAAAAAAAAAAAAAAAAAAAGGAGAGACACTTCATACTCATCAAAGGAAAAATCCTCCAAGAGGAACTCTCAATTCTGAATATCTATGCTACAAATGTAAGGGCAGCCACATTCATTAAAGACACTTTAGTAAAGCTCAAAGCACACATTGCACCTCACACAATAATAGTGGGAGACTTCAACACACCACTTTCATCAATGGACAGATAATGGAAACAGAAACTAAACAGGGACACAGTGAAACTAACAGAAGTTATGAAACGAATGGACTTAACAGATATCTACAGAACATTTTATCCTAAAACAAAAGGATATACCTTCTTCTCAGCACCTCACTGGACCTTCTCCAAAATTGACCATATAATTAATTGGTCACAAAACAGGCCTCAACAGATACAAAAATATTGAAATTGTCCCATGCATCCTATCAGACCACCATGGACTAAGGCTGATCTTCAATAACAACATAAATAATGGAAAGCCAACATTCATGTGGAAACTGAACAACACTCTTCTCAATGATACCTTGGTCAATGAAGGAATAAAGAAAGAAATTAAAGACTTTTTAGAGTTTAATGAAAATGAAGCCACAACATACCCAAAACTATGGGACACAATGAAAGCATTTCTAAGAGGGAAACTCATAGCTCTGAGTGCCTCCAAAAAGAAACTAGAGAGAGCACACTCTAGCAGCTTGACAACACATCTAAATGCTCTAGAAAAAAAGGAAGAAAATTCACCCAAGAGGAGTAGACGGCAGGAAATAATCAAACTCAGGGGCGAAATCAACCAAGTGGGAACAAGAAGAACTATTCAGGGCTGGTGAGATGGCTCAGTGGGTAAGAGCACCCGACTGCTCTTCCGAAGGTCCAGAGTTCAAATCCCAGCAACCACATGGTGGCTCACAACCATCCGTAACGAGATCTGGCGCCCTCTTCTGGAGTGTCTGAAGACAGCTACAGTGTACTTACATATAATAAATAAATCCCAGCACTCGGGAGGCAGAGGCAGGTGGATTTCTGAGTTCGAGGCCAGCCTGGTCTACAAAGTGAGTTCCAGGACAGCCAGGGCTATACAGAGAAACCCTGTCTCGAAAAACCAAAAAATAAATAAATAAATAAATCTTTAAAAAAAAAAAAAAGAAGAAGAAGAACTATTCAAAGAATTAACCAAACGAGGAGTTGAGGAGTTGGTTCTTTGAGAAAATCAACAAGATAGATAAACCCTTACCTAGACTCACTAGAGGGCACAGGGATAGCATCCTAATTAACAAAATCAGAAATGAAAAGGGAGACATAACAACAGATCCTGAAGAAATCCAAAACACCATCAGATCCTTCTACAAAAGGCTATACTCAACAAAACTGGAAAACCTGGACAAAATGGATAAATTTCTAGACAGATACCAGGTACCAAAGTTAAATCAGGATCAAGTTAATGATCTAAACAGTCCCATATCCCCTAAAGAAATAGAAGCAGTCATTAATAGTCTCCCAGCCAAAAAAAGCCCAGGACCAGATGGATTTAGTGCAGAGTTCTATCAGACCTTCAAAGAAGATCTAATTCCAGTTCTGCACAAACTATTCCACAAAATAGAAACAGAAGGTACTCTACCCAACTCATTCTATGAAGCCACAATTACTCTGATACCTAAACCACAGAAAGATCCAACAAAGATAGAGAACTTCAGACCAATTTCCCTTATGAATATCAATGCAAAAATACTCAATAAAATTCTCGCTAACCGAGTCCAAGAACACATTAAAGCAATCATCCATCCTGACCAAGTAGGTTTTATTCCAGGGATGCAGGGATGGTTTAATATAAGGAAATCCATCAAGGTAATCCATTATATAAACAAACTCAAAGACAAAAACCACATGATGATCTCGTTATATGCAGAGAAAGCATTTGAAAAGATCCAACACCCATTCATGATAAAAGTCTTGGAAAGATCAGGAATTCAAGGCCCATACCTAAACATGATAAAAGCAATCTACAGCAAACCAGTAGCCAACATCAAAGTAAGTGGTGAGAAGCTTGAAGCAATCCCTCTAAAATCAGGGACTAGACAAGGCTGCCCACTTTCTCCCTACTTCTTCAACATAGTACTTAAAGTCCTAGCCAGGGCAATTCGACAACAAAAGGAGATCAAGGGGATACAAATTGGAAAAGATGAAGTCAAAATATCACTTTTTGCAGATGATATGATAGTATATATAAATGACCCTAAAAATTCCACCAGAGAACTCCTAAACCTGATAAACAGCTTCAGTGAAGTAGTTGGATATAAAATTAACTCAAACAAGTCAATGGCCTTTCTCTACACAAAGAATAAACAGGCTGAGAAAGAAATTAGGGAAACAACACACTTCTCAATAGTCACAAATAATATAAAATATCTTGGCATGACTCTAACTAAGGAAGTGAAAGATCTGTATGACAAGAACTTCAAGTCTCTGAAGAAAGAAATTAAAGAAAATCTCAGAAGATGGAAAGATCTCCCATGCTCATGGATTGGCAGGATCAACATTGTAAAAATGGCTATCTTGCCAAAAGCAATCTACAGATTCAATGCAATCCCCATCAAAATTCCAACTCAATTCTTCAACGAATTATAAAAAGCAATCTGCAAATTCACCTGAAATAACAAAAAAACCTAGGATAGCAAAAACTCTTCTCAAGGATAAAAAAACCTCTGGTGGAATCACCATGCCTGACCTAAAGCTGTACTACAGAGCAATTGTGATAAAAACTGCATGGTACTGGTATAGTGACAGACAAATAGACCAATGGAATAGAGTTGAAGACCCAGAAATGAACCCACACACCCATGGTCACTTGATGTTTGACAAGGGAGCTAAAACCATCCAGTGGAAGAAAGACAGCATTTTCAACAAATGGTGCTGGCACAACTGGTGGTTATCATTTAGAAGAATGCAAATTGATCCATTCCTATCTCCTTGTATTGAGGTCAAATCTAAGTGGATCAAGGACTCCACATAAAACCAGAGACACTGAAACTTATAGAGGAGAAAGTGGGGAAAAGCATCGAAAATATGGGCACAGGGGAAAAATTCCTGAGTAGAACAGCAATGGTTTGTGCTGTAAGATCGAGAATTGACAAATGGAAAGAGAGGCCCATTGGACACGCAAACTTTATATGCCCCAATACAGGGAAATGCCAGGGCCAAAAAGTGGGAATGGGTGGGTAGGGGAGTCGGGGGGAGGGTATGGGGGACTTTTGGGATAGCATTGGAAATGTAATTGAGGAAAATACGTAATAAAAAAAAAGAATAGAGATGCAGTCAGGCATAATCAAGAGAACAGGAAGTTTAACCTGTACAGATCTAAAATGTGTGTCTCACAGAGTAGATATCTATTTGCATTCTACAACAAATTTTAAATACAAAAATTTTTACTTACACCAAGAAAGAAGGAACGTAGAGATGCTAACCAAAGTAGGAGTGCCGGGAGTTCACAAGGACAAGTGGATAAACAGGAAGCACACAGGATTCAACCCCAATACTAGGACAAGAAAGACTTCAGTATTTCATGTTATAACACAGTATGTATAGAGTACACCAACCAGAAGGTGCCATGAACTGGTAAGTGAATAACAAGACAGGTTGAGAAGCTGAGCAAATGAGAATCAGCTGCATGGTCAGATGACATTTAGAATGATCATGATTTCAAACATTTGACAGATTCCCCATTCTGATGACACTGGTACCAATCAAGCCATTCTCTAATGAATATATTCTGCCTTTCTATAGTTTGAGATGTAGGAATGTTGTGCTTATAAATTATTTTACATGTTGGAGAAGTCCACACAGTACTTCTGATATCTGTACTGTTCCCTTCAAGACTTAAGAAATTAGAAACTTAGAGAATTGTAGGTTATAGTTCAATTTCTTTGGTAACTGTGTGGTTGCCTGCCATGTTGGCAACCATACCACATGTAACCTTGAGTAAGATAAAGCATAATGGCAGCAACCGTATAACACCTGTGTCTTAGTCAGGGTTTCTATTCCTGCACAAAACATCATGACCAAGAAGCAAGTTGTGGAGAAAAGGGTTTATTCAGCTTACATTTCCACATTGCTGCTCATCACCAAAGGAAGTCAGGACTGGGACTCAAGCCGGTTAGGGAACAGGAGCTAATACAGAGGCCATGGAGGGATGTTACTTACTGGCTTGCTTCCCCTGGCTTCCTCAGCTTGTTCTCTTATAGAACCCAAGACTACCTGCCCCAGGGATGGCACCACCCACAAGGGGCCCTCCCACCCTTTATTGCTAATTGAGAAAATGCTTTGCAGCTGGATCTCATGGAGGCATTTCCTCGAGGGAGGCTCCTTTCTCTAGAATAACTCCGGCTGTGTCAAGTTGACACACAAATCCAGCCAATACAACCCGCTTACTTCCACTGAGCCCTCTGATTATCATCACATCTCTGTCTTTTAAAAATTAGACTCAAGAACAACACCAGGCCTCCAAGGTGGTTCATTTGCTTCATTTTCTTCTTCTTAATGTTCTCTTTTGTTTGGATTCTGAGTCATGGCCACACAGGAGAGAAGTGACCAAAAGTGATCAGTCCATCAGTGATGAGTCCTCTGAGTTCTTTTCCTTGTCTTTTGTTGCTGCTGCTGTCACGGTTCTATGTTCATTATCTTCTAAATGACAAGAATGTAAATCAAATTGCCATGTAGAGAATTGTAAGGAGGTTCTTCTGATCTAAAGACTACCCTTG